>NW_021620584.1:562642-717558 GCF_004785775.1 Grammomys surdaster
GTGTGTGTGTGTGTGTGTGTGTGTGTGTGTGTGTGTGTGTGTGTGTGAAATGTATGCAGGAGCTTGTGGAGTCCAGAAGAAAGCATTGGATGCCATGAATCAAGAGGTTATGGGATGACTAACAATAGGTGCTGAGAACAGAAGTCAGGAGACTTGTAGGAAGAACTATAAGTACTTCTTCTAAAGTACATATTTTTATTTTATGTTCATACATGCTTTGTCTCTATGTGTTTATGTGTACCAAATTCATACTTGCAGCTCATAGAAATCAGAAGGAGATATCAGATACAATAGCAGTCACAGGAAGCTGTGAATCATCGTATCAGTGCTTGAAACCAAACATAGGGCCCTCTACATGAACAGTAAATGCTCTTAACTATGCCAAGCCCTATCTCCAGCTCAGCAGCAAGACTTCTTAACCACTAAGCTACTTCGCTAGTCCTGGCTTTCTTTAATGAAGAAGTTTGAATATTTTTCCATACGCCTATTACTTGTATTCTTTCTCTTGAGAAATATCAATGCAAATTCTTTGAAAAAATTAATGAGGTTAGTTGTTTTATGACTATTGATGTACCTAAACTCCTTGCTTGTTTTTAATATTAACTTATCGAATACATAATTGACAGATATTTTCTCCCATTGTATATGTTGTCTATTTGTAGTGTGTGCTAATAGGTTTTTATTGCTATGATAAACACCATGTACAACAACAACAAAGAACTTTAGGGATAAAAAAGGTTCGCTTCACAAAGGTTCACCATCGACCACTGAAAAAGTTTAAGAGAAGATCTTGGAGGCAGGACTGAAGCAGAGGCCATTGAAGATCCTGCTTACTGGATTGCTCATCATGCCTCACTCTGTCTAACTTCTTATACATTCCAGGGCACCCAGCCCAGAGGTTGCACTACCCATAATGAGCTGGGTCTTTCCACATCATTCATTAATCAAGGAAGGAAATTAACCCACAGACTTGCCGAGAGGCCAATCTGATGAAAGACTTCCTTCAGTTCGGGTCTTCAAATGGACCTCTTTCCATATGACCCTAGTTTGTGTCAAGATTTAAAAAAAAAAAAAACTAGCTAGTGACTATACCAAAAAAGTAGACCTTTGATCAAAGAAAGTGTCCCATATACGATGCCATCATCTACACAACTATGTATAGGCTATTTGACATAGAGTAGAACTGTGAGGGAAAAATCACGATCTAGTAAATCAGATGTGCAAAGTCAACTTTGGCAGCAAGGATGAACAAGTATTCTCATTGCTTATTCCTTTAATGTCCCATTGCACATGTACAACGCAAGAATCTACACAATAAACACTAGAGTTGGTTCATACACATTTCACTTCTATATTCTCTACTTAGTTAAGGTAATGTGCTCAGTTCTGCCACTCTAGGTTTTTATAAGGGGCTCACTGTGGCGACAAAATTAATGATGGCTACAAGGTCTACTCCAGCATGCTGCAGGCCTACACTATGTGTTTGCTTGTTCTATCTTTAGAAAATGTGTCTTCAAACGACTCTCAGAAGTGACAATTAAACATGATTAGCCTATCCAAGGAGATTCAGAAATGCCTGTTAGCTCCCTTAACTGTACATGCTAGAATTGCCTCTGACTGGGTGTCTCTAGAGAACAAGCTCTGGGTTTCTTGTGCTGAGCAGCCTTGGAACTCTTCCCTCTGCCCATAGGAGCAAAAATCTGGTGCTGATGGCTCCATGTAAAGTACATAGAGCACTGCTGGGAGTGCTCTACAGTCCAGGGCGTGTCTATGGTCAGATAAAGACTCAGCTTGCTATGGATCCTGAACCATTTAGCAAACAAGAATGAGAAAAGCTGCTGTTCTACTCCCTTTCTGTGAGAAAAGGAAGATAAAAAAGGACAAGGAAGGACCATAGGGAACACAAATTGGGAAATGCCAGAAACATAATTTCTGCCCAGAACTTGGTAGTATATACATTTTTTTAAAAGAGGCTTATAAAAAACATAAATCATCTACTTTATGATGAGAAAATTGGCAACCATAGTTCAAGAGTAGAGCCTCCTCCAGATACAATGCTTTTCTTAGAGTTGTTTTGTTGTATTTTGCTTTGGTTTGATTTTTTTTTGTTTCTTTCTTTGTTTTGTTTGGTTTTTAGTGGATTTTTCTTTCTGTACTTTACATTTCAACAAATAAAAAGACTTCTGTCCAAACATAGAGCAATCCTGCACCCACAGTGAGAGTCAGCCTCCTCTGGACTTTGAATTAACTCAGGCCCAGCAGCAGTTTCTACCACATAGCATTTTGTGTGAGTTACAGTATGCCCACCACTGAGACATAAATGCAAAGTAATCATTCTAATAAGTAGATATAAACATTTACAACAATTGCAACAAGTTTGCAACAAATAAGGAACTATAAAGAGAAGTAAGCAGCATCAAGCCAGGAATCAGCTTCAATGCAACTACATGGGTATGAATGTCATTTAAATCACTGATCTTTTATTGCCTTTAGTAATTTCAACACCCTCATGTGGCTAATGAGCTTGTACTTTCAATGATGAAAAAATGAGAACCCTGATTAGGAACAAAAACAAGAACTAAGACTTCAATTTTCATGTTTTTTGCAAAGACACCAGCAGAGTCCTTGGGCATATTGGTGATGGCATCATTTCTGTAACATAAAGAAGTTACAAAACCTCAGTCCAGAACTAAAAAGGGATCTCCTCAGGAGCTCCATTCACAAACAGTAAGTAGGCCTTCTGTGGGGAGAAGCTTGGCATGTGTGAAGGGTAGAGAGAAGGTCAAGAACTGGGTAAAGTGGCAAACATGAGTGGGAGAAGCAGTCACTGGTGCTTCGTCAGCTAAGCATGAGAGGACAGATGATATTCTCAAGCTCAGTGAAAATATGGGAAGGTGCTAAATACAGTAGGATTTTCAGCTGATATGTGTGCTTTATTTGTTATTTTTCTATTGCTATGACAAAATCATAGGCAACTTATAAAAGGAAGTATTTCATTGGGCTTACAGTTTCAAAGAGTTAGAGTCCATGAAGACATAGCATCAGAACCAACTGAAAGCTTATATATCAATCTGCAAAGCAAAGAGAGGGTGTTCTGGCAACAGTGCCAGACATTTGAAACCTCACAAAGACTCCTCCCCAGTGACATACCACTTCTAACAACGCCAGGCTTTCTAATCTTCACAAACAATTCCACCAAATAGGGTTCAAGTACTCAAATAAGAGTCTATTGGGGTCTTTCTCATTTAAACTACAACATGTGTCTTAGATATTACAGAAGCAGTTAAATTGGAATTCAAAACAAGAAATCCATCCATGATCTATAATAAGAGTTTTGGTTTCTAGAAGTGGGACTGCAGATGATATCAGAAAGAATAAATGTTTTAAGGACAACTATCAGTAGAGATTCTTTCTGTGCCACTCACAGAAAGAATATGGAAATAAGAGAAAAGTATTTAAAAATCTAAACCAATAACCCTTAAATATCTGATCTACAAAAACACTCTCTGATGGTATAGATATGGGTTCTGCCATTGCTTTGAGTAGCATGTAATCTACAGAGGCACATAGAGAATTATTAGAAAAGACTAGATAATGCATACATTGCATGTGAAGTAAACACCAATCTGGTCTCCCAGGTCATTTAGACTTCTTACAAACCCAGGTCATAGGGGAGAAGGCCAGGGTTCAGGGAAGTAAAGTGGGGGTTCCATGTTACCCAGCAGATAAATGTGTTATCCAGGACTTAAAATGAAGATTATGACATTAACCAAGTATAACAAATGACTTTTAAAACATTTGTTCCCATGTGGCAAGAGGGAGAGAAGAAAGGGAGAGAAGGAATAGGACAGAGCTCACCCGTGTAGTGCAAGGGAATGATTGGAACTGACTGTGAAGGAGGAAGAGGCTCCAGCCAAGGAATTTGGAAAGCCTCTAGAAAAGATGAGAAAACCATGGTTCCCTAGAATCTTCAGAGTGAAGCAGCCCTCTGACGATTCCGTTTTAGGTATTCCTGCTTATAAACTGTAAGATTATGCTTATATTATTTTAGACTATGGGGAAAGGGCAATTTCTTACAAAAGAAAGAGAAAATAACTGTAATGCATAAATTTATCTCTTGCTTATCTTATTATTTTATTACTCCTTTTGTTCAATATTCCTTTATTCAGTCATATTTATCAAGCCTCTTGCCTAGCCATGACCTGCTTTAGTGCCTAGTATGTAGTGGCAAGTAAGGCTAGATACAAGCTCCCAGAGTGCTTGCTGTCTAGGGGAGGGGATAAAAGCAAGTATGCTACATCATGCTGCAATTCTTACAGTGACAGAGTGGGCAATAGAGGGAAGGAAGACAAAGAACAGAAAGCAGCTCTTCTAAAATCTTTTATGGAATGTTTCCCATTGTCTGTGTTGGGGGGCAGGGGAATGATAAAATTCTGAGTTGGAGGTAGCTATGAATTCACCTAAAAGGGCAACACTGTGAACTCCATCTAGTACTTTTAGTACTGGATGGTAAAGGATCAGACTGAATGAGGGCAGCTCAAGAGCAGCATGCTTGCTCTTCCTGGAAGGCAGGATGGAGCTTTATCTGAGGTTGGATCCTAGATCCAAGGGAGGAAGAGTGTGGGATTGTCAGGCACAATAGTTCAACAAAACCAGTTACTCATTTCTTTCTCAGAAGGCCTGATATTAAGGAGGAAATGACACAATTTCCTAAAGCATATCAAGATTAAAATATAATATTGAAATGCTTTTCTACTTCTAAAGAGAAAATATTAAATTTGTTTATCACTTTTAAAAAGATAATAACTCCAAAATGTCTGTGTGTATGTGTATTCATTCATTCAACTGCAATTCTGTTTATACTATTTCTACTCTAATTTATACTTTTTATACTAATTTTTTTATACTTATTCATACTTATTCTTGTTTATACTTTTTCTTTTAATTCTTTTTAGGTCACAAATGCAAGATATTTAATGACCTTTGTACTATTCTCATCAAATGATGACTACCTCCCCCTATGCCTCAAGTTGAATGCTTTAAGTCTAGAGAAACACTGTGTTCTAAAGGCAGCCCCAGACACTTTCGTGGAAAGGTTTCATATAGCAATTCCCAACTGGCTCCAATCACCTTTAAGGCTCCCAATAGGCCCACACTGTTTGATCAAAACTTAGGAATGCAGATAATTTCTTGAGTAAGGATAATGTAGCTTAAGGGCCATCTCCACCCTTGCCCCTTCCCCCATACAAAACCAACTGTCCAATCACAAAATCAACATGAGGCTACCAGAAAGAAAGACCAGCATCCTGTCTCCGCTTATGCAGCAGACCTGCTCTGTGACTTGAGGACCAACAGAAAAGCAATTGAGGAAAGTGGTAGGAGGAAGTGAATGTAGGAGCCACCACCTCTTCTACAACGTGGCCAGAATTCCATCTTTACTGTATGCTACATTTACCAGGGAAAACAGCCTATCTTGAGCTGCTGGCAGGTCAACAAGAAAGCCATCCTTTGGGCTAAGAGAGCAAAGCAACCCTGGGGCAATAGGCACTGAGCTAGAACATCAATTGCAGAGGAACAAGAAAAGACCACGCTGAGGTCAAGGCCCTGAAGGAAACTCCAGCAGGGAACCCCTCCCAGGGTGCCATGCAGCTCAAAACAGCCAATGACAGGAAGACAGTTGAGTAAAATATGTTTAAGTAAAATATGTTCCCATGTTTCCTCTATTTCTCCCACAAGTTCTCATTACCTTGACTTTATATGCGAAATCTTCTAGAATTAGACAAACAGTAGTCACAGTGGCTGTCTCATGTCTGAGGGTTGTAAAAGAAATCAGCCAAAATGGGTGTTCCCCATCAGTTCAAGCTGCTCAAGAACTGGTATTCACCAGACACTTTCAATATTTTTTTCTTTGCTGTAAACAAATATCAAGCAAGAAGCAACTTACTGAAGGAATGGGGATGCTGACTCTCAGTCAGCTTTTTCCTTTTGCCTTTTTTATTCATTTTAGAAGCAAGTCCATAGAAAGAATATTCCTTCATTCAGAGGAGCTCCACTAACCACTCTGGAAATACCTGGCAGACATACCCAACGATTTGCTTCACTAATGCCTTAGGCATCTAATGATGCTATCAGCTTGAGAACTGATATCAACTATTCTATTTATTATGTAGAGGTAAATCCAAAATAATTTCACAAGTGATATTTAACTTCAAATAGAATCTGAGACTCATCCTCCTACCCCTTAAAAGAAGCAGGAAAAGCACATATCCAGTTCAATTAAAGAACCTAAATTTTAAGTCCAGTTTCTGAAGCAGAATGAAGGGAAACAGGATGTCATGCAGAGAGCAGAAGGTGTTTGGTGCACGTGCTCTTCTGAGTGTCAATAAGACAAAATACAGTAACCACATTATTATTTAGCTTCCTTAATTATCTCAAGAAAGCAATATTTCTCATCAAAATATTAGGAAGAAGTAATTTGCCTTGATAAAGATGAATGCAAACATAGTAACCAACATGGAAAGATAGTGAACCCATATCTATTGGCTAATCAAATAGATTGTAAAAGCAGAGAGACACAGCAACATTTCAAATCTAACTGATTACCCTTCAGAGGCAGAAGATTCATGGTTTATGTCACTCAGCAAAGCAAAAATTTCCATCACAGATATTTTTCCAGCTGTATATCCCACACTTAATAAATAAAAATTTAAAACATTATAAAAATTCTTTTTGTTTCATAATCTGATGATAATTAAAGTGATGGCTTCAAAGTAAATCAAAGATGTTTGTTCTATATTATCTATAGTAAGAAAGGTAGGAGGTATACCAGATCAAAATAGCAGGGAGCTTTTTGTATCTACTGAGATGTGTCCTTTTTATTTTAGTATTAGAGTCAGGTGAATAAATAAATGCCTCAGAAATTGTTTCAACTTCATGAAGATTCTTCTGCCTCATATTGCTTCATTCAATCACCTTGTATAATTCAATCTGAGATTGTAGCTGTTTCCCAGTTGATCCAAGACAAACTGAGCAAACCTTCCAACCACACCTGGGGGAAAGACAACCAGTTTATAAACTCCTAATTCGTATTTTGTTATATAATTTTTCCCCAAAATACCTTTTGTCCTCTTCTTTCTAAAACTTATTATATATTCATTGTACATTGTTATATGTTTCATAATGACATTGCCACATAAGTATATAATACACATTGATACAACTCAGAGTTCCTCTCATCCCATCTCAGACTTTCCTCTCCCTTAAATCTCCCTCACTCCCCAACAATTTAAGTTTATCATCGTGTGTGTGTGTGTGTGTGTGTGTGTAATATCTGATATCCACAAATGAGAAAATAATAATAGTTGTCTTTAGTCTAAATTTGCTTAATATAATAATGTCCAGCTGAAGCCATTTTTCTGAAACTGATGTAATTTTGTTCATTTCTAATATGTGCATGTATCATATTTTTTTTTACTTTATCTACTCTTCTGTTAGCAAATAACCAAGCTGATTCCATCTATGAGCTATTGTGAATAGCTCTGTAATAACACTGCCTTGCACTTACAGCTGCCTCTGGACTATGATGACTTGGAGTCTCTCAGAAATCACAAAGCTGCATCATGTGGTAGACATATCTGTTCATATTGTAAAAGAAGTTCCATACTGATTTGCACAGTGTTCAGACTGTATGTTCCCAAAACAAATTTTCAGTAGCTTTGCTGTGGAATGCTGACTTGTAAAAGCAAGCTAAAGTGAAAAGTACTTTTAAAAAGTACTTTAAAACTGAAGTATAAATTCACAGAAAGAGAACAGTTGTGACTGATAGCAGTATGAACCATAAAGTTGCAAATCTGTATGTGGACTTTAGCAATGGAATCCTAAAAACAAAGGGCACTAATCCATTTATATACAGTTCAAACATGGTTACAACACATACCTGAGGAGAGTTTGAACTGAAAACATAAGTATTACTCACGTGGTTTTCTAATAAGGTGTTGATGTTAAATTAGCAGACTCAAAGAAGTTGACTAAGTAAAAAGGATAACACTTTAAACAAGTTGAGAGGAAACTGGGGTCCTCTGGAAGGTACCAAATAAAAATTTATATGTCCAGGTGTATAAAAAGCACCAGAGTACAATATATGAAGAATTAGATTAGTTCTAAAAGTATGTGGAAATGTTTTAGGGGACAAGATAAAGCCATAGATGGTGTACATATTAAAAACCATATATGATCTCAAAACCAAGAATTATCTGTCAGTGTTATAGCAACATTATCAGAAATTCAGGAGCAGCCATCTTGGTTTTTAAATCACTATTACCATGTCATCCTAGAAGTGAAAAATACTTGAGAGTTTAAAGTCCTATTAATAACAAAAAGCACACAGTTATCCTAACCTGTGTGGTGGTTTGAATAGGAACAGCCTCCATAGATTCATATATTTGAATGTTATTAGAGAGTGGCACCACTTGGGAGGAATTAGAAGGCGTAGTCTTGTTGGAGTAGGCATGGGCTTGTTGGAAGAAGTCTATCACTGCTGGTGGGGTTTGGGGTCTCAAATTCTCAAGCCAGGCCCAGTGTATCTTTCTCCTGATGACTGCAGATCCAGATGTAGAACTCTTAGCTACCTCTCTAGCAGTGTGACTGCCTGTGTGCCAACATGCATCCCATCATGCTGATAATGGACCAAACCTCAGAACCTGTAAGTAAGTTCCAATGCTTTTCCCATTAAGAGTTGCCATGCTCATGGTGTCTATTCACAGTAATAGAAAACTGAGACAGAAATTGGTAACAGGGAATGGAGTATTGTTGTGATAGGCCTGAGCATGCTTTTGTTTGGAGGAATATGGAACATTTTGGAATTTTGGATGAAGAAAGCAGTTGGACACTTCAAGTGGGGCTTAATGAGTCATCTTGCTATGCACATGGAAGACAGTGGTACTGAGGATGTTTTGAACTGTGAGACTTCAAAATCAGCCTAGAGTTCACTCTGTCATGTGGCAATTAGTGGCCAATCTTATGCAGATCTATAACTGAAAGGAGCACACTGAACAAGGACTAACATAAAATGAACTGTGTGCGGAGAAAGGGGACAGCTAGGAGTCTAACGGAGCCACAGCCAATGCTCAGTGACATTAAAAAAAAAAGGCAAGATTCTTAATGGAAAAAGGGACCGATGACCTCAGCACAAGAACCCACTCAGCTAAGCTTCCAAGTCATGGAAACAAATTAAAGTAACGCTTAGGGCCAGGTAAGGTGACTCGGGGCCTTTAATCCTAGCCCTGGAGATACAGAGGCAGGTGGATCTCTGATACTGAGGCTAGTGTGTGTTACAAAGAAAGTTTTAGGATAAAAATTGTTGAGAACAGAAGCTGGTGAAAATGTACTTAAATGAGGAGGCCAACTTCCAGCCTCAGCAGAGGAACTCGGCAGCTTCAGCAAATGGTCCTGGCTTTAGAATCAAGGACATAAGAAAGGAGTTGTGGAATCCCCATCTGTGGTTCAGGAAAGCCACTGAGGCCAGGTATATGTCAGGATTATCCCTGAATGAAGGCATAGAAAAGCCATTGTTTTAAGCTTGAAAGTAAAGCTTAGATTGCCTTGGGAACCCCAAGATGTTGAAGATTCCAGAGTCATGGATACCTGTGGAAGAAAGCTGCTAACAAGGTGTGGAAGCAGCTCAAGAGAGAAAAGTAGGTTGCAGTCAATGAAGCTGAAAGGAGTTGGAGATCTGAAGAGAATACTGATATCAGATATTGAGATGCCGAGTTTGGAGTATGCCCAGCTAGATTTTAGTCTTGCTTTGGTTGAGTATTTCCTCACCATACTTCCTTTCCTTCCTTTTAGGAGGGTAGTAAATATTCAATGATATTATTTGTTGAATGTATATGATCTGCTTTTTTATTTTTACTTTATATGGATTATAGTTAACAGATTGTCATGAGACTGCAAAGAGACTTTGAACTTTGGATTTTAAACAGTATTCAGACTGTGATAGACTTTGGGGACTTTTGAAATTGGACTGAATATATTTTGGCATTATGAGTTGGCTCCAAGGCCGTGGAGGTCAGAGAATGGAATGTGGTGGTTTGGATAGAAGATGTCCCAGAGGCTCAAATATTTAAATGTTTGGTCATTATGGAGTGGCACTATTTTATAGGTATTAGGAGGTGTGGCCTTGTTGGAAGAAGTGTATCAATGCTGTTGCGCTTTGGGGGTTTCAAATGCTCAAGCCAGGCCCAGTGTTTTCTTCTCCTGTTGCCTACAAATCCAGATGTAAAACTCTCAGCTACCTCTTCAGCACCATAATTGCTTGTGTGCCACCACACTTCTCACCATGTTGATAACAGACTAAACCTCTGAGTCTATAAGCCAACTCCAATTAAATGCTTGCCTTATTCATAGTTGTCATGGTCACAGTTATCTCTTTATAACAATAGAACAATGATGAAGGCACTCTAATTATTATGAAACAAAACTGTCAATATTATAGCTTTACTTTCAAAAATTAGTTCAGTGACTTGGGGTCTTAATCAAGGCATGATCTGGTTTTGTCAAGGTCACATATACTGCTATCTGATCAGTAATTAATGCAAACTTTGATCTGAAAATAATGTGGTATCAAAAGTTATTCATTATCTTCAAAGTTGTAGTAAATGGATTATAACCAGGAGCTAAGAGAGCTATGGATTGAAGAAGGATGACTTTAAAGGGTTCCTGGGAATAGATGGAGAAAATAATAAAATCATTCATACAATAAAATAAAGTTGGAGAGAAGAATTTGCTGGCCTGTTTGATGTGAAAGTGAAGAACTTATAAAGGCTATAAAGAAACTGAGGGTGAAGAATTGGAAGAACTTGTAATTATCAAAAGAAAAGACAACAAAAATGGACATCGACCCAATAATGTGAAAATTACCTAAATTTTTCAGTGTTGCAAATTGTATGTAAACTAAAGGGCAAAATTATAAACTTGAATGTTGGAAGGCACACAGCATTAAAATGCCTTCAAGCACTTTGGGGTATTGAAGATTACAGCCCTTGTAATATTTTGATGATTTTAAAAGATAAATTTCACTCCTGATTAGTGTGTTCTTTCATAGTTTGGAGCCAATACAAACAAAAACTTTTCAATAATTAATGATCTTCAAATATCAACATTCCTCTTCTTGACATTCAACTGTTGTACTACTCCACCAGCTGTGCTGAAGCCAGTGGCCTGTGATGCCTACCACTACATCGCAAGCACTGCTCAGTTCACCTCACTTCATCCCACCACGTGGGCCTTTTATCATACCCAGTTACCACAGAAAGGAGGATGCACCATGGGCACCTGCCGGTGTGTTTGTGATGATGCTTCTAAGAAGATTTAGGAGGAGGGAGAGGAGTCACACCGAGTGTGAATGGTACCTTTCTAAGGGTTGAAGAACCAGACTGAACAAAAGTGGAAAGTGAGCTAAGTATCAGCATTCTTTCTGCTTTCTAATTCTGCCCTTAATGTGGGCAGCCTCATCACACTCCTGTCTATGACTTCATCATCATGATAAACTGTACCCTCAAAGATAAGCAAAACGCATCTTCCCTTTCTTACATTTCTTCTTGGTGCATATTTTGTCACAGTAGCAAAGGGAGTAAATACAGGTAATTTCAATGCAATAAAGTATTTTTAGAAAATAAATGGATACACTCATGTATCTTTTATTACAGTATAACTGTCCTAGCATTTTCCCCTTTGACATTGTGGGGAACAGGCTCAGGTCTTCTGCTTGCTTCAAATAAAAAGATCTACAGGTATTTAAGTCCCTTGTATAATATGGTGACATATATGTATATAACCTACACAAATCCTACTTGCAAGCTTTAAATCATCTCTAAGCTATTTATAATAAAAAAATGATTTAGATGCTATCTAAATAGTTGTCATTTTGCTTAGAAACTAATGACAAAAATGATCACATATGCTTTTTACAAATACAACTAATTTGGAAAATTTGTTTTGTTGAATCTACAATATGTAACCCTAAAATATAGAATGGTGTCAGTGTATTGCTATAAGTATTCTAGTATGTTCACTGTCTACCTCTTCTTGGTGCTAATTTTTTCAGCATAATAGGATTTTGGAGATGAAGGACAAAAAGGGTAGTTGTTGGATAAAAAACTAAAGATATATGAAAAGTCCCTATGAAAAACAATTAGTAAGCTAATTTCAAAATACAATTTTAAAAACAAGTTCAAACATAGGTACCTTCCATGGGTGGATAATGCCACTCCCAGAAGACATAGGTTATTAAACAAAAATCCCAGTGTAAGTCATGAGAGACCTCCCTCTAAGTGTTTGGTTTTGGAGGCTCCATCAGTCTCCAAAACAATGGTGGCTAATGTCATTGTCTTTAGTTACACACTGTCACTACATGAGACACTGTTTGGTGAAGATATCCATAAATACTGTCTGCAAAACACAGAGAAATTAACCTCAAATTGACTGGGAAACTTACTCCCTGCTGGCTACTTTCATTGTGCTGTAAGTTTGTGTGTTAGCTGCTGGAGGAAAAAAAAAACATACCAACAGTCTTATTCAGCACTGGACCCCATTTGCCATCCTAACAACCTACCAGGAAAGAGATGGCCATGGTGCAATAGTGGCAAGATTATCACGGGGTAATTAATCACTTTCTTACTGGATTTAAAGCCTGATTAATGTGAGTGAATTTCATGCCTGGTACTGTAAATCTGGTCAAAAGCTGATGGCTAGGAGATCATAGGCCTAAGGTAAAACCTGACTCTGATCAAGATTCCGAGACTAAGATTCTGTGATGTCCTTAGAAAGGACATCTTATTACTCCAACTCTGTCAAATCTTACAGAACATCAGGGAAGATGAAATAGAGTATAAAATCAAAAGAACAGGAATGTTCTGGATTTTCATCACATATTGGGGTGCATTCTCTAGGTGCCACCCTTACTGAGGAGTAGTTGGCAGTGGATAGCTGCTTGTAGAATATCCTAGTTACAGTTTCTATTGTTGTGATGAAATGTCATGAGCATTAGCAACTTGGGGAGGAAAATGTTATTTCATCTTATAGTTGTGATTCATCATCCAAGGAAGCTAGGGCAGAAACTCAGGGGAAGAGCCTGGAGGCAGTAACTGAAGCAGAAGCCATGTAGAAATACGACTTACTGGCTTGCCCTTCATAGCTTGCTTAGTCTGTTTTCTTATAAACCCAGGGACTACCAGCCAAGGAGTAGCACTAATTTTAGCAAGCTGGGCCCTTTCACACCAATCATCAACCAAGAAAGTGCACCACAGACTTATCATAGGTCAATCTGGTGGGCATATTCTTATTTGAAGTTCTCTTTTCTCAAATGACTCTAGCTTGTGTCAAGATGACATAAAAATAGCCAGTACAAGGAGAAAGAACCATTATTCTTTGAAGGTGTGGCCATTGGTAGGTTTCTCATGTTTCAGTGGATGGCCCTGTACCCATGCACATATGGGCTATACTTACTGGACTTAGAGTACTACAAAAAAAGAACTAAAGTTGGGAGGAGAATATGTTGGAGGGGAACATGTTGTGGGGATTATGGTAGAAGGTTGAGGGCAGAACTGAGGGGTCTATATGATCACATTTCTTTGTGTGTATACAAAAAATTCGCACAGAGTAAAAAGAATTTTTTTAATAAAAGGAAGAAGGAAAGCCATATTTGTAAGTCCTTAATTCATGATTTGAGGGGTTTTTTAAAATAAGGAATTTATTTTTTCTTCTCAAATGAAAATATATAAAGCAAAATCATAGTATTTATATGGTTCAAAACTCTATAACTTTAGGTATCCTCTGGTGGTATTGGACATGTTCCCCATGATAAGAGGAACCAAGATAAACTCTGTGAAGCCATACAAACTTGCAAAAGTATCAAAGTCCAAAGAAGGCAAAAGGTGCCTTATTCTTTTTAAGTTTGAATTCCAGAAACCATAGAAACGTTGACATCAATCTCAGGAGAAAATTCTAGGACAGGTTTTTCAGCAGATGGCTTGTACATATTTAGGGAGAAAGAGTGGAGCTCAACTAAGGTCAGAAAGACAATTCTAATCAAATCAATATCAGTTCACTTCTTGCTACTGCTTCTCTGTAAGATGAGTAGACAAGTATAGCCAAGATGTAATCCCCAATTCGACTAATTTATTAAACAAAGTTACAGAACTCTTTCTGGACTCATTCCTTTCTAAATGCTACTTCTCAGAGGCTTGAAAGATGCAGAAGTCATGATCCTCGACTTTGGGAAGACAACATTCTATTTTGATGTATTTAGCATGGAATAATGTTTACTTCCATGCTTCGTAGTCTGTACTGTTGCTTGTTCTTCCTTGACATTCCCCCAAACTCCCTAACTGGGCTAATAGAAAAGCTTCCATGTTTCCATCAGATCGGATTCTTGCTTATAATCAGGTACTTTGAGAAGTCTTCCTTAAGAATCTGCGGAAATATTTTCCACAGTGATGAATAAGTAAGCTAATTCTCTATTTTGTAAACCATGTCCAGCATCTAGATTATAACTGTCCTGAAGTAAGAATTTTTTAAATCCCCTTGATATTCTTAGTGTGTAAAACATAATAAATATTCAGTGTTTGATGAATAAAATAAATGTACATGATTACAGAAAAGCATAATCAGGAAGGTGAGGTACTGTAATAAAAAATGACAAAAGATATTGCAGTTATGTAAATAATAGAAAGAAAGTTCCTGGTGTAATGAACAACAGCTATAACTTACCTGTTCATGGCTCCATATTATGTTTATTTTATTCCTTTAATTTTTGAACACATATATGTGTGGCACATATGCATGCATATACATGATTACTTGTATGTAAACTCGTGTATATATGGGTGCAAACATGGGGAATGTGCACATGCATGTGTGCATGCACCCATTTGGAGACCAAAGTCAACAACAAATGTCCCCCTCTGTCACTCCCCATTTTGTTTATGAAGGAAGGACCCCTTAACTGAAATCAGAGCTTTCAAATCCCACCTACTTGACCTAGGCAGCTAACTTGTTCTGGGGATTTGTAGTCCTTGATGTCTATGTGCTGGGATGACAAGTAGTCACTATACCTGCCTAGCTTTTACATGGGTTCTGTGTATCCAAAATCTATTCCTTACATTTAATTCAAACACTTTTTATCCACTGAGTCATCTCCCGAACCCTGCTTTAGATTCTTACTGAATAGGCTATACAATATTGAAAAAGTAAATTAAAATGCAGAGAAATCTGACCAGTAAGTAAAAGGCCCACCAATGTAGAAAACAAAAGTTTTAGTAAATAATACAAAAGTAATACAAGTCCCATTTAAGAAAGAAAATAAAAGGCAATTCCAAAATTCCCCTGTTACAAAAACTCAGAATCATTAGTATGGAGAAAAACTTAGGCAGAAATTAACACTACTTAGCTTTGGAGAATAAACGCTGGAGCCAAAGGCAACGGTGTTAATATGGAGCAGCTCAGCTGGACTTCTGTGTGTCACTGTGACATCCATGGCTGCACATGAGCTATAGGCATCAATAAGTGATCAAAATGTCAGCCGTACCAGGAAGGATGACTGAGACATGAGGCTGATAGCCAAAAGAAAACACGTTATCCTGAAGCCAATCCCAACATAAGAGTTCAAAATTAATTAGGAAGAAATTTCTCTACAAAAAGTATGCCTGTGTGGTCTTCTATATCTCTAGATCACTGCCACCTCACCTTAGACTGGCAGATGACAATTATATAAATTTATGTCCACCAGTCAAAAATGTCAAGATTTGGTAAGGGATTTTTACAGCAACAATCTAGACAATATTCCATCTACACATCTATATCTAACTATTAGCCCTGGGTTTACTTCTCACGTTCAATGAACAATTATTAAATGTGTGTGTGCGTGTGCGTGTGTTAGATAAATAAAATATTTTTATCAAAGTAATTTGCTAAAGTAAAATTATAAGATCAACTTTGTGCTCACAATAACATTTATAAAATGAAGCTTAAAGTAAAATAAAAATGATGCAGTAATCCATTGAGAAGAAAAAGAAAAGCACACATACTGAGGTAAAGAAAAGTAAAGTTATCAAATTACACCTCTTGTATGCACTTAGAGCAATGTATAGAAAAACTGGCATTGATAGAAAATTAGAATTCATTTAGAGGACAAGGGAGAAAAGAAATGCCAAGAAAATAAGCAAGCAAATAAGCCATAAAATTAATATCCAAAGAATATCATCCTAAAAAATGATTAAAGGAATGATGAAAATATATTATCTGACAGAACAGCTCAATTCACTAGCCAAAGCTCTTATGAAAGCTGATAAAATTAATTTTAAAAGATGCCTCAACAGCAAGGACATTCTTACATCCCCAAAGCCAAGACTCTCCTAATCATCTAAATTAAAGAAGTTCAGAATTAACGGGAATAAAAATCAAGGTTACTTCAGATTTTTCCATTACATAGTAAATGAGAGAGTGAAATTAAATCTACAAAGCTTAGAAAGAAGAACTATTACACAAGATTTTGATGAACAATCAAATTGTAAATGTTAATACAAAACAAAAGCTGCCCTCTTCTGTAAGTTATAAAAATCCAGTGTTAGGTAATTTTCCAGAAATATTATTTGAAAGTATACTAGTAGTCTCAGTTTCTTTTTCATTAATATGCTGACAAAAGAGAGATGTGCTCAAAGAGAAGATGTGCTTAATGTTCAGATCATTGTTCTATTTTATAGTCCATTATATCAGGGAAGTTATGACAAAATGTTTGTAGAAATAATCAGATTACATACACAGTCAAGAGCAAAGAGCAGTGGAACACTACTCAGCTTGTTTTCTGTCTTACATAATTCAGAATTCCTTGCTTAGCTCTGTGCAGGATTAGAAATAATGATCTAGTTTTGCGAAGCATGAATGTTAAATCATTTGTTAAATCCTTACTTTGGGATTTTTTAGATGAAAATGTTTATTCTGTGCCATTATATGGTAGAAATATGTAAATTATACCACCCATAGTGGGTGTATCTTCCTACCTCAAGTTATATAATTACATTATATATTTCTAACACATAATAACATAGAATAAATATTCTATTATCTAAACTTAAAAAGAGGAGCTAGCAATAATAATTAAGAAAGCTTAATTATTATCTCTAATCCTGCACAAAATTCAACACCAAATGAATCAAGGGTCCCATCATAAGACTGATTCTCTGAAACTGATCAAAGAAAAATAAGGAGTATATTTCAACATATAGAAATAAGTAATGACTTTCTGAATGTGACTTTGGTGACCATGGGAAATAAGACCCAAAACTGACAGATAGAATTCCATGAAACTAAAATGCTACTGTACAACAAAGAAAATGGACAGATGATTGAAAAGTAGCTCACAGAATGGGAGAAATATATTTTACCATTTATTACATTTGTGTATATGAAATATTTATTATAGCATGTTTTATAACATTTTGCCTTTTTTACTAGCATATATTGACTGAGTAAAATAGTGGGTTTTATTGAAACATAGTCACACAGATACATAATATACTTGTCACATTCATACATATTCATACTATGATCATACTGACCTATGACTGACATTTCTTTTCTCTCATTACTTAATTCATTCATTTACTTTACAGCCAGATCACAGCCCCATTCCCTCCTCTCCTCCCAGTCCCACCCGAATACCCCTCCCCCATTCCTCCATCCCATTTCCTTAGAGAAGGAAGCAAGCCCTCCATGAGTATGCCTATGGTCTAAAGGCAGGCAACAGAGTCTGACTGCCATTTCTTCTAACACCTCCAAGTACTCCTAAATTCCTTTACCTTTCCTAACAGCTCCCTTCAATCTTCACGTCATTTTTATTTTTTTGAGATTTCACATATGACAGAAAATATATCATACTGTTGTGCACTTAGCTTATATAAATTGAAGATGAAGATTGTCTGTTTTATCTAGTTGTTTTAAAGAACATGGCATTTTATTTTTTAATGCTCCAGTAGGGGCACATACAATGTTCTTCTTTTCCCCACCCCCACACTGTCACTTCCTCTGGCTTATTTTGTTTTGTTTAATGTAATTTTCCTAAAAATTTCCTATATATGTATGGCATTATATCCCTCCCTCCTCATTTGCAATTCCTCTCATTCCTCCTCCCACTCTCTCTCTACTCCCTGGATCTTTCCTTTAATTGTTATTGTTACATACACACATGAAAAAGTCTACATTCATGTAAACTAACTAAAAAGCATACTTAAAAGAATTTAAAGTTAAATATCATGCATGGATTATGGTGCTTCTAAAAAAAGGAGAAAAAGAAAAGTCTCAGTGTCAGGTGTAGGACACCTCCATAAAAGCTATCAATCAAAGAGGTTTAAGGTGTTTCAAAACAAAACAGTCTCTTGCCTTTCTCCTTGGTTGCCCTCTAGAACTAGATGATAGGAATCTATTGCTGAAGATGCCCCACAGCTTGGTTGCAAGATATGTATTGAAACTGAACAGGAATCATCCTATCTGACTAGCTTTCAAACTGCCAGAATGTGTTATTGGGAAGGACTGCCAGGCGAAAAGGACATCAATGGAATTCTATGAACTATAAAAATTATAATATGAAAACTGTCAAGAAATACGGGCCCACATTTGCAAATGGAAGGGCATCCAACCATGCTCCAGTTTGGATTCTAGGTTAGTTGGGCAAGGGAACACAAGCTCCAGTACTGTGAGGCTATAAACCTGGTCAAAAACCCATGCTTGAGAAGTTCATAGACCCAAGGTGGAAAGTTACTACTATGATATTTAACTACATAGCTACAGAATCAAATTATCTTCTAAATGTTCCTGTTTAAACTATTAGACAAATATCATCAAAAATCAGAGAAGCCTCTCTTTGCAGTGAAAAGCATTGAACGCAGATATTCATGGCTTCCCAAGATTCTAGGAATAAGATAGCTGAGAACTCAATCCTAAATGAGGTATTTATACAACTACTCTAAGATTCAGGAGCTACTGTGGGGAAAAGGATGGAAAAAATATAAGAGTCATAGATAGAAAAAAAGGGCTATAAAATATTATCTTTAAGAAGGGCACCATGAGGAGAGCAACAATACCAACCAACCACAGCTCCCAGGGTCTAAACCACCAGCCTGGGAGCACTCTCAAGACCACCCCACCTGAGTATCTATCCCATGTGCAATCACCAAAGGTAGATGCTGATGTGGAAGACAGGAAGTGCATGCTGATAAGAGCCTGATATGGATATCTCCTCAGAGGCCTTCAAGAGTCAGACATATTCAGAGGCAGATGCTCACAACTAGCCATTGAACTGATCATGGGGTTCTCAATAGAGGAGTTAGAGTGAAGACTGAAGGAGCTGAAAGGGTTTGTGGCACCATGAGGAGAGCAACAATACCAACCAACCACAGCTCCCAGGGTCTAAACCACCAGCCTGGGAGCACTTAGGGGGGGATCCAGGGCTTCAGCTGAATATGTAAAAGTGGAGGGCCCTGCTGGGCATAGGTGGAAGAAGAGAACCTTGACCTCATGAAGGCTGGATGCCCCAGGGGGTGGGAATTTTGAGGGTGGGGAGGTGGGAGTGGGGGGGTGTAGATAGAGGTTACATCCACAGAGAAGAAGGAGGAGGGGCGAGGGGATTGGGGGTTCCGAGGGGGTGGTGGGGGATGGGGTAAGGGGACAACATAGGAAATGTAAATAAATCATCCAATAAAAAAAAAAAAAGAAAAAAAAAGTAAAAAAAAAAAAAAAAAAAAAAGAAGGATATTGTAACCATATACGGCAGGTATAGTAACTTGCATTGGGCCTGTAAAAGACAGACCTTGTCTAGGATTTGCTACTGATAAACTGATTCTGCATACCCACTGCTGAGCTATTAGACACCCATGGTTTCAAACACATAGCCACACAGATAACCCTGATTAAACTCAGTAGACCACAAAAAAAAAATGAAGTTGAGGAAATAGTTAGCAGGAAAGAGGAGTAGAGATAGACAGGAGGAAAGTGGATAAGGCAAAATGGGAATGAGAGCACTTGGAATACATTGTATCTATGTATGAAATGGTCAGATGACAAATTTAATTAGTGAAATATATAGTCTGTAGTTTTTACCTACTCATATAAAAATACACTGGAAATTCTTTTTTAAATTCTGTCATAAAAAAATCATCCCAAGAAACAATATAACTCCACCCATCGTCCTGAAACCATCACCATAGACATTTTCCTATTGACCCCATATTCCTCTCCCAATGTGTGTATTACCACAAATTCTAAAGGAGGACATTGTGTTTCCATTAATATGTGGCTGCATTTGTTTGCTTTCTTCTTTTACGTTATCCCTCCATCATTTTTTCAATAGAATCAATAGAATGTACCTAGGTTGTTACATTTTTACTATTCATACTATCATGTATGTATATGTTCATAATTGCATATTAAATAAGTTTATCTCTGTACTTTGAGGGTAGGAGTGCTTTCACAATCAAATCCTGCCATGGCATTTGTGCTTTTAAACCGAAGGAGACTGATTAAGCCCAACCAGCACTTCACCTACTCCAACCACAAGAGAATTCTTGGTGGGAAAGTTGTCTCACCCATCAAAGTCTAGGTTCACAACCAAAAATAGAAAAATTACTGAGGACAGTGGTCCATCATGCTAAATTCCTCTGTCATCAGAATTAGGACAGAAGCTTGTACAAGAGGGTAATATTTCTATCATTTAAGTGGTACTAATTGTAAGCATGTTAAGTTGGCATTGAAAAGATCCCTTTTGAGGCTGCTTGTCAGAAAAAAAAAATGACCCAAGATTTATGTTTTGCAAAGAGATTAAGTGAAATTTAAAGTCTTCACAAAAAGAGCATCATCACATCATGCAAAATTGGAATCTAGAGAATTATAATACCCAGGTTATAATATAATAGCAATAGGCATGCCATTGAAAACTCTACAGAAAGATTCCCCCCAAAATATTGCTTCAGCAATTAGACATGTATGTCTCATTATGCAGAATACAAGAACCAAGAAGAGGCTCCCAGTTATACCTACTGTAGACTGGCTACCTCTTTTCTACTTTCTTTGTTGTCATACTAAAAGAACCAAAAGCAACAAGACAATGAGGAGGAAAATGAGTCAAGACAGTAAATGAATGACCATGAACCTCCTCTGTGCCCCATTTCTTCTTACCATCATCTCCCTGGCTGCTGCTACAGAACCCGGAGTCTAACTAGAGCTAAAGCAAAGCTTTTAATGGGCTAATAAGTTGGCTTTAAATTGTTCTAGATTATTTTGTTAACTGAAAAAAAGATCTGGAAAAGCCAAGAAATTTAAGATAAACATATAATTCAAAGACAAAAAAGAAGGATTTGATAGTCTGATCACCAGTAGATTAAAAATAAAATGTATGCGCTCACATACTCCTGAGACTGTCACTATAATATGCAAGAGCTATATGCCTATACACATATACACACAAACACACACGCACACGCACACGCACACGCACACGCACATGCACATGTGCATGAGTGCACACATACACACATACACAGGGGTGGGGGAGAGAGACAGAGACAGAGATAGAGACACAGAGAGAGATCATTCAGTATATAAAATTCAATCATATGCATCATTGAATTTTTTTCTTTTTAGCAATATCTGGAGATCCTCAACCTTAGTTCTAATGTGTTATTGTTTCTTTTGAATCCTTGGTATTGATAATACCTTATTTGTCCACCACTCTTACATTAATAGACTTCTGCTTCAATATTTTTGCTACTCTAAAAATTGCAATAGCTATTCTCCTTTTCCACTAACTGTAGTGGGTTTGGTCTAATGCTGCTTACATTGTGTTAATTTGTGTAATCAAAATTGCACAAGAATTGACACATCTGTGCACAAGACCCTGAGGAACCCTCCCTGCCCCTAACTGGTTTTGATTGGAAAATAAAGTTGCTAGCAGTCAATGGCTGGGCAGGGCAGAGGTGGGACTTTTAGGATTCCCAGGCAAGGGACCAAGGAAAGAAAGAGATGGGGATCCGCCTTGCCAGGAGAAGGAGAGGAAAGATGCCATGCCTAAAAATGTTCAGAGAAAAGAGCATAGCTACCATGCAGGAGCTGGAGCAGCCCAAAAAGGGCCGCCTGGCTGGGTCCAGGGCAGCAGAGATGGAATATAGATTTTATTAAGTAATGACTTGGGAATATCGGAGGGAGGTGGATTAGCTACGTGGAGGTTAGAAAGTGGTCCAGGCATCGAACTGTGTTCAGCATATCAAAATATAAAGTGTGTGTGTGTGTGTGTGTGTGCATTATGTGCATATAGCCACACTGTGTACATGAAAGCCAAAAAAGGTTTTCAGAAATTATGGATCTAGAATTACAGACGGTTTTAAGTGACTTGACGTGGGTGCTGGAAACTGAACTCAGGTCCTCTGTGAGAGCAATATGTACTCAACCACTAATTCACCCCTCTAGTCCCATAACCCTGACTTCTGGTGGCAGTTGACTGTATATCAATTGTCTTAATTCTTTTTTCTGATAAAGTCCGATTTACCTATTAATCTAATAAGTTATCTATTTTTCTTTAAAAATATAAAAACTTTATGGGGCTTAGTGGTTAAGAGCACTTGTTGCTCTTACAGAATACCTGTGTTCAAATTCTAGCACTTACATGATAGTTCAAAACCATCCATAACTAGAGTTCCAGGATATTCAGCAGGCATGCATGGGTTGCACATATATACTTTCAGGTTATATATATATATATGTATATGTATATACATATATACATACATATATATATACATATACATATATATATACATATATATATATATCTTTAGGTATAATGCAGAATTTAAAATATTTAGGTCCTAAATATTAAAGTTAAATATTGAAAGTCTACGAGGTAGTTCTATGGATATTTTTGGGCTGTGAAATAAACATCTTGTTTTATAATTACTTTATGTGTAAAACAAAATAATATAAAATCCGCACTAATGCAGATCCTTAATATGTACCACTTAGGTCAGTTTTTCTCTTGATTTCGTGTCTTCCTGTAGCATAATATATTTGTTAAGCTAAGAAACAAACACCAATGTTTTACCTAAATTCTAGATTTCGTTCAAATTTTGTAAACTTTTCCATTGGTGTTTTATTTTTTGTTCTAAGATCAAAAATGGTTGCTTGTAATATGTTGTTTTAAAACAAACCATTGTGTCTTTTTACAATGTTGTTCTGGTTTGTAATAGTTTCTCAAACTTTTCTTGTTTTTCACGACTGACAGTTTTAAGGGCATGAGTCAATCACTTTATAGAATGCCCCTGAGCATTTATTTTCCTTGTTTTCTTCAAGGTTAATCTATAGTCATGGTCTTTTAGATAGTACTACAGAAATGTCTGCTCCTCCCTATATGGCCAGGTAGTACTTGCTCTTCAAACAGGATCATGGATTGTTGAGGTTTGGTCTTGTCTATTGTAATGTTAAGTGTGGGGTTCCAGAGACCTGGAGTCTGCAGCAGAGCCAAGTGAGGCCCTGCACCCCAGTTATTTCTGATTGGTAAATAAAGATGCAGCAGCCAACAGCTGGGCAGCAGAAACATAGGTGGGATTTAGGATTCCTGATCTTGGGGTTGGAGGAGAACAATGAAGGGGAAAAGAAGGAGAAGAGAGAAGCCACCATGGGTTAGGTGAATCATGAAAACCTAAATCTGAGGGGTGGTCAACTGGAGTTTAAAGCAACCCAGATGAAACATAATAAGTAATAACTTGGGGTTATGTAGAGGAAATTAGAATCTTATAGCATAGAGGGAAGATCTGTCCAGCTCTTGTGCTGTTTAAGACTTACTGTAAATATAAACGTCATGCATATCTTTAATCTGGGAACTAAATTGTCAAAGTCAGAATAGAAACCCCAGATTAGGATTAAAGCTTTCTACAAGAATGGATGAAAATAAACTTGATCAATTGTGTATCATAGTATCTGTCAAATTTCATCCTATGAAATTATTATTTCTTCTTTCATATATTATATCCTTTGAAAAGAAGTTGCTAAGCCCATACTTTGTTCATATTCAGAGTGCTATTTTCATTTAAAGTTTTGGGTTCCTACCTAAAACTTTCTTTTATAGCTTATGGGAAAAGCCCAGCCTCCAAGCATGATCCATGGTATGACTAAGGGTATAATCTTTGCTGTATTCTCCTATTTCTTTCAGACATATCAATTAAATGTCTTTCTTTCTCTAGCCCATGCTCTGACATAGCTAGGTAAACTGCGTTTTTCTTAATATATCAATTGAATAGACCACCTAGATTCAGAAGTACATTTCCTGAGATCTCTAAGTTGTATCTGGTGACACTACTCTAAACACTCACCACATGATATCCTTCCCTGTCATCGATAGAATTGTCTCAGTAGGGAAGTAATGTTTATCGTTTTTTTGTGTGTTTTCAGGGGCTAATGTAATACCCAATGCAAACACATACTCAATGAAAATAAGATGAAAGAAATAAATCTTGTTGCAAAATGCCACCATGACCGTAATACCTCTCAAAGCATGTATTCAATCAGCACTTATTTTCTGCCTTCCTTGTACATGCTATGTCCTAGGTAGTAGGAGGCTTAATAAAATGACAGACACAATTCCCGTCATGTAACACATGAAATCATAAATATTTTTCAAGAAGAAGACCATTCCAAACGATCCTTCCTAGATCACATACAGTATGACACATACAGGTCAACCATTTCGTTTCCAGGAAACCATAAGCTCCAATCAGCAAGAAAATAAATCAAGCTCTCTACTTTCTAAGACAGCTTCTCTTTGAAAGTGTAAGTGCACAGTGCCTGGTGGCTGTGGTAGCAGTGTAAGATCAGGGACTGGAAACATCAATGGAAGGTGAAAATGACTCAGAAATGGATATTTCAACAAAATAGAATACTGTTTTATCAACTAGTCATATGGTTTCTATTTCAGAATTCGAACTAAGAAATCTGGCTTTATGGATTGTGGCCAGTGATATTTTTTAAAACTGCTTATTACAGATATTTATTTAGCCTAACATGAAAGAATTCTCAAATGGAGGGCCCTTGACCTTTCATATTATATTTAATTCATTTCTCTTTTAAATTATTTGAGTATTTTCACTGAATTCTATATGATCCATAGAATTGTTTTGCTAAGTTGGAGGTAAAACCTCCAATTATGAAATCCAAGTATTGCTGTGACTTATGACCCAACCAACTCATATTACTGCTGACTGTGTGAACCCTAGACCTCCTAAAATATTAAGTGTCCAATTTCTTCTGAGGCCCTTGCTGCTTCTCATAAATATATGTTTCCAAAAAAAAAAATGAAGTCGTTCCAGTCATCTGGTGTTCTGAATAACTTTTTCTCATAAAGCTGAACTAAAATGGTTTTAATAAAGATACTCGCAGTTTCCTACAGCATGATTACTTGAGTAGCTACATGAATATAAACAAGAGAGATTTAATAAACATTTAAAATATCTTGTTTAGGTTTCTATTTCCCAGTCCACAAAAGTTCTCTAGCTATTTTCTGATAAATAGATAGCTCGGCCATGCTCTCGATGTCACACCCAACCTAAAATTGGTGCAGACTAATAATCATGTGTATCTCAAACACACTCTAATTCACCAGGGAACCCTAGCGCTCACAAATAGAAGAGGAAGTAAGTTAATGTCTTTTTGTATAAAGAGAAAAGTTTTTAAAAATACAAGTTTACATCTTACGTTTTCCTGATAAATAGTATAAAATAATTGAAAATGTAGACAAACATATTCCTTGAAAACACAGAAGAGTTGCATGTTAATATGAGTCAATTTCTGAAGGTGAATGAGACTTCTATAATTAGTATGATTATCTTATTTATAGTGCCTTTATATTCTTATTGTCAACATAGTTTTGGAGCCATTAGTAACTCCTGTAAGAAGAAGCAAGTAAAACAAATAGTCACTCTCAAAGAATAAGTCTGAAATAAAATGAAAGATGGGGGTTGGGAACATTTATGCATTAAGTTGTAACAGATAATGTAGTCTTTCCAAGTGGAAGTACTGGAATAATTAAACTAATGTTCTAAAGTTATTCTAGTGTATTCAATTATAGGTTTTAATTATTTTGGAGAAGCAGCTCACAGTGTTAATGAGAGAGATAGAAGTAAAAATCATGGTGGTGTTAAATTCCATGTTTCTGCATGCTATAAGCTTTATTAAATCATGTTAATCAAATATTTGATGAATACTAAGAGGCTTTGGGATATTAAAATGAATATTGCCATCATGACTCTGAGAACTAGGTTGAAACATAATCACAGTCAGTTAAGGTACATGAATTTCACATATAAAGGTAACATAGGTTGTCAAAGGATCAGAGGACTGATCAATATTAATTAGAAATAATACTAAAATAAAACTTAAGACATGCCAAGCTTATTATGTAAACTCCCAGAAACCAAAGCACATTGTAATCATGCTTTTCAATCAATCACAGGGAAAAATAAATAAATAAGGTACAAAATGTGGGAGTTGATCCTGTATCATTCCATTTTTTTCCATTATATTTGTTTATGTGCACCCACCCATACAAATCTTACTGCATTTTTATCTCTGGCATTTTAAAATGAATATTTTTGGAATTTCATACATGAATACTAACTATATTTACATCATTTTTACCTCTTCCATTCCAAGTTTTCCTCCCATGTCACCACCCTCTCAAAGTTAAGACCCATTTTCTTTAACTATTAATGTTACACATACACACAACTCACACATGAATACACACTAATACATATTATATACATACATAAACTTGCTGAGTCCACTTAGTGTTGCTCATATATGTTTGTGTTTAGGGTTGACTTCTTGAAATTTTATAACCTATGTGGATAGACAGATTCTCCATCTCTCAGAAGCCATTGATTTTGTATGGTTCTTCATCAGGAGCTGCGCATTGTAAGATTTCCCTAATCTGAGTCAGCATGTCAATGGTGTTATCATTACACAGGTCTTGTTTACAAAGCATATTATTGAAATTTCATGGATGTAGTTTCCCTGACATATACAGAAGACAGTATCTCACAACAGAACCCTGGTCCTTTGGCTCTCACAATCTCTCTGTTCCACGCTGTGGTGCTCTCTGAGCCCTAGATGTATGGATTGTTGGTTTTTTTCTGCCTTTTGACCAGGAAGAGGTCAGTCACTCATTGGGTGTCCACTTTTCTGGTCCCCTGATGGACAACACACCACAGAAACGTGAGAAGTAAATGCCTACTGTTTTCACCTATGTCTTTCTGATTTGTAGAGGAATAAGATTAAAAGGAGAGCTTGCTCAAAGTTATGCAGCTATTTCTAAAAATCACAGGTTGGTCCCAACACTGAGCTAGTGGGTGACTTCAATACTCCACTCTCACCAATTGACAGGAAATCCAGAAAATATTAAACAGAGAAACCTGGACATAAGTGGCATCATAAATCAAAGGAACCAAACAGATATCAATAGACATTCTAACCAAATACTAATAAATGCATATTCTTTTCAGAATCCTGTGGAATCTTCTGTAAAACTAACCACATATTAAGACAAAAAGCAAGTCTCAAAAAATAGAGGAAAAGTGAAACCACATTCCATTTGAACACAGAAAGGTAAAGCCGAGCATCAACAGCAATAGAAACCACAGAAAGTGCACGAGCTCATGGAAACTAAGCATCACACTACAGAATCAAAATTACATGAAGGATGAAACCAGGAAAGAAATTTAAAATTTTCTAGAACTGAATGAAAGTGAAAATACATCACACATAGCAAAACCTATGGGACACAATGAAAACACTCAGAAAAGTTTATAGCACTGTGGGCCCAGATAAAAAAAAAGTTAATGGCTGGGCAGTGGTGGCGAATGCCTTTAATCCCAGCACTTAGGAAACAGAGGCAGGCAGATTTCTGAGTTCGAGGCCAGCCTGGTCTACAGAGTGAGTTCCATGACAGCCAGGACTACACAGAGAAACCATGTCTCGGAACCCCCCATAAAATTAATGATCTCAAATTAATAACTTAATGATGTACCGTCAAGCCTTCTAAAGGAACAAACAACACCCAGAAAAGTATGCAGGGAAAAAACATCAAAATCAAGGCTGTACTGAGTAAAATAGGAATAAATAAAACAATACAAAAAATCAATAACACAAAGAGAAGTTTTTTAAAAAAAAAATAATAAAATAGAAAAACCTCTAGTCAACAAAATATTACCTTAATTTTAAATGAGATACTCAGCATTCTGAACTGAGGCACTATCAACCCCAGAGTCTTCCAGGCCTGACAGTCTATCGGTCACCACTAACCAGTCCTTTGAGTTAAGGCAATAAAGGGTTTTATAAGGTTACTTATTTCCCAAAAGACAAAAACAAACAAAAAACTACAACAACAACAACAATAAAAACCCATTATGTACCTGTCATTGCCTTATCAAGTAGAAAAAATATATAATTCTGTCAAATTTGGGAAAGGTAATTTAAAAGGTGAGTTATCTTATTGCCTCAGAAAACTCTGAAGATTTTGGTAATGGGAAAAGGGATGAGTTGAATTACCTTAATTAGAAAGAAGTCCAAGGAATTCAAGTAGCAGAAAACTGTCTTACTTTCCTCCAAAATCACTGGAATGAGAATAATTCTGAAGGTGGAATTTGTCCATTAGTGGTAGAGAAAACTAGATGATTCCAAGTTCTTTTTTCTTGAGACAAATACAATTACAGGAAGGAAAACAAAAATGCTATCCCAAGTGTGTGGAGATTCTGTTGTGCTGCCTGTGTGATACTTGCTTATCAAAGTGTGAGGTTGGTGGTAAGAGGAACGAGACATCTCTTGTAGGTTTACAGTAGATGTGTCCCTCTGATGGCACTGAGGTGCCTGCTGGCTTCAATGTCTCACAGTACTAACTTTATTTGCTTATCTCCAAAGGGGATGTTACTGCTCTCGTGCTAAGTAGTTTGCTGTGGTTGTAAAGGTTTGAAGCTGCAGCTTCTCTATACCCTGAATCTGTATACACAGTGCTCTGTATTCACACAGTGCTCAGTATTCACAGAGTGCTCTCCAAATTCAGAGCAGACTTGCACTGCCAGTAGAGCATGATTCACCCAGCTAAAGGGAGAGCTAGAGGGATAGATTAAATCAGACTAGGATTTACATACAGGCTAATAAAGGAACTGACCCTGCTGCCAGGAAAAGATATTCTCTAATGTGGCCAAAAAGTAGTGTTTGGTGACCATTTTTTTTAGTGAGACATCTTGTATAGCAATAGACTCATAGGAAAGTAAGTAAACAGTAGCAGATATGTCTCTGTTTTGAGCCAGCAGGAACGAGCTATAATAAGAGAAAATGCTTCAGTATTGAAAAGAAATATTATTTGATTATTACGACTAAGACAGAATGGTAGCCAGTATATAGTCTCTTCTGTGGGGTCTAATCCTGTTGCATAAAGTGAACTTTTAAAAACTGGCAGCTTTCATAATATTTAAGAAATTATTACTTATTTCTTTTCATTTAAACATCCACTTTTATTTTTATTAAATCTTCTGTAATATAATATATCCCAACTGCAGCTTTCCCCTCATTTCATTCCTCTACTTTACCCTACTTCTTCTCCCCCAAATCTATGCCTGTCGTCCCCCAGAAAAACAGCAGGGCTCCCAAGGATATCAACTGAACACAACATAAAAAGATACAATAAAACCAGGCACAAAACCTTGCATTTAAACTGGGTAAAGAAATCCAATAGGGGGGAAAAGGGACCTAAGAACAGGCAAAAGAAAAAAGTTGACGATATCCCTACTCCCATTGTCAGGAGTCACCCCCAAAACCATCAAGCCAACAACAATAACATATGCAGAGGACCTAACACATATCCATTCAGGCTCTGAGACTGCTACTTCAGTCTCTGTGAGCCCCCATGAACTCTGCTTAGTTGATTCAAAAATCTTGTTCTCTGGGTGTCTTCAACCTCTCTGCTTCAAGAATTCCTCCTCTCCCTGTTCTGTGGGGTTTCCTGTGCAGTGAGAGAAGAGACCAGATGGAGATATTGAACCTGCTCCTCTCTCTCTCTCTCTCTCTCTCTCTCTCTCTCTCTCTCTCTCTCTCTGCCTTATGTTTGGCTGTGGGTCTCTGCATCCATTTCCACCAGCTGCCAGAGGCAGGCTCCCTGATACTGACTGTACTAGAAAACAATCTATAAATATAGCAGAACATCATTAAAAATCATTACATACACACACACTCATATATAATTCACACAACACACACAGACACACACAGATAGATAGATGATAGATAGATAGATGATAGATAGATAGATAGATAGATAGATAGATAGATAGATAGATAGATAGAGATAGAGAGATAGATAGAGATAATTCATTTATTTTTTTTTATTTATTTTTGGCCACTCATGTTTGGTTCTACCTTAGGTCTCAGGACTATCTAGTGTCTGGTTGTTGGCCATCCAGGCAATGCCAGGCTTTGGCTCCCTCTCATCGTGTGAGCATCAAGTTAAGCCAGATATTGGTTATCCAGTCCCACAGGTCCTGTAATAACATTGCCCCAGTACATCTTGTAGCCAGGCCAGGTAGGCCAAAGGTTTTGTGGCTGGATTGGTGCTCCAATTCCATCACTGGTAGGCTTGCCTGGTTACAAAGGATGATAAGTTCCTGCTTTGTACCCCCCATTACTAAGAGTCCTTGCTAGGGTCATCCTCAGAGATTCTAAGGGAGTTTCCACTACACCAGGTTTCCACATCACCCCCAAATACCCTCCAGTATCTTAAAAGCAAAATTATAGATTTATTTCAGCATTGAATCTAGTAAATGTCTTCTTTCTTTTTGAAGTAAGTTGTAAACACTTAAATCATACTTTCATTAATATGAAAGTATTAGTATGTATTTATTAATATGTGTTCAATGAAAATGAGAGAAAAAAAAGAAGGCTGTTTGATATGGGGCAAACAGAGGGAAGAAGGAAAAGAAGAAGAAAGGCAGTGATTGTGGTAGTTTGAATGCAAACGAACCCCATAGTACTATCTTTGAAGGTTTCATCCTCAGTTGGTGGAACTGTTTGGAAATGTCTAAGAGGCATGTTCTTATTGAAGGAGGTGGGCCACTGGGGCTGAGCTTTGAGGTCAAAACCCATACTAGTCCTAATCTCACCGATGCCCAGAATCTAATGGTTGGCTCAAGATCCAAGTTCTCAGCTACTGCTCCAGTACCATGACTGGCTACCTGCTGTCATGATTCCCACCATTATGATCTCAGACTGTAACCCTGTAAAATCATGAACCCAAAATTAATGCTCTCCTCCACAAATTGCCTTAGTCATGATCTGTTGTCATGACAATAGAGAAGTAGCAAATAGAACAGCACTTTGTGTAGTTTCAGGTGTTTAGAGAATTGTCCGTTACAATCTTCCCCATGCCAGTTGGTACAAGTTAGAAAGGACTTTACAGGTAATTGACACATCAAGTATATCCTTGAGAGGAAAGACTATGTTACTTCTGAAGAGATGACATTACCCATTTTACTACATATAAACAAAGAGGAAGTAATTTTCTGTAAAATCTTATATGACAAATATAGTAGATTCATCTTGTTGCTACAAAGAGTACAGCTTCTTTCATTATTGCTGCTCCAGAATGTGGGAAAAATAAGCCGCAGTGGTGGAGTCCCGGAGGCTTTCCACACGGCGCGTCCCACATACAGGGGAAAGGTCTGGAGATCCAAAGGCTGGAGGCTTTGGCAGTGGCAGGCCCCAATGACACGAGAAAGTCCTTGGTTCCAAAAGGATTTATTTTCGTGGTGGATTGTGGATGGATCTGGATGTACCCCCCTGAAACTCAGGGCAGACCTGAGTTAAATAGGGAGGGAGAAAGGGGGAGGTCCTGGGGAGAATGTTTAATTTGCTCCGCCCTCTGACCTTCATTAGTATGTAAATCCCTAGGGCCTGAGACCTGTAATCACTCTACCTGTGCACTTTGGGAGGGGCTGTAATGCCCTACGTGACTGAACAATGTAGGTCTATGGAGACAAGACTGCATGTCAGGACTCTGGGTTCTGGGGATGTGGCCGAACACCTGCCGTCTCTCCCTTGGAGTCTCAGGGTTCCAGGCCCATGCCCAACCATGAACCAAGATACCCTTCCTTATGCAGTCCCACACCAGAGTATAACAGTCTCACATCAATTCTAGTAGTATCAATTATATTAAATACATGCATCAAGTTAAAGAGTTTTGTTAAAAAGAGGCTTCTAAAAAATCTTTGCAAATACATTCCCAAGAATATGAGCCTACCACCTCCCAGAGCAGAAATGTGAGAGTTAATTATATAACATAAAACAAAATAATCTCCAAGATTTGTGAAACTGGTACAATACTTCTCAGCCTAGAGACTCTCAGACTTTAGACTAGATTATAGACTGTGGTGTCAGTAGATATAACTACAAATAAATATGTGTGTGTGAAATAGACAGCAGATAATATGACAATTAAATACATATTCATTAAATAAGCTATTGGCTTTTGGTTTAGTGTTTTTCTATTTGATCTAAATCTCAGATAATCTTCTTACCCAAAATCATCTCTCTCATCAACCAAACAGAACACTTGGAAAGAAAAGTATCATCTGCAAAATACTCTACAAGTGCTTCAAATGCTTCAAGCTTGTGAGTCAATGCAAGGGAAAAAAAAAAGATAAACAGACAGTCTAGTTTTTCCCTCCACTATGAAGAGGTACAGGGTTACTTTTAAATTTTTTCTTGCACAATTACTTTAGAAGAAGTAAAAGGGGGTTTTCCTATCATGCTTCTCATCTTAGAACTATCATTTGCCCTTCATTCTCTTGTCTTTGGTAATACAGTCCCTCCTTTTTCATTTCATATTTAAGATTCAACCATAATGAATTCATTCATTAGCAGAGAACATAGAAAGAAAGGCCTCTGCACAATGGTAACCCATAAGCTAGTAGACGAGGCTAGTATTAAAAAATAAATAATATACATTTTATCAGAATGAAATGTTAACTATGAAAATGGGGCAAGGAAAGGGGCAGAGGGTATATGATGGGCTCTTTCAGGACAGAGGTCAAGAAAGATCCTGAAGAGCAGTTGATATTTAAATAGAAATGTGAGTCAACCCCTCACAAAATGATCCATAAGAAAAGGCAATTCTATATAGCAGAGGAAAGTGCAAAAAAGTTAGGGCATTTAAAAATCAAGTTGTTTTCCTGGCTGAAATAGAATGAGCAAGAGGAAAGCAGAAACTCAAGTGAGAAAGAAATAGAATTCAGCACAGGTGCCTGGATTGCATTGTACACATGACAGAATGACCAAGAGAATGCAGTGAAAATAGTTAGACATGTTTGAGTTATACAAAGAAAAAATTTAAATATTACATCTGTGTGCCTACTCAGAACCCAGTCAAAGGCACTACATGAAAACAGATCCTTTCATGTTTCTACAGCAATAAAACAATAAGGTGATTAGAAATCAATCTAGCAAAGTATTAAAAAAAATCTCTAGGGGAAAAATGTTATGAAAACCTTATTAAAGTATAAAAGGAAACTTTTAAAGATAACTTACAGAGTCAAAAGTTTTTATATTAAAATAAATCAATTCCTTACATTTTTAATGGAACCGGAAGGAATAATTCTTGCATTTTACAGATTTTTAAAAGGCAAGAAGTTCATTATACAAAAAGTACATGGAAAGTTCCAGCACTTTTCCTCCTAGATTTTCAATGAGTGAGGATCATAATATAAAGGGCATCTTTTAATAGATTCAAATTTCTTTCTTGCCTTAAAAATCTAGAGGTCTTAACTCATTTACTATCAAATCTTTTGGCTCTCACTTAAAACTGATTTAAAGTGTAATATATAAAGCTTTGGTTGGGATTCACGTGTTAAGTCTTTATTCTTATATAGAAATCACAATGCTAGAAATTATACCCAATAAGTGTTTCATATATACCAAATTGGGAGTCCTTTGTAGTTAATGTCATGAGTTACATACCAAAAATGGAAAAAATTTAAGCTCTAGCTTTAATATTGGAAGATTTTAGTGTTACTGTAATTATATATAGGTATATACATTAATGTGTCTACCTGTGCTAACCTCAATAGAAGACAGATACATACAAAAATAGATTCCTCTGCATCCAATCATTGAAGACTGTCAACTGAAATAATGGTCTGTGTTCCTACTAAAAATAAATCACAATTGGTAGATGAGGAATCATTGGCAAGAATATTCTAAAAAATAAAAACTCAACACTTTTAGAATAGACGCATGAGTTAATGCCTGAAACTCTTTGCCACATGGAAGCTTGCCCTATAAATATCTCTACAGAAGTCAGCATGGCATGTAAAATTTATCTCGTAACAGCATTCCCATGTTGATTTCAATGAGAAACAGTTTTAAATTTTGAAAATCAATATTCCACAATGACACTCTTACAGCCTACCACAGCACCATTGCTCTAGATGTCAACTTGGAGGAAACAAGTCTTTAATAGTAACAGTTGGACAGTAGGGCACTGAGATGACCAATTCCAATCAGTTCTACAAATGTGAAGCATTGCTTTCATTTCAGTACCACTAATAATGTAGATAACAAAGATCCACTTAACAGCCTGGGAGTCTCATGGCACTCTACTGAGCAAAGCTTAAGCCCCTTTAAAAGCCAATTTCAAAAAAATGTTCATTGCTAAATGTGACTTAAGTGTATTTCCTGTAAAGTAAAAAATTCACTGGACTCTAAAATGCTGAGAACTGTTCTAAAAACCAGTCTTTACTTCATTGTAGGTTCTAGATCAAGATAAGCTTTTATCCATGCTGTGTTTATAAAACTAAGTTAATCATGCTACATAAAACGTTTAAGAATTTGTGATGAAATATTTTAGATTAAGTCAGAACCTTGTACAGAAAAGGTATTCTTACAAGGGAGCTTACAGTTCTTATATTTCCATCATTTGAGCAAAGAAAACAGGGATATGTTAGTGAGTTTCCTTGCCCTAGAAGAGACTTACAGACATGATCGTACTTTGTTGTTGTTGTTGTTGTTGTTGTTGTTGATGTTACACTATTCTCCATCCCCACTGTTCCTCCTGTTTCTTAAGGGAAACAGGCAGACTTTAGAAGAACAACTAACATCTAATGCTATTACAAAATTTAATCAAATTCTCTGTGTAGCTTCTGTAACAATAGTTCCAGTATTTCAACACAAATAATAATAATAATAATAATAATGATAATAAAATCAACGTTTTACAAAATACAGAGTGGCTACTAGGATAATGTTCTAATTGGAGCAGCACTTTACATGATTGACAGGTAGGGCAGGGAAGTAGGAAAAGGGAAAAGTCTTTCTGTGTCTTTGATGATTCTCTGACGTGGCTACTCTACTGAGGAACTAAAACAAAGTGAAATCAGATATACTTAGGGTTGTTATTTGCTCCCAAGAGCTTGGTGTCTAGTCTCTCTGGGAATGTACAGCTTTAAGGGAACGTGCTTACATAGTGCCTATTGGAACATGACTGATTTGCATCCAAAATTTTATTTGGATAATACATTTGGAAGCATTTACTTTTTCAGTAGACAGATGATGATAGATGAATAAACTGTTCAAAACAGTAAAAATTCTCCACCATCAATTGTGTCCCAGTAAATGACTAAGCAGGTGTTGTTGTTGCTTTTATCCATAAGTTTCAGTAACATGATGCCCTTTTCACTTACCCAGCAGACCTGAGAGAGAGACTTGGAATTTCCCACCGGGCCTTAGGGAAGGTCCCTGAGTTTCCTTCACTACCCTGCCAATATCTGACCACCCACAGATAAGGAAGGTTCTTGGGTCCCCCTCCCTGCCCAGTCAATTAATGTAAAGGTCACCAGGACCACCAATCATTGCATGCCTAGTTGCTGTTGCTATAATCTTCCATCAAAAAAAAATGTATAAAAAGCTTATGAAAGAAAAAGAAGGGGCCACTTCTCTCCTGGGTGCAGGATGACTCCAGCACACTGGAAAAGTAAACCTCTGGCTTTTGCATTGAACTCTATTTTCCAGTCTCATTTTGGGGTCTCCTGGTAGCTAAGGCTCACTTTGAGTCTCACAGATCTACATGTTTTCCTACTCAGAGGAACCAGCTGCCTGGAGAATTGTAAGCTGTAGTATCTATCCTCCTTCTATTTATCAAACATCTTTGTTTGTTTTCAATCTAGTTAACTCTCCCTCAGCAGCTAGCTTATGCCGCAGCTTCTCTGTAATGTCTCTGCTCTCCAGACTGAAACCATGACTAACACCTGAATTATCTTCACTCTCAGCACATTTATAAATAAAACTTGGGATGCTGAATTTGTCCAGTTACATGTGACTGTCCCTAAACTACTGAACAGTACTTTCTAAAATGTATTTATAAATAACAGTTTCATCAAAAATAAATTGAGTCAGGGGAGTGGTACTGGGAAAATGGTAAACCGTTCACTGCACAAGCATGAGGACCTGAGGTCAGATCACAGTTTCCACATAAAGTGAGATACAGCCACACACATATCAGTAGCCTCAGCACAGGGAGGATGGAGACAGGCAGATCCTGGGCACTTGCCAGCCATCTGGTCTAGCTAAAATGGTAAGCTCTGGGTTCAATGAGAAAGTCTCAAAATATAAGGTACAGAGTGATAGAAGATGAGATCTAACTTCAACTTCTGACTCCTATGTATGCACACACACATACACAGAGAGAGAGAGAGAGAGAGAGAGAGAGAGAGAGAGAGAGAGAGAGAGAGAGAGAGACATAAACAACTAAGAGAAGCATTCCTTTACCAAATCCACAGACATTTCTCTTCACTGTCATGTTCTCTCGAGGCAGAAACCAATAGCAAATACCCAGTGCTAGAAAACCAGATCATGATACACACAGACACACAGGACTTAGGGTTAGAGCCATCAGCAGACAGGGTACCATCCAATTATTCCTCAGTGAGTTAGTGTCATATGACATAAACATCTCAAATCCCCCTAAATAGGCTCACATCAGAAAAGGTCTGGTGGCTCTGCTCACTGCTGACATGGGAATGGTTGTCAAAGGAATATTTCCATTGCTTGTTGTATCTAAATCATCTTGGCTGCTTCATTTCTGACCTTCAGATTTGTGCTAAATGTTCTCTTCATTCGCCCCTCCACTCTTCCAAGCATTCTCTTTTTCTAGAAAAGTATAACTACGGAGCTAGTTTCTGGCAAGAATACAAATCCCTGCACAAGTACTAAAATGTTCAAGTACAAATGATCTTTTTCTAATAAGCTATCATTTGAAGCCAAATTGATTTCAAGCGATGAGAACTGACAGTCACAAGCATTGACACTAGGAAAAAGAAACAGTGTAAGAAATACACAAAAAAGCTTGGCCTGGGCTGGAATCAATGAGCGATCTGCCATGAATGTAATAGGAAAACCCCAGAAATGAAAAGCTACAGAAAGCCTTTCAAAGCTGTGTGAGAAATCAAATGACTCAGAAGGAAGTAATCCGGACTACTGGTAAACATCAAGCATGGGGCTGACATGCAAACTGATCACTGAAGGTGAGCTCACCTCTCACACAGAGCTATGAGCAGAGGACACTTTGTGAATCCAAAATCTCTGAGTGAATATTCTGCCCAACCATTGTTTGGGCACTATGCAGAGTAACTTTATAAAAACTCACTCAAACAACAACAACATCATCATCAACAACAACAATAAAGAATTAATATAACAATACCAAGGGCTGGAGAGACAGTTAATTGATTAAGATTGATTGCTGCTCTTTCAGAGGAGCAGAGTTTTGTTCCCAGCACCATGTCAGCACACAATTATCTGTAACTCCAGATATAGGGCATCTTTGGTCCTCCTTTGACCTCTTTTATGCACACACACACACACACACACACACACACACATCATTAAATAATAGAGGAATGAACAGCCAATGAGCATGGGGTTCCCTTGAATCTGTTTCCACCAATCAGGTATAAATGAATAAATAAAGCCTTGGAACTGACAAAGACTCCATATCTATGATAATACCGAACCTAGAATATCCATCATTCAATATTAACAACAACATAAAATGAGACATGCAGAGAAATAGGAACATATTCTCATACTCTAGGAAGCAGGCTACAAGTAATTGTGGATTTAGGAGTTAGGTTTAGTACAGTCTGGAAAGGAGCTACTAAGATAAGCATTCAAATTATTAACCATAAAGAATTCAAAGAAAATACAGTGGCAATCAAAAAATGATAATCAAGATAAATAAACAGAGGAAAAGTAACAAGATGCACTATAGAAATTAGGAACACAATAAGTACAAATACAGATCACACAAAGGGCTTATCTACAACCTCAAGGAGGCAAACAAAAATGATTTTAAAATAAACAGGGAGTGAAGCACAAAGACAAAGCTTCTAAAATTTAAACAATTGGCAGAGACTGCCTGGACAGGTGAGTTGATTAGAGTTAATAAAAATCTTTGAAGACTATATTTCTCAAAGCAATACTAAATGGACAGTACATATATTATATATATGTGTATATATATATATATATATACATACAGTGTTTGTGTGCATGTATGTGTGCTGATATGGAAAATTATGTATTTGAAAGAGGAGATAATGTATCAGGAAAACACCAGTAATATGAGAAAATAAAGTTCTCATTCAAATGATATACATAATTTTAACAGATTCCTCTACAGAATTAAAGAAATGTCTCCTGAGAATATAAAAAGATGTTTGCTCTTAACTCATTACTGGGGAAATGCAAATAAAGGCATAATAAGATGTTCATAGTACATAATAGCAAAAGAAAAAGACAAAGCAACCCAAACAGCTGTTAAACCAGTGGCTAGGTAAACAAGATGTGGCACAGTCACTCACTGGAATATTGTTCGTTGTATAGAACAAAGTGCAGATACATGCTAATGCATAAATGAACCTCAAACATGGTTAAAAAGCCAGTTACAAGACTGCATATTGTTATTCTAAAGATATTTGTAGGAAGAGCTAGGGTGGGAGGAGTAAGGAGAGGTAGAGGAAAAGGAAGAGAGAGCAGAGCTGTAGGAGCTATGGAGAGCCACACAGGTATGGAGAGCAGTCATGGGTACCAACTTATATTTAGGTTAGCTAATTGGGAAACAACTCTCTTTGTATGGACATATTGTTATTGAGCATTACCAAACATATAAAGCCTTTGATTAATACTTAAGCATTAGAGTTTCATTTTTCTACTGGGCCCGCGTGGATGGCTGGATGGTCTGGGCAATGCCCAGCCCTGCAGAGACAATGTTGAAGATTGACAGAGCCATCTCCCATGCTGGCGTCTCATGGGTGGCAGGGCTGGTGTTTCTGGCTGGCCATTTCTAGCTGTGGCTCGTACATGGCCTCTGGCTGAGAAACATGCCGGCTGAGCTAGGCAGAGCCTCCACACCATAGATAGTCGGCTTGACCAGTGGCCAATTTTTAAATAATTTCTTCAACAATATTTACTAATAGTTTTGTCCCAAATTAAACCTTAGTTCTTCTATATTATTTCACCATCAATATTTACTAGTCTGACATCATTTTTATAGTTTTATTTGGTTGTTTTTATCTCATATGTTACATTCTGACTGTGCTTTTTACTCTCTCTACTCCTTCCAGTCCCTTCTGCAAACATCTGCTCTATTCCAGAATCTACTGCTGGCTCCACTCCTGAATCTACTGCTGGCTCCACTCCTGAATCTACTGCTGGCTCCACTCCTGAATCATCTACTGCTGGCTCCACTCCTGAATCTACTGCTGGCTCCACTCCTCTTCCTTTCCCTTCAGAAAAGAACAGGCCTCTCGGGAATATCAATTAAACAAGGCATAACAATTTACAGTAAGAGTAGGCACATACCCTCATATCAAAGGTGGACAAGGCAACCCAGTAGGAGGAAAGGATCCCAAAAGCAGGCAATAGAATCAGAGCCAAGCCCTACTCTCACTGCTACAAGTCCCACAAGGACACCAATCTGCACAATCATAACATATATTCAGAAAGCCAAGCTCAGATCCATACAGACTCCCCCATTGTCATTCAGTTTCTGTGAGCTCCTGAACCCTGATAAAAAAGTAATTCTAAGTATAGCAACATCGGTGCACAAAGGAGGAAGAAAATTGGATAAATTTCCTTGAGGAACAGAGGAAGAGACATTTAAAAATAAAATACATTGTTATTTTAAAATATTCAAAAATAAAATTCCTTTGTTATTGTCATAGTAAGAATAAAAAAGGACGAAAAGTTAAAAATATCTAGAGATGCAAAGACTTTCAGGAATCTGACCTACTTGATACCACATGCTAGAAGTTAGGTGAGTTGACTACATGTGAATTAGATTAATGCTTTCCATGTAGCTTGTGTCTTTCCAGCTACCACCCAGAGTTGGTATGGATACAAATGAATGACTATCTAAAGGAATACAATCCGGTTCTCTTGAAAATGATGTGAGTGACAAAATGACCGTTATTTCTCCAAGATTTTGTTTTTGTATCCATAACACCAGCACTGAAGGAACAAGAGAAGGACAGGAAGTTCTTTGTAAACCAATCTAAACAAAAGACAATAAACTTAGTTTAGTGAGAAAAGATAGCTCCAGTGCAGGCGAGTTTTTGTGCATTGTGTAAAGAGTATCCTTGTGTTATTCAAATTGTGTAAAAGATTTCCCTTGTGTTATGCTACTTTCTCTGCCCTCATATCCTGTTTCAATCCAGACAAGGCATCATAATGCTTATGTCAAGAATCTCTTGTCTCAAGTTTGAGTAGACAGTGCTTACCACTTACTCTTAGCCTTGTCAATAAAAGCAGATCTGCCAGTAGCTGGGCAGAAGAAAGATTGGACAGGACTTTGGCCAGCCAGGAAATGGAAACAGAAAAAGAAGCATAAACCAGATTCAGCCACAAGGAGGGCCAGAGAAAACATCATAGGAAAATACATTTGAAGCCCAGAGGGCCAGATCAATACTAAAATGCAAGCATCTCAGGGATTTTGGCTGGGAGGTAGCAAGACTAGCTAGGAAGATTAAAATAGATTAATGATTGCCCAGGAATTGTATAGTAAAGGTTGATTAAATAAATATTGGCCCCTCTGTGTTGTTATTGGGAAACTCGCTGGAATATGTAAAAAAAAAAAAAAAAACAGCCCCTGTATTAATTTACTCTCCATAATGCTACTGTTACACTCCAGAGAATAGAAAGTCATAAAGCAATGCACTTCTCTGGCCTCTGAATACATCTCCACAAACACATACAGACATATGCTGAAACACACATAAATAGAAAAAGAAAATTCTCTAACCTTAGGAATTGAAAAAAACAGGTTTTTATACTTTTTTAGAATATTTTAATTAATAAGAATTATTAGACTGGCTGTTTAATAGAAACATGTCTTATTGCAAAGCTCACTGACACTAGTTTGTAAAGGTAAGATGCAGAGATGTTCATATTGTTGCCTGTAAAAGTAAGATGCAGAGATGTTCATATTGTTGGTAGCTGTTGGAGTGGGAAAGGTACCATTTTGTTTTAACCCAGGACCTCACATATGCTAGGCAGATACTCCACCACAGAGCTATGTCTGATACCCCAATGTCTTTTTTAACTGAGACAATTCTGTTTTCATACCACTGCCTTTGAAATACCTTCACAAAACAAGATGAAATCACCATCTGTCAGTCTTATCAATGAATTCAGAAGTTTCTTTTACACCTTGTCTTCTTCTGTCAAATGACTGAAAACTCACTCTCATGCTATCAAGAGATATAAAATCTATAGAAGCAAATTGTCTAAATTCTCTATGAAATGAGACAATACACAGTTAAATAAGGTTCAAGATTTAAACATCTTTAAAGCAAAAAATAAAAATAACTACTTAAGTTACTTAAACTACAATAACAAAAAATACCAGCTAACAATTAATGAAAACTTATAGTCAAATGTCAAATATTTCACATGGATAATTTCATTTAAGTCTTACAAAAATACAATGACCTGGATATTCTGACTTTTATAAAAGTAGAACAAAATAAGAAGGATATAAACAGCTTCTGAAACACAAATAGTTACCAAACAGAATTCTCAAGCCAGGAAATAAACTCAAATAATTCAATGGCTACACCCAAAACTAATTAGCAAATAAAACCAGATTGTGAAGCTATTAAGTTGGAAATCTTGTGCTTTGAATATTAACACCTGCTCAGCTCTGAAATAACTGTTTTGCTGTGTTTAATTTTTAAAATTAAATTATTTTGAATCAAAACAACCTAAATATACAACAGTAAATACATTTTAGAATACTCATATGTGAATAAATGGATACCCTGGAAAAAAGGAGTATTATAAAGCAAAATAACAGATCTATACATAATATGCAGAAAATGTAGACTTTCATTAAAATGTTATATGCACAGTGGATGCTAGAAAGATTTTTACATGTTAATAACTGCAGTTTATTGGAAGTTTTATATATTATGATACCTCCCACATTTTTATATGCAGTATTTTGTCATGTTTAAAAGACTCGAAGAGCTAGTCATAAACAATGAAATTTAAAGTAATTCAGATGCCTCTGACAACAGGTGAGCAAATAGTTGTAAAAGCTGAAAAAGGAATTCTAAGTATAAAATAGCAGTGGACAAAGGACTAAGGTGAAGAAAATTGGGTAAATTTTCCTGAAGAACAAAGGAAGACACATTTAAAATTAAAATCAAGACTCAGTAGTGACAATCAGAAATCATCCAACTTTTGTGACCAATTTTTCAAAAAGTATAACCTAAAATATTGCTTCTCCTGGACTGAATTATGGATCCATCACCAATAAACATGTCAGAAAGCCACAGCACTCATATGTACAAAGAAATGCTAACATACAAAAACACAAGCTGCAATTTTTACAAAAGTGATAACATATCAGAAAAATAAATTAAGAAAATTGTAGGGGTGGTTCTAATGCTAAGGTCCTATTCCCTAACTGGTTCTTAATCTGTCAGTAAAGAAAGCCATAGCCAATTGCTGGGTGAAAGGTACAAGCAGAACTTCCAGGTCCCTGAAGGAAAAGACAGATGCAATGGAAGAGGAGGAAGTTTGCCATGCTTTGGAGAATGAAGAACCAGGCAGGCATGTGAGGTCTCCGGAGAAGCAGTGGGCTGTGGCCGCTCCTATAGGAAGGTGGTCAGAGATGTTTAGCAGGGACTAGATTCAACTGACCAACTAAAGTTATGGCAAGTGGGAGGTATGGAGCTAAGAGTAATGATAAAGGCATGTTTTCCAGGTGAGAGATAGTAGCACCCTGCAATTGTGCCAAGAAGGCAAGTTGAAAATAAACAACTGTGTGTATATCTTTTATCTGTGGATTCAAGGGAAACTGGGTGGGAGCTGGTAGTGTGGCCCATTTCTGGAGCATAGGTGGGGTAGCAAAAAGCTACATGCAACAGAAAATCATTCTACTTACAATGATATCAGAAAAATAAACCATTTGGGGATAAGTTGAACCAAGAAAGTAAAATATTTTTGCATTGAGAACAATAAGATATTAATGAAATAAATGATGAGCACAAATAAACAGAAAGTCATGCTGCATTCAGGATTGGAAGAATTACTATAAACACATTCACACTGCCCAAAGTACACTCACATTTAATGTCATCTGTTCAAACGGTTATAGTACAGGTCATAAAGCTGCAGACCACCATGAATACAAGGACAAATTAGAGTCTGTTTTTTTAGCAGATGACTGAGAACAGGATAGCATCTCAGAAAGGACCTTGGGCACCAAAGCTCAAGCATTTTTAAAGCACAAATACCACACAGATCACAATTATATTATTCTTTGATGAAGATCAGAGTAACCTTGCAATATACATTTTAGCAGAATGTAACTATTTCAGATAAAACATAACAACTATATTCGATTTATATTTTCATCAGTTAATTTAGCTTATGTTTAGCTTATATAAACATTTTTTGGTTAGTACAAGTGAACCATGGTCATGATCAAGATTTGGTATGACAATACCAAATGTGTTGCCAAGATGAACGTAGGTATTAGGAAGAAATAGAAGGCTGAGAAGTGTATACTCAGACACAGAAATGGAGTCAACAAAAAAGGATGTTGTTTTAGTCACTTCAAAACTTAAAACAGCATTTTAGAAAAAAAAACCATACACACACACCTAAAATTTGTATAGGATTACAAAAGATTTCAAATGGACAAACAATATTAAGAAAGAAAAACAGAACTCGAGACATTGTGCTTCCTGATTTTAAATTAGTATAGTCTATAGATTTAAAAAATGTGTGGGACAGCCATAAAACATATTATAAACTCATGAAACAGCACAGATAATCCCGAAACAAACCTATGCATTTGTAGGTAACTGAGCTTTAACAATGCTAAGAAGACAATGAGAAAAGGGAGCATCTTCAAGTGATTCCGGGGACCCTGGACATCTGTCGATAAAATAGTAAAGGTGTGCCTGTGTTGTATATATAAAATATCCATTAGAAATGGATTACACATAAGTGTCATTCTCAGACCATGAAATTCCTAGATGACAACATGAGGAAAAAGCAGTCTTGTGTATGATTGGCTGGGATGTTTTGAACACCCTCCCAAAGCGAACACAAAAACACAAAATAAATAGTGAAACTACATCAAATTAACACACTGACACATGGGATAAACAAGAACCAGCAGGCTGAAATGGCAGCCAGCAGAGAGGGAGAATACTGTTAATTTGTATCTGTGATATGGGTTAATACACAAAACCTCATGAAAAATCCTAAGTCTGCAAAAACTTCAATTAAAAGTGGGCAAGGACCAGAACAGATATTTAAATTTTTTTAATAATAACCAACGATAAGAAAAAATATTCTCAACATCATTAATGATGAGAGAAATGTAAATCAAAAGCACACTGAGATACCATGATATACATGCTATAATTTATAATATATAGTGTATAAACACCACACACCAACAAAACAAGAGGTAAGTGGTGCAGATATGGGAAGTCAGAGTACTTGGACACTGTAGGTAGACATATAGATTGCTACAACCATTATAGAAAACAATTTGGAACTGCTAAAAAAAATTACAACAGAACTATTATGATTCTGAACAAGTTAATTAATTCATCATGACAAAGAGATACCTTGGGGCCTCTCTTCCTCAGTCATTTCCACAGCATCAATTTCCTCATTCTATGCTCATTGAGGAAATATTCTAATAGCCAAGACATGGCATCGTCTTGAGTGTCCACCAGCAGAGGACTGAATGAAGAAATTCAGGCTACATAAGCAAGGGAATCAGACTTACTGTTTTAATGAAGTTGTATTACTTTGAAAACATGTGAAACTGGTGAACATTGTATTAAATGAAGTGATTAAGACATTGAAAGAAAAATCCTACATAATTTCATTTATTCGTTGAATCTAAAAATGTTGCCAGTGGTAAATCGGTACAATGTTATAAGGCACATATACTTATATAATGAATAAGAAACCCAAAATATAGCAGCATAATTTAAAAACAAGTTTAATGAGAGGAAGAAAAAATTAATAATTCTGTATAGCTTACAAAACTTTTTAAGTGAGTAGGATTCTTCACTGTCCCCTTCCAGATGTACACAGATGTATACATAAGGGAGCTATATACAACCACCATATGCTGGCTAGAAGTTTTGGCCATCAAGATGTGGCATATCACACCACATCATACTCCTCAAATATTTTTGTTCATTAGACTTCAATAAACATAGAGAAGAAAAAGACTAAAAAATTCTCATTAGTCATTAAGATTTCTCATACCTGTAACAATATTTCCTCTTACTGGTTTGAGAAGAGAAAAATGTTGTTTGATATATATTATTAAAATATTAGACAATTTTATTATTTTATCTGTTTACTGTTTGGAACAAAATGATTTTCCTTTTCTGGAACTGCTGGAGATTTTACTGATGACCTTGTGTATGCTAGTCAATTCTGTATACCAAGCAAGAAATTATTTTCCAATTGTAAAAATGCTTTAGCTTGCTATATTTATGTCTTTAAACCTGAATTTGCTTATCACTTTCAAATTTAACTACCCAGTAGAAAGATTTTAGGAATAATTTTTAAAATTTTGTGGGTTAAACGTATTATGTGTAATTTTATTATAAATGAAATACTCCCTCATGGCCTTGCTGTTGAAGACTTTAGATCTAACACTGATGTTGCTATTCTAGGAGGTTCTGGAAATTTCCAGAAATACATCACTGAAGCATAGCTTTGTGCACTGCATCCTGTTATGGGACTCTGTCCTGAATCCTCCCTCCCCAACTCCCTCTGTATTATGTGTTTGAGTCCTCTGAAGAAAGAGTCAAAAAATTCCTTTGAAATTGCTTTTCTCAAGTATCTGTTGTATCAATTGAAAAAGTAATTAGCATACTTGGCTGGATGTAACTTATTGGTATATCAAAATATATATTTTAAAGTAAAAGCTGAAATCCTCATTCTGTTCTCCAAATAAAATACAATTTAATTTCTTTTAACCTGCCTTTTCTAGTATGGATTAAGATTAGATAGATACAAGCAAATTTGAGGAAAAGGAATTCAAGATGTAGCAGGCATTAAGGGACATGGGAGAATGGGCTCAACAAAAAAGTTTTGCACGCATGAAGATGTCCTTATCTAATAAAATGCAATGCTCAGTGAATGTACATGAGTAAACAATAAGAGAGGAAGAGGAGTAGAAGCCAGGAGAGAAGGAAAGTGAGACAAGGAATGAGGACAGAGGCACTCACTTCTGTGGAACAGGTCCCAGAACTCATCGATCTGGGTCTGCGTAGGGAAATGACCACAGTCGTTGAAGTACTTCATCAACTCACTTCTTTCTAATCCTTGCCAGTCTTCTCTCTTGGCAAACATGGTCTCATAGACTAAAAATCAAAATGTACAATTATATAGTTTCTTTTACAAATAGTGTGCTGTGCACAAGTAACCTACAAAGTACTTCTGTACTGCAGTTAACTGTCAGCCAGGTTTACCCTTATACCTGTGGATGAGCCTTTGGCATTCTAGAAGTCTTCTGGCTAAGGGGCAGGAGGCAGGACCTCTCTTCCTCACCCATTTCCGCAGCATGAATTTCCTCAGAATTGCATTCAGTCAGGCTCCCCATGAAGAGCACAAGACAGAGGTGGAGCCTCTATCTGTTTCATGACAAATGATCACAGACCTTACACATATCAACACACAAGCTACATCATTAGCTGCAATGTGGGAAATTTTATTTTTATTAAGATATGTTCATTGCACACATTATTGGGGCTCAGTGTGATAATCCAAGGCATATAAATAGCACAGATCTAATTCTACCCCTCTGTACCTCTTCTCAACTACTAATTGTTGCTATTTCATTTTTAGATCAATGTCTACAACACTCATATTTAAGAGGATGTGTGGCTTATTTCACTTATATCTACAATATACATATACATATATATATATATCACAATATCTACTCATCCCCTCATAATGCTGAAAATGAAAGTACTGAGCTTTTCTTTATGACTGACACTGCATCAGGATATGTGATATGTTTTCTTTATCCATGCATCTGCTGCTAGGCACTTGGGCTAATTCCACGTCATACCTTATGACTAATATGACGATGAACAGGCATCTCTTTGGAGTGCTGCTTTGGCTTCGTCAGATGCACACTCAGAGCGGCTTAGCTATACCATGTGAGATTTGTTTGTCTTTTTCTTTTTTTCATTTTTAAAAAACAATGATTCTATGATATTGGCTCCTGAACCTAAGGCCTGAACCTAGGGCACCATGTACACAAGGCAAGAGCTTCACCACTACTGTATCTATCGCCAACATAGGTCTTTTATTCTTACTTTGCATCAGGAAATCGCTAAGTTGCCTAGGCTGGCCTAGAACTTACAAACCTTTTGCTCTAACCATTATAGGTCTGTAAACCAGATTGTCCCATTTTTTATTTTTATTTTATTTGTTTATCTTTTGGATCTCCATACTGTCTGTTCCCTTTTGTCCACATTGTCACCAGTAATGACAGGAATCCCACGTTCCTAACTCCTGATGTCTCAGGTCAGAAGTCATTTCTCCTGTAAACTTCTCACTTCTTTAGCTTCCAGTCCACACCCTAACCACTGGGATTTCCATTATAATTTGGATTTCTGATTTTGAAATAGAATTAGGAACAATATCTACATTTTGCTCACTGACTTCACAGCAAGAAAAGAAAAAATAAGAAAAAAGAAAAAGAAACTCCTACTTGAATAGGAATGGCTATGCCAGATCTTCAAAGCCATCAGAAACACATACAAATTAATATTTGATAAAGGTATGTGTTTTTCTCTCTTTTCAAATCTACAAACTAAAGCTGCTGGATTCAGAGCCCATTCACATCCAATTGTAGAATGGAATTCAAGACTTTCCTTCTGTTTCTGGGCATTTTGACTCAGAAGTGCCAGCATCTGCATTTCATTGCTTCAAAGCTTCTCCTAGCATAGGGCTTCAATCTGTTGACCTCTGGGCAATAATCCAGAAGTCTCCAGGGATTTAAGACCCTTGCAGACTGGCCCTCAACCCCTGCTGAAGTAGCGGCAGTGTGGTGGGGGTGGGGGTTGATTATGAAAATCTAGTTTTTGAGAAACTTGGCTTCATTATTTTTATGAGTTCCCATGACAGTGTATTTTTTTTAACTTCCATCCTGTCCCTACTGCATTTTCCATGCCATTCAGAGTACTTTATGGGATTTACTTTCAAATAAATTAGATGTGCTGGAATTCTTTTCTCAGAATTTATTTCTCTAAAGGCCTAAATTTAAGGCACAGAGAATGTCCTTTTGTTATTTACATAAATATATTTTCATAAAAATTCATGTACCTTTATTAATTTCTTCGCTCATCCTTAGATGTCTTTCATATCTTTAATACCATACTCCTGTGACTACTCAGTGCATATTGTACAATACAAACTTTCTGCAGTTCACTAGCAAAATTAATGAACTAAGTTAGTTAGCCAGTTTCAGTAAACACATACCTGAAAGCTATAAAAATGATAATAATCAAAAATTTTAAATCTGTAATTACAACTCAAGAATAAAGTTCATGGAGGTAGGAATAAAACTAAAATAAACAAATTACTATAAAACAAGAAAAAAAAGCATAGTGACAGAATTTAGAGTGTGATGATAATACCAGGTTTAAAAAAAAATGGTAACATTTAGAATGTGATTGGGAATTCTCTGGCTGAATACTAAAATAGACTCTTTCATGGTGCCTCTTAGGAATGGCCAAGGCAGTATTCTAGAAAAGTCATGTGGTCTGAATTAGTGGTGGAAACAACACACAAGGGTTTCTCATGAATAGACATGTCTTGACCCACATCAGAGCATACCTGCTGTTGAGTAAGGGCCATTCTTGTTAAAGACCAAGCATGCTAGAGAGAGAAGTGTAACAATGTGGATGCATTGTAGCTATTGTGGATGCCAACTTAAATGTTCTCAGCTTAGTGTGTGTGTGTGTGTGTGTGTGTGTGTGTGTGTGTGACAGAGAGAGAGACAGAGAGAGAGACAGAGTGGGAGGGAGAGAGGGAGGAAGGGAAGGAGGGATGGAGGAAGGGAAGGAGGGAGGGAGAAGGAGAGGGGGGAGGAAGAAGGAGAGGGAAAGGAGGAGATGGAGAGGAAAAGGGAAATGGAAATAGAGAGGGAACTGGAGGGGGAGGGGGAGGGGAGGGGAAGGGGAGGGGGAGAGGGGGGAAGGGGGAGAGGGAGGAGAGGGAGAGGGGGGAGAAGGGGAGAGGGGGAGGGGGGGAGGGGGACGGGAAGGGGGAGGGGGAGGGAGAGGGAGAGGGAGAGGGAGGAAGAGGAGGAGGATATTCCTGGACTGACAAATACTATTGTGTCTCAGTTGTTAGGATCCCAAAGAACCAGAAAAATCCAAAAGCTTTTCAATCTCCCTAAAGAAGATAATGTCCCCCAATATGTTGTCAGAAAGCTCTTAAACAAAGAAGGTAAAAAGCCTAGGATCAAAACAACCAAAACAGTGTCTTCTTCCTCCATCTGCCCTGCAACAGAAACACTGATGTACTCCTCTGAAGAAGCAACATACAAAAAAAAAGAGAGAATATTGCAAAATATGCTAAATTTTGGCCAAGAGAATGAAGGAAGCCAAAGAAAACTGCCAGGAACAGATTGTCAAGTAGGCCGCCCTCACTGAGTACTTCTACTTCTAAGTCAGAGTCTAGTAAAAAATAAGTCTTGAAGTGTAGCAAATAATCAGCCATTGAAAAATACAATATAATAAATAAAATTAAATGGGTAGGAAGAAAGCTAGTTGGTACAATAACTAAAAGTCTTATCACACATTTTGATAAATATCAGAAAATCTGTATTTCAAAGTATAACAGAATATAAAACTACTACCCATAGAAGACTACTTAGATATCTTACTGATTTTGTACTAGTGGGTGGAGCACTCATGACGAATAATCTTGAAACTTCAAGTACACGTGGGTGGGATCCCTATTCCCCTTCTTCCCTCAAGTTTGGAAACTAAGTCCCAACAGCTTCCAAAAGAAAACAGGTCCTCACTGCCTCCGCCTCTGTCTTAGCTTTCTATCTGTCTGACTTTCTGCTGTACTATTTGTTTGGGAGAAACCTTGAGAATTCTACAAATGCCTTATCTAACTTTCTGAAAATCAGTCTGTAGGACTAGATCACTGAACTGGGTCCTCAAGATCTCTATATAACGGACCTCTTAATTGTCTCTCTGTGTCTCTTTCTCTATTTGGCTTCTTTCTTTAATGTCTAACAACAGAAGTGCAAAAAATATGACTCATTTTGAAAATATATTTTTGTGTATAAACTTAATGAAAATTGCCTTTTGAACAAATGATTTTTGCCATTTTAATACACTAGGCACATGTTAAATAGTGAATGTTCACTGAAAGACATAAGCCCCATCTTCATGGTTCTTTTACAAATGTGAAGTCCCAAATGTAAAATAAACAGGTCATAATTAGCTGAAACTACCAAATGTAGAACATTGATCCACATAAAACCATAAATGATCCTGATTAAGTATAATTTACTTGTATCATTCATTTTAATTCTAAAAAATTGATCTAGTAATACATACCACCTAAATAATACTCAACTGATTAGATATAAATAAAAAACAATGATAAAAATGTGTGTCCTTATTTTTATGAGCAGAATCTCTTAACAGTTTGAAGTAATGTGTGCCTTATTCTGCTCAGGGTGCTTTAACATTTACCTAGTATTACAATTTAATATTCATTTCAGGAGTGGCCAACCCCTCCCCATAGGCAGAGTGTCACCCATTGTAACTCTCAAGGCCTCCAGTCCTTCCACAGCCACTTCAAAGTTCCTAACTTACAGCTCAGGCTAAACCATCCATTTAAAATCTCTTAGGTATATAAATTTTTTAAAAAAGTGTCTCAGGCTGGATATATCACTTGGTACAGTATTTGCCTACCATGCATGAAACTTTGGGTTCTCCAACACAGTGTAAAAACATGGTGATATGTAGCAGGATATTTTCCAGCTACATTTGCAATAAAGCTTGGTAATTGGGGAGGAGATAATGTGGGAGGAGCGAAGAGTGGAAAGGAGAAGAAAGAAGAGGAGAGAGAGGAAAAGACTGGCAACCATGGAGAAGGACGAATTGGTCGAGAGCAGTCCTGGTTAACAATTTATATCTAAAGGTTAGGTAACAACTCTAATTGTGTGTGTTAGTAATCTGTTAAACTCCACCTCCACAGTTACCTGGCAACAGCCAGGTAGGCCTGCCCACTATAAAAGGGGCTCCGTGGCCCCTCCTCTCTCTCTTGTTCCCCTCGACCCAGTGCCTGCAGGTTACCGTCTCCCCTCTCCCCTTCCCTTCCCCCTCTCTCCACATGGTCATGGCCAGCCTCTACCCTCTCTACTCTTCTCTCTCTCCTCCCGCTGCTCTCCCACTCTCTTAATAAACCTCCCCTCGTGGAACCGTCTAGTCTGCTGTGATTTGTCTAAGCTGCGCTGTGAAAACCTTTCAGTGTGGGCATCTTGTTAATTAAGCATTTCCAAATACAGAAATTCTTTGGATAATCTTTAAGCACTAAGAGTCTTCTTTCTACTGGGAACTGTGAGCAAACTGTGAGCAAGGCGGGTTTTGTCTGGGGCTTAGCAGAGAACCATGAGGGTGACAGGGTTGGCACAAAATCTATGCTTTCGGCCATGGTCTCTATGGAGCTGGTCTATGGAACCAACCGCCCAGGTAACTTCTTGTTGAGTGCTTTTGTCCCCTGGCCGCTTCTAGTTAAGAATATGGTGTGCGGTCCAGATAGCTAACAGAGCCAGACCAAGCAGCTAGGTCTTTCTAAATATTACCCACTACAATGATACAAACCTGTAATACCAGCAATTGGGAGGTAGAGGGGGAGGAGCTGGAGTTCATTGTCATTCTTAGCTACATCTAGAGTTCAAAGTCCACCTAGGCAAATGAGAGCCCCGTCTCAATATGTACATTGGTAGATAGAAGATAGGTAAGTAGTAGGTAGGTATATAGGTAGGTAGGTGGATAAGTAGGTGATAGATAGATAGATAGATAAGTAACGATATCGACCAGTTCCTCTTCAGGAAACAATAGCTTACTTTCCTTATTTTCTGACCTAGAGCACCTCATATTTATATACTCTGTGGAATCCGATTCTTTACCTTCCAACACTTCCCTTTAAACTTCCTTTTACACTTTGTGTAGCCAAATGAGGATTCTGTTGTTTATAAACAGAGACCTAATGAATTAATCTAAGTACATAGCATGCTTCTTTAAAATGCAAATGAAAATATAAAACACACAGTCTCTCACCCATTGTTAGGAGTAGATATAAAGATCTTTTCATTAAGTAAAATTTGGTTCTAAACCTAGCACCAAACAAGAAGTATCTGCAATACTTACATTTTTTTCTGTCCATCCATTCTTCTAACTCTGCAAAGTATATAATCTGTCTTGTCCTCCAAAGGCCAAGTCGGTGTCTAATACGGTGGATTAAGCTCTGGTACATTTGTATAACTGCTTTCAAATTTGGACCATGATACAATGCCTATGAAAAGTAAAAACACACAATAATTTCTTCATATATTTCTGTTATTTATACCCATTTGGGCATCCAGAGTAAATAACTTAGGTAAAAGCCATTTTTGAATGTCTTCTGTACAAAAATGTGCACCCTGCAGTGCACTGTCCTCAGAGCACTGACAGCCACTTCCATCACCAGACCTTCTGTGCTGGGTGGCATCTTTGTTATTTTGACACAAGCTAGATTCCTTTAAAAAGAGGAAACTCCAATTGGGAAAATGCAACCATTACATTGCCTGTAGGGCACTGGGGAATTTTCTTAATTAACTATTTATGCAGAACAGCCCAGCCTAGTAGAGGTGCAACCACCCATGGTCAAGTAATCCTAAGTGGTATGAAAAAGCAACCTGAACAAGCCATGGACTGCAAGGCTATATGCATTACTCCAGGCCTTCTGCTTTGGTTCCTGATGAGTCCCTTTCCTGGTTTCCTTCAGTGATATCGTGGAGTCTCATTATATAAACAAATAATACCTCCTTCACAAGTTGCTTTTGGTCCTGGTATTTTATCACAGCAAAGGAAAGCAAACTAAGACACCTTTCCTCTTGTAACAGACTGTGTACTCTAGTGAACTGTGAGCCAAAGTAAACCCTTCTGCTTTACATTGGTTTTTGTCAAGTATTTGCTAATATTTATAAAAGTAACAAATACAGAATATATGAGTAAATACTGATTAACACTATATGTACAACACTATAATACAAAAATTAATATAAATTATTGGTAAAAATATTTCAATTTTTATTTACATAATGGGCAAATCTACATTATCTTCGTAGATGCTTCAGTCTGTCAGGTTTGATTCTGTCATTATTAGCACAAGGACATTTAGTGAGAAGTGGTTCCTCTAACTATTAGCAAGAGCAGACCCTTACCTGTTTATTACCCATTTATCCTTTTCAGCTGGACAGTCTGGTCCTGTTTGCTTGTTCACCATTCTCTGTGCAGCTTGGGACTTTTTCAGAGAACTTTGAAGGTTGGTTTGTTTTCTTAACCCTAGTATCTATCTATCTTAGTGAATGCTTTTGTGTTGCTTGCATTCAGCTCTTAGAAAATGGAGTGCCAGCCCCTATGAGAAAATATCTACCTGGTCTGCCGATCTAACCCTGTCTAAACACTGATATGTGGCAGTATCCAAGAGGGTCTTTATTCCAAAGCCTCATAAAGTAAGGAAAGAAACATACTTAAATGACTAAATCAATGAAATAAAATTTAAAATAACAAGGTAAAATAAAATATTCTAAGTAGCCACCTTAGGTTTATATGCATAAGCATACACTAAAATATGCAAGTAACAAAGGCATGAAACACCAGTTGTGACTTCGATATCAATTTTTCCAGCCAGTAAAAAATTTGCTGACACTCTTAGACATACAAGGATGTAGAAGACACAGTCTCTTTCCTCGATTTGGTACCTACCTCATAATTGCTTATAAGGTTATTCTCATAGTAGAATACAACTCTTTGAGAATAGGAATATTAGATGTTCACTAAATTGTCTACAAGACCCAGAACTTTCTTATGACTTATTTGGAGCCTAATGCATGTTTTTTGAATAATTAAATAGAAGTGTATAATTGCATATTGGGATCAGGGGAATTTTTTTCCTAAACATTCTAAAGTAGTCTCTTAGCCAAGAGTGTTGTTTCTGTATACTACTCACTCCCATAAATTTTAGAGTCATTATTTTTGATGGTAATTAGAGTCATGGGAATAGACATCCTTGTTCCAGGAAACTATGTACAGTACAGAAAGAATCCTATAAAAGAAAGATTGAGATGATCCAAATAAAAGGCAAGTTTATCCATCCCATAAACACTACAGCAGTAGTCAGAGCTTCTCCTTTGTCACTCTGTGCTCCTGACACGTTATTCAGAACACCCCACGCTCTAATCTAAACACTCTTGTCATTGATCTACGTAATGTCACAAACTACATACCTGTTATAAGCCTTGATTTATAACATGGTTTTCAACTTGACTTCTAAGATCTCTCTTAAAATACCTCTTATCTTTAGCTTCCTCAAGTTCCACTGCCCTCACAAGACTCCACCTGTCCCGTAAGTGTTCCATCTCATCCAAGGCCATTGGCATTGTCTTTTCTTGTGCCCCTATGACTCCACAACCATCTGACAAAATAGAACTCTCTACATCTCAGTATATTGGCAATGACCAACCCTACACCAGACAAAGCAATTTTGGTTAAGTGACTGGCCTTGTTAATTAAGCATTCATAATTAAATATTCATAGAATACCTAAGATTTTTAAAAGACATCTGTACTATTAACTGAGTTGTTTCATGAGTTGTACTACATAAAATCATATACCAGGATCTGGTGACTATTATTATATTTAAAAATAAACATTGTTGATCTGATTCTCTTTCAAGTAAAAATATTAAACAAAATAGGTTTTATTGTCAAGTAAATGTTCTACAGGGAACTAAGAACCAAACATTTATATAACAAACCTATTCTATATAAAGTCAGCATTAAAGCCCTGAATAGGCTAAGCAGACTTTGTTGTTTCTATAGATTTTGACACATGATAATGAGAGGCAATTAATATTCTATCAAATTTCTAAAGGATTTTATAAGCTTCAAAATATTCATGACCTTTGACCCATGTGTTGTCCATGGATCATGGGTTGCTATAGTAACTTTAAAACTTGGATTTTCAAAAGATTTTAAACACTTTCTTAACCTAACCCTAAATTTTTGACCAATATCATCTAAGGACTAAAATCATTTAAGTTATAAATAAAATATTGATATTAAGTAAGATTTTAGAGATATTATATTAAGAAATATTATTCTGTTTTTGTATAGTTGCAATTTTTAGGGTTGTTATACTGAAATCAGAAACTAACAAAAAGATTTTTTTTAAGAAAAGAACTTTTTGAATGGTAGAAATTATGCTAGTTGAAATCTACATTATCTTCTGATTTATGACTGATAAGATAATTGAATACTGCTTCATTATTTCCAAATATGCCCCAAATGAGAGGATTTCGAAAGCAATAGTGAAAACCAAACAATCATTGTAGTAAACAGTGTCCACAGCAAAGAGTTGGAAGTCTTCCAGTAGAGGAATATCCATGGTGCAGGTAGTTATTCAGTGATTTGCTCTATAGCTTCTAGAGTAGAATTTCCCTCAAGATCCCCCAGTAGCAACCTTTCATGTAGGCATGGTCTTAGAAGCATCATTTATTGCACTATAAGCCTGTCCCTCTAGCATTTTGTCAGTAGCCAAACAACTTTAGCCATATCAACAAAGCAGCCATCTAATTCACAAAATGCCAAAGCAATGATTGAACAAGCACAAGAAAAAAATCAACGATCATAACAGAATTTATAACCAAATAAAAGTCTACAATCTTTCTTCTATTCGCTCGGATCCCCTAAGGTACTTCCCACTGTTTTCTTCTCATCTTCTACTGGCTCAGAGAAAGTCAATGGTCTCCATAGCAGTATCTCCTTTTAAGTATCATCTTATTCATGCAGTTGCTAAACTTTTTGAATTCATTTTTGTTCCAGAGGTTATGAATGGCTACTGTTCTTTCTGACAGCAGGAAATAATACAATTAAATTATATAATATATAAAAACTGAGCGCAAAGAACATTAAAGCTCTGCCACATTAGAAAACCATGACAAACTTCTAAAATAATATTCTATTGATTCAGTTTATTTATTTTATAGTTACCTTTTGAGTAAACAGAAAGACCATAGGTTAAGCATTGTTTTCTATGTTTTAAAACAGTAACAAACAAGACAGTGGGTTATAATATAACCCAAATAAAGAATTTAAACACATAAAGAGATAATGAACAAGAAAAATAGCAGATAATAAGTCATATGATTGAAATGCTAGAGACTGTATACTATGTGTCAAGGCAGTATATGCTGATATTAATGCAAAAATGAATCTACAAATTCTCAATTAAATCATAAAAATTGTGCTTCCTATATTAGTTGTCTCTTGGCTCTGATTAAATAACTGACAAAAGCAAACTATGGAATGAAGGGACTGTTGTTGTTGTTGTTGTTATTGCTGTTGTTGTTACTCAACAATGTAAGTAGGGGTACAGCAGTAGCTCAAGGAGGAGACTGATCACACTCTGTCTATAGTCATGAGCAGGAAGAGATTAATGCTAGTGCTCAGCTGGGTTTCTCCTTTTTATTCAGTCTAGGACTCAGCTCGAAAAATGATAAAGCCTACATTCAGGGTATCCTTTTCCCACCTCATGACCAGAAATTTCCTTCTGTGGTAAATTTACATCTTGTCAATTTGACAATATTATACATTACACACCCAGTGACACTTGTGTACATGATGTTGACGATCATGATTCAGAGAACTAGATAAAAGAATGTAGGAGTCATCTCTACACTGTAGACCAAGGATTGGGAGAGTTGACTACCTGAATGACTTGGAGTTTACGAGGAGGAGGAGGAGGAGGAGGAGGAAGATGAGGAGGAAGATGAGGAGGAGGAAGATGAGGAGGAGGAAGATGAGGAGGAGGAAGATGAAGAAGAAAAAGAAGAGGAGGAGGAAGAAGGGAAGAGGAAGAAGATGAAGAGGAAGAGGAAGAGGAGAAGAGGAAGAGAAGAGGAAGAGGAAAAAGAAGAAGAAGAAGCAGAAAGAGATAATGTTTTCCTTTGTAGTATTTTAAAAGTCAAAGCCACAAAATAACAATGAACAGTTAAAATTTGGAGTTTATTAATTCCTAAAGAGTATGCAAAGAAGCACCATGTGATAATCTTGACAGAAGCCAGAGAGAGATAGGAGGTTACATGTCCATGTCAGGAAATTCACACTTCATGTCGTATCAGTGTAAGGCAGCATAATACTATGAGAAGAAGGGAAATGTGTATAAAATATGGCATATACTACAGAGGACTGAATGAAAATAAGCCCATAACCAAGGAAATCCTCTAGAAATCTACTGTAATTCTTCATGTGAGAGCAGATGAAAATAAAATCTGAGGGAAAAGGCAGAGAAAAAGAGAATATAGAAAAATATGCGAAACTCACAGCAACCGGGTATGGCAACAAAAATGTCAGAAATGCAAGAGAATTCTAGGCTGTGACTACACAATGGATGTCGTGTGTATGCAGTGCAGGAACAAAGGTACCTGGGAAAGTAAGAAAATGGGTTCATTTTGGGACATGTGAAGTGTGACCTAACTATGGAAACTTCAAGTAGGCAGTTCAATACCTGGGTCTGAGCTATGGAGAAACATCTATGATGTAGCTTTGATTGGATTAAGAAATAGCCTCACGGGAAGTAGTTCAAGTAGGCAACAGGCTATGTAGAATAAGCAGTCTTGGGTGTCAGACCGTCTAGCTTTCAGCTGTTTGACTCAACTTTGAGAAAGTGATTTGACTTACTAACGCTTGGATTTCTTCACACATAAGATAGTGTCTTATTCACTAACAGAATTAGTGATGGATAAAGAGTTTACTTTTAACAGGACATTAGATTTAACATCAGAATGATAAAAGCCATGGATACACTTCCACTCGTAAACAAGCAGATAGCTGTGTTCTTACAAATAGGTACTCTGGGGCCTAACAAAAATATTCTTCTAATGGGCTACTCTGAAAACTGTGTCTGCTTCTCCATCATTTGCCAAGCTTTAATCCTTAAGGTGAGGGCATTTCTTATCCCCTCAGAGTTTTACCAGGACCCATCCAGTTGGGCTTCTCTTGTATTTGGGTAACCAAAAGGGATACTTGTGGTTTATTATGAAACTCAGTGTTACTGTCTCTAAAATTTTCCAAGGTAGTTGTGGGAGGGAAGGGTTACACACAGTTATTTTCAAAGGAAATGTTTAATGCACTGCAAAAGTACACAGGAGTTTGGGAAGCAGAAAGCTCCTACTTATTCTAGCTAGAGAGTAAATTGCAAAAACAAAAAAGACAGTATGCTCTAGTCCCAGAACTGCTTAACTTTGAATAACCATAGTATTTTGCTCAGTGCCCAAATTCTCAGAAGGCAAAACTGTTTCCAGAGCAAATTACTCATTTGATTTTTCTCAATCAAAAATTATAGATTTTTGCAGAGATAAATAGATAGAGCATTTATAGATAACTTACACACCTATTTCCAGGCAAACTATTCAAATTCTATAATTAAATCTACATAAGAAGCCAGATGGTGGTGGTTCATACCTTTAACCCCAGCACTCAGGAGGCAGAGGCAGGCAGATCTCTATTCAAGGCCAGCCTTGTATACAGAGCAAGTTCGAGGACAGGCAGGACTACACAGAACAACTCTGTCTAGCATCTTTATCCTATTTTTGAGAACTTTAAACAACAACAACAAACTCAAACCAAAAAACCCATAACTCTACACAGAAATTTTAAAGACATTCTTCTCCATAAGGTAGTCCTTACCTTGCTTTTTATCCGCTGAAGCCTTTTGCGCTCAAGCCACCCCCTGATAAATGCTTGGACAGTGACGACCAGCTTAACAATTCTTTTAGTAAACATGGGTTTGCTTCTTCCCTGGAACAGTTGGTAAATTTCTATGTGTGGTCCAATTCTTTTAACTTTGCTGTCTATTTTATCAGACTTTACAACAGTCTTTGATCTGAAAATAAAATATAAAAACTTCTTAGAGATAACTAGAATAATAAATATACTATGTATATGTATGTGTACCTTCTTAAATTCTTTTGATGATGAAGGCACACATACACACACATACGGAATCACACACACACACACACACACACACACACACACACACACACACACTTTAGTACTGAGGATTGAAGCCAGGGCCTCATAGCAATTTATCATTGAGCTATATTCCCGGCTTTCCTGTTTTGTTTTGTTTTGGAGGTTTTTGTTTTGTTTTCGTTTGGTTAGGTTTTAAGACATGGTCTTACTAGGTTGCTCAAACTGGTCTTGAACTCACTGTGTCCCTTGCAGGTATTGAAATCATGAACCTCAGGACTCAGATTCTAGAGAATTTGAAATTACAGGCCTTTACTATTAGTTCAGCCTTCAATAACAAAGACACTGAAACAAAAACATGTACTAGGACTTGAATATAGAATTTAATATATAACCTCACTCAATTATGTTGATAAAGTTCTCAAAAATGATAAAAATGCTAGAATATATCAATATATTAATATATCAATGTATCATATATAACATTAAACTTTTAAAAGAAGGAAATCCAAAAGAAAGGGAATCTGTCAAACTGACTTACAACTATTCAAAAAGGGCATAATAGTCCAAATAATTTTCATGCCCCAACAGTTATATTAGAATAATGTAAGTCACTCTATATAAGTCAGCCATATGTCATTTCTATGCCAACCCAACATAAGCTGGAAATGACTTCTGACCCTAGGCCTGAGGGGGCAGCAGTGTGGCAAGCAGGGTCATGGGCAACTGGATAAGCACAGAGAGCTTATACTAGAAACCACGATGGTCCATCAGTACTAACAACTAACCCCTCAGCAATGATGAGAATCATGGAAGAAAATGTGAGCTTTCTACAATGAGCATATATGTAGTATGTGTTATGATTGTGGAGCCTGGGCAACTTTGCATCAAATGGTTTTCTTCATAGATACGATTTGTGTTTAACATGGCGACTGATTTTTCAGTGTCTCTCAGATTCTACTTCTCTTGCAAATTCTTAGCATATAGAAGCTAAAAAAACACTACTATTATGACTCCTGAGCACATATCTAAAGGAATCCACAGGGCAGCCCACCCACAACAGTTCACTCTTTTCCTGGACACAAGCCAGGAAATTTCTTTTTCTTTTTTTTTATTGGATATTTTATTTACATTTCAGATATTATCCCCTTTCTCCATTTTCCCCTCACCCAGAAACCCACTATCCCATTGCCCCTTCTTCTACTTCTGTGAGGATGTGCCTCTACTCACCCAACCACTCCCCTTTCCCCACCCTAGAATTCCCCCATACTGGGGCATCCAGCCTTCACAGGACTAATAACTTACTCTCCCACCTATGCCCAACAAGGCCTTCCTCCCCTACATATAAAGCTGGAGCCATAGGGCCCTCCCTATGTGCTCCCAGGCTGGTGGGTTAGACCCTGGGAGCTCTGGTTGGTTGATATTGTTGCTCTCCTCATGGGGCCACAAACCCCTTCAGCTCCTTCAGTCTTCTCTCTAGCTCCTCCATTGGGAATCCCATGACCAGCTCAATGGTTAGCTGTGAGCATCAGCCTCTGTATATATCAGGCTCTGGCAGACCTCTAAGGAGCCAGCTGTAATAGGCTCCTGTCAGCATGCACTTCCTGACATCCACATCAGCTTCTGCCTTTGGTGACTGCACATGGGATGGATACTCAGGTAGAGGAGTCTCTGGATGGCCCCTCCTTCAGTTTCTGTCCCACACTTTGTCTCTATATTTTCTCCCCTGAATATTTTGTTACTCCTTCTAAGAAGGACTGAAGCAACTACACTTTGGTCTTCCTTCTTCATGAGTTTCATGAGTTGTATCTTGGGTAATATCCATGTATCAGTGAGTATATACCATGTGTGTTCTTTTGTGATTGGGTTATCTCACTCAGGATGATACTTTCAAGTTACATCCACTTACCTAAGAATTTCATGAATTCGTTGTTTTTAAAGCTGAGTAACAGGGAATTTCAACCCCAATTTTCTTAATTCTAAGAGTAAATCTCTAACTCAAACTGACTTTCAAACTAACATTGATTTTGCTTTATTTTCTTCTAGTATATTTTTATTTCTGCATTAAGTGGATTCTTGAACAAGTCTGCTTTTTGTTTTGTTTTACACACGGTTATTATTTCTCTTTCCTTGGTATTTGAGAAGTTGCAAGTCTAATTTTGATATCTAACATAGCGATCAAAGCACGGTTATCAGTAGAAAAGCAAGAAATCTCAAATCACTCTTTTGTTTTTTTTTTCTACAGTTTGTATTGAAGTCTGTAACCTTGTAATATACACTGTATTGTATGTCATATGAATTCTAGTATAACACTATTCTGGAATTTGAGTTTCAATATCATGCATAGATAATTCTGTAGAATAAGTAGAATGTATATAATTCCTTGATTTTAAGAGCCACAGGGCCTGTTCACTGGCTGCTAGACAGTGTCTTGCAATGCATGGTAGGGAAACTATACTCATAAAATTACACTCTTGCATAAACAAGACCTGGATAATGACATCAGTTGTTATGCCAATGGAGACAGAGGAAATTTCACAATACCTCAATCCTAGATGAAGAACTACAGTGAGTCAATGGATTCTAAGAAAGATTTTAAGTTCCAGGGACTCAGGAAACATGTGCTGCTAGATACAATCTCCTAGACATGACAAGAGAAATGCATTCATGGTTGCCAGACAAAACCAACATAGTGGCAACTAATTGACCTGCCAGTGTGAACAGGGAAAATTCCTCAAGGCCCCACCCCTAGATGAAGAGCCAGAGATGGTCAATTACTGTTGAGAGAGGAGAAAGCAGTGTCCTCCAGAAACAAGCTCCCACATAAGTTGTCCAATCCAAGTGATTATCAGCACAGTCGGTTACAAACACAGGCACACATGCGTGCGCACATGCACACACACATGCATACATGCACACACAGGCACACATGCACACACACACAGAGGCACACATGCACACACATGCACACACACGCACACACATGCACACAGGCACACACGCACACACACGAGTAATAATTCAAGAAGAGTTGATGGATTTGAGAGGAGAGGTACTCACAGTAGTAGTTAAGGAGGGACAGGAATGATATAGCTGCTGAGCTCATGACTAATAGTTTCAAGACTTTTTATAAGAAATGTAAACATTTAAAAATGTTGGAAATGATTATTCTTAATAACTGAAAATGTAATGAAAACTTTTACTTTAGGGCCTAAACACACAGATATTGATCAGTAATAGATAGATAATGACTAGCTCTTAAAGTAAAAAGAAAACTGAGATAGAATATTTTATAGATGGCTTCCTAGAATGACTTGAATTGTTCCTACAGGATTTGAAAGAAATATACATGAAATGGAGGCAAATGAATTTTGATGAAGATAATAATAAAATAGGCAAAGGCTTACAAGTTCATTGCTATAAAACATTAAATAGAGTATCCAATAATTTAACTCAGCAAGGCTGTTTGACATGAACATGGCCCTGCGAATGGTCCCCAATACTGAAAAGCCAATCACAAATGTTACTCAGGTTGGAAAAGAGAAAAAAATAAAATTCAATGTGAAATCCTTTCTGTTACACTGACTACCTGATTTTCAAGTATAGTCTCTTCTTAATTTGACAGAAGAGGACTTATTTTGTACCTTTAATATAATTTCCCTAGATAAAAAGTTCCTGATACCAAAAAAAAATCATTTTATTAATGCTTGTAAATTCTTTCCCTCTTTTTTTTGTGATTGATCTTTGAACAATTTGGAATCCCTGATATTTACTGTCATTTATGCCAAAACTACTGGTTTTTTTATTATTATTATTTTGAAAAAGAGCAGCTACAAGCCCTTCCTTGTAATGACATTATAAAGTCACAAACTTTTTCACTGCCCTTGGCGTCAATGATATTTTAGTAGTTCCAAGTGATGAAATGCTACATTTCTACAGACATTATGTGGAGAACCATGGTTATTGGGGATTTCTGCTGAACAAGCTGGTCCTATTCATTCAAATATCTGAGGCCAGTCTTGCCTTTCTCTTACATTTTCTTATATGCTCTGTGATAAGGTGCACACAAGTCATAAATTGTGTTTTCTGAAGGGAACAATGGAAGTATGACAGCTTTATGAAGACCATATTTTCCTAAGAATTTATCACAGAAAGAAAGAACTTTGGGTACAGACTTCTCAGGGTAAAGCTGCTGCCACAACTATGCATCTGGTAGTTGGGGCACAAGGATTAACAAGGACATCAGGATGATTTCTGATCCAGAAAAAAAAGCTTCTTGATCCAAGATCATCCTGATGATCTTTAGTTTATAATTTCAAAGTTTGAGCAAAACCTTTGAATCCCTACATATAATTTATTAATTGCCTTTACTTATACACACTAGAATGGATAACTTCCAAGTGATACAGAGAGCTTTCCAACTAACATGTTGGTGTTTAAGAGAACAAATTCCTAGAGAAAGTTTTGTATATATTGTAAGTTATGAAATCAACAGATATGTGTTAGTAGAAATTGAGAATACATGATAGTCTTCATTATCTGTGAAATAGGTTAAATATATACAAATGATTTTACTAAGTATTTTATTATTGCATTAGTATTTCTAAATTTTTAATAATAATCATGGCTGAGTTTAGTCCCACTGCCTATTATCTCAGAATTTACTAAGCACCACAAGCTCTAGGCTACACAGCAAGTTTGAGGCCAGCCCAGCGTATATGAGACTAGGATTAACTGAAAAAAAGAGGTCCTAGTTGGAGAGGAAAGGGGCACATGGAAAGACAGTGGAAATGAGAGTGAATGAGAACAAAGAGTAATAATATGTACCCGTGAAAAGAACACGCTGAATTACCTTGTATGCTATGCTAAAAATTTACGTTTTTACTAATAAGAAACTAAAGAGTGGATCAATCTTCTAGAAGGAAGTTGTTATAGGAAAAATATCTTGAACACTATATAAAAGTATTACCTGTCAATAAAGAGCTGAACAGCCAATATCTGGTTAGTAAGTAGAAGGTTGGATATCAGGCAGAGAGAGGAACAATGGGAAAGAGTCAGACAAGGGAGGATTCACTACCAAGACTCAGAGGAACTTGGAGGTATGAAATGGAAGAGAGGAAACTAACCAGCCATGTGTCAGACAAGGATTAGAATAAACAAGTTAAATGAAAATTAGAGCTAGTTGGGGAGTAAAACTAAACAAAGGCCAAAAGAATTCATAAATAAAAATAACTCTCCATGACATTACGCACCAGCTGGGCAGGTTTAGAAAAAGCACAAATGATTACAGTTTACTGATGCCTTAGTCAGTGTCGTCCTTTGTAACTTTTTTAGTAAATACATTTCTGTGTTTAATGCATTCCTTGTCCTTCATATGTTAGTAAAATTGGACCAATAAAACAGTATTAAAGCTTCAGTTGCTGAACAAGATTATGTGGCCCAAACTGTGTCTGTGAATGAACCTTCATCTACAAACCAGATGTATATTTATAAAATAACTTCAATCTCAAACTCTTTTCAGTAAACTCTGAGTCCATATCAAAAATTGTCTTAACTCATTCGGTGCTAATTCTTATAACCTTGAATATAAATTCAAATTCCAGTTAGTCATTTAGCTGTTGTCCACTAACACATTACAAGAATGGCACAAACCTCAGATTATACTCATTTTCTAAATGAAAAATAAATAGCTATTTTTAAGTTTCTACTATCTAAATATGTCTTCATAAAATTGTGTTTAACTCAATTACAAAAAAATGCATCTCTAGGAAATGATATCATATCCTCATAAAAACCAAACATACTGTAGAGTGTCTCACAATATATCCTAATTTAGAAATAATGATTTCTAAGCCTAGTTTGTGATGACCAGAGAACATTGATGATATTATGTTCTCAAATAAAGTTTTTATTGTCATTAATTAAAACACAAAGATGGTTCTTCAAAATTTTTATGAGAAACATAAGGGAACATGTTCCAACAACAACTTTGTTAAAATAGAAATAATAATATGACACCATTTTTTCATTTTCAAAATTAAAAGGGAAACACTACATGAAACTGTTCAATTTCATTAAAAAGTTTAATTAAAGATTCTAGTCTCTTTTGCACAGGAAAGTATTCTACAAGTTACAAAAAGAAAGATCTAGACACCAACCCAGCCAAAAAATCCTAGACCTACAGTCTGTCCTGCTTGCAAGATGTCCTAAAGCATTGGGGACAAGGAACTAGTAGAAGTATCCAACCAATGTCTCGTTTAACCTGAGACCCACACCATGAGGAAGCCTATACCATCTGAATGCCCAGAAACCAGAGACTGGAGAGCCCAGAGACCTAGTGTAGAACCCAATTGTGATTGAATAAAAGAATCATATTCTGCTATGTTCATGTATCAGTGCCTTGTCCAGTCATCATCAGAGAGGTTTCCTCGGACAGTGGATAAGAGGAGTGCAGAGGCCCACATGCAGACATTATGTAGAAAGTCTAAATTGGAGGTCTCCATCAGATTCCTCCCCTCAGAAATGGGGTAGGTGGGGGAAAATCTGTAGGAGTCAGAGGGGATGGAGAACACCAGGAAAACATGGCACACTGAATCAATTAAGCAGAGCTCACATGAGCTCACAGAGACTGAAGTGGTAAGCATGGATCTGCACCAGGTCCTCTGTTAGAGCTGGTAGCTTGGTGTTCTTGTGGGACTCCTAACAGTGAAGATGGGGGTGTCTCTGACTCTTGCTCTTGGAACTGTTTTCCCCCTATTGGTTGCCTTGTCCAGCCCCAATAGAAAGGCTTTGGCCTTGTATTACTTTGTTTTGTTTTATCATGTTTGTCTTGGTTATGTCTTGGAGGCCTACTCTTTCCTAAAAGGAAAATGGAGAATTGGTGGATAAGGAGGAGAGTGAAGGAGGAGGTGAGATGAGAGAGTGGGAGGAGGGGAAACGATTAGGGTGGATTGTATGAGGGAAGAATCTGTTTTTAATTTAAAACTTTTTAAATGAAACAATCCCAACATTATTTTTTACTACATAGATTATTCAAGGAAATCTCTTACTACTATAAGAATAAAAATCCACTACTCTTTTTGAAAATTATGGTAAGAGCCTCGTGCATCAAAATATCCACTGTGAGATTTTTATACATATCTAAGTAAGTTGTTATAATAATTCATAAATGATAAAGTCACAAAACCAACACTGATTATGTCTTTGACATTAGGAGAATAAAGTTATTAAACTACATGCCTTAATGCTTGTATCTTTTGTTTAAAATGCATATAAATAGGAATAGGAAGCCACATGCCAAATTATTCCTGTAGCATATTAACAGTGTTTCTAAATCACATGTGGATTGGATTCTTCTGACAGAAGAAATGCCCACTTTGCATGATTCTGACTCATTGTCCCAAAATAGTGCAAATATTCCACTAACATCTAGAACGCAAATAAAGCACTGAGTTGCAAAGGAAAATTGGTTGTCATAATTTTTAAAAAAAATTTGTCAGATCATTTGAAGTAGGCCAGTTTAGAATGCATATGTTTGCATGACAGTGACATATGAACACTGTCTTGAGGCCAAAGGACCCCTTTGCGTTAGAGAATAAACAGAAACCAGCCTTGGTCTTTATCTCCAAACAAAATTTTGAAAATTATATTTACTATGTCTTTATAAAATTGTGGTAAAGGGAGAAATTATACTTTTCATGGATATTCTTGGCCACCAATTAGTCTCTATAGCTGTCCTTACAGTAGGAAGAGATAGGTCATTAGAGGCTGGGTCTAGAACCTAGAGAGACCATGCTGTTTGTCTGCAGATCCCCATAATCTTCCCTCTTTATGAGAAAGTGGAGAGACCAAAGAACTATGGCTGCATTTGGGTTGTCACTTAAATAGTATTGACAAATACATAATCAAAGTATCACATCACATAGGTTTCAGAGACAGAACCAACCATTAAGTAAAATCACATGTGAGAAAAAATGTAAGAAACTAATTAGTAAGTTAATTGTGTCTGAGCGTTATAGACCTCCAGCTTAACAAATGTAAATAGGGAATTTCATTTTAACTGCTGGTGCTTATATGATAATATATTAAACACTAAATCACTTTTAGAGATTGATTCAGCTATTGCTACTACCCAGTTTTTGGCTCATATGCAAGTATTTTGTATGCCTCATTTATAAAAAGCACTGTTTGTCCATCTGTTCATAGGTTGAATGTGATTAAAGGATACATATTTTGGCTATTTTAAAGTCAAATACATTTTAAGCTGGAAATATACAAGAAAACGAGTCTAGGTTGCCAAGTTCAGAAACACATTGAGGGACTGATAATGAATGTCCCCAACCCCAATTTCTCTTCTGGCCTGCATTATCACAAAGCAAATATCACAACTTTTCTGATTATACTAGCATGCTGCTTTGTCCAAATGCTTTCCAATTTAGTTATAATTTACACAATTTACTTTGATTCGGATCTTCTGCTACCAAGCTGTGTCGAGGGCTTCCACTTCCTGAATGTGCAGCCTTGAAGCACAAGCATATGATGTCCCAATGCTTTGACTGTGAATTTGAGAGCAATCTGGGAATTTGTCAACACGTTAGCAGGCCACTTGAATCCCCTAAATAAGTCTGCTTAGTAGGAAAATGGTGCATTGAATTCAACATGGCTTTTAAGAAAAGGGATCTTCTGCTTCCATATTATCTATTTCCAAATCTCTCCAAGTGTTGAGTACTTCATGCCATCCAAACCTGATCACTTCAGAAATCAGAGGAGGTTCCTAGAACTTTCTAAAATGAGATGCAATCTTCCTGAAGTGGAAGATAATGTCACTTCAATTTAGGCAAAATCTTAAAGCACTTTAAAACATCAGAATGAGATGTGTTTTCTTCTGAGCTTTCTTTACTCCTTATTACCTTTCCTACTCAAAGTGCCGCCCTGGGTCCCAGTGACTTCCTCATGAGTCCCACAATGTGCCAATCTATTTTTAACCACTCAAGGGTCTATAGTCTGTTTTAGCATGGCCATATTAAAAGATGGAAGCTGAAATCCTATTTAAAGTCTCTAAGAGTTTCTGAATTTCTGAATGGGGCACTTTTTTTAAATATAAATAGATTTCTAGAGCATTCCAGACAGTAAATGACAGAAGTTAACTAAAAAAAAGAGGGAGCGTGAGTGAGAGGACTCAGAAACAATTCTCCAAGCCTGTTAGTATTTAAGAAAAGATGAGTTTGTTTATAGCTTTCCAATGTTTTTTTCCTTAAAATACAACAGCAATTTTTAAATTCCAAATTCATTTCAAATACTACAATTATGTCTTCCACTTAGTATAAATAAGCAGTCTAGAGGAGCATCATTTACACATTAGAAAAAAGGATCCTTTCATGCAACACACAGGTAGGGGAAGAAAGAGAATAGTATTCTGTTCGTCCAGAGCTGATTCCAACTTCATGTGCAAGGTCCTGCTTCTGGAAATGCTCTTTACAATAGAGACATCTGACAATACTTTGTATTGTACCTCCATGCTTTACTAGTAAGTCACTCTAGAAATTATCCTGGAAGACATCTGGAATGACTGAAGTACTCATGCCATAGGGACTATGAGGGTTAGTATTCAAATTCAGAGTTACCAGGTCCACATTTTTTATAAGCTTGTCTCTGAATAGAGAATCCAGTGAGTCTTTCTGCTCTTCCCATGGCAAGGTGTTTTGTGTCTCTTGTGGCAGCCCTCTGGCTCCAAACCAAGCTTTTCTGGCAGGAAATCTGGTTCTACTGACTCCCCTCTCTCTCTGTGCTCTCTACATAGATGTGGGATTGGTCAGGGTCTCATTCCTGCTCATAGACTGTATTGCCCTTAGAGGAGAAGTAACAGTAATGAATTCCCTTAACAATTAAGAACGATTTTGACATTTCCAGTGAGATATATCATTTACGGACTCTGATTGCAACAAATAAAATATCTCCAAAAAGAGACAGCAATAATAAGCCAAAGGAAAGCAGAAAGGTAGGAAAGGCAGACCCTGGAGTTGAGAAGCCCCTTTCCCCAGGCCTCTGGCCCTCTATTAGCACTTTTTGTAAGTTCCTCTAAGAAAACGCCATTGCAAGTATGCCTTCCCATCTTTGGGATTTCATTCTTCCACACTGCTATTGGCATAGTGCTATAATTTAAAGGTGAGAACTGTTGTGTATCCTTTCTTTCATGATTTGTTCCTCCACAGTCATTTTTCCTTCTGATTCCAGCCAATAATCAGAGCCACTCACCCCCAGCCACCCATCTGTACATTTCACAGGACAGTACTTTCTTTACTCACTGCTGTATCCTTCAGCAGATGTCAGTGGAAATATGTCTGTTCTGTACACATGGATAAGTATATAGACCAGGCCATCTTGGCTCTAGGGGAGAAAGCAGGTTTCATTTCAAGCTATAGCTGTAGCCAACAAGCTCTACTCAGTTTTCATAGACATTCTCATGGTCGGTACCTAGTCACTTTGTGTTCTCTCCCCCCTAAAACCCTAACAGTGCAATGCCTCTTCTAGTCTGATCAGACTAGATTTGGAATCAGGGTGCTGCTTAAACAGCAGTCACTAGTCATACCAAGATCTGTGCTACAATAGGTCACTGCTTGATCCTGTTCCTGCAGTTATGTGTAGCTCTATTGAGTAGAAATTCCACATGAAAGAAAAATGCAGGAACTGAAAAACACAGACTTCACAATTAAGAGAAAGTTCAAACTTTTTAACAATAATAGTAAGCAAAACAACAGTAATTATTGACAGTATGGGCAAGCAGGCAAACTCAAGGCGAGGCAACCAGAAAGAAGGATGAGAGCACAGGTCAAACCAAATACCACAGGATGATTTTACTTGCGCTACACTTAGTTGTTCTTCCACTAGAAGGCAATCCTTGCGAAAGTGGACCTCAAACACTGAAGATGCAGACTAGAGAAAGACTTGGAAGTAAGTGTGAAGCATGGAGACAGAAGTGTTTCTCGAAGATGTATTCCTCTTCTAGCTATTCCCTACTAGCTATAACAACCTCATGCTAGTGGGTTAACATCAAGGTTGTTCTTTGACTCTCTCTACTTACTAGACTGATAACATTGGATAAAGTAAGTCATGCCAAGAGCCCAGATTAACCTGGCAGAGGGCAGGGGGTAAAGGCTGAATATAGTTAATATATCTTCTACCTTGCTACACAGTGTCTAGAGATGTACTGGGAATGAAATAGCTTCTTCTGAACTGATTCTGTTATCCTGAAGAGGAGAGACTAGCAGACCAGAAGGAAGAGAATGAGGCTAAAGCTAAGAGAAGATCTCATAAAGAAAATTGAAGCTTCCCTTCAGTGGTTAAATGTTCAAGACTAACAAGAGCAATTTTCCACATTTATCTGTTGATTTATTTACTTTGAGAAACTAGATAATAAATATGATGTGAGAATTCTAAAGAATACCAAATGTCTTCACTTTAGAAAGAAATGGAAAAATAAAATTTGCAAAGCATGGTCCTATAAGTTTGGTGTTCAAATCTGTTAGCAGATTAATGATGGCTAAGGATTTGCATAACAAAGAAAGAGTACCGAGTATTAGACCAAGCGAACAAAGGAGTAAGAAAAGTCTTCCTGAATCCATTTGCTTTATTACAGTTTAACAATTTATTTCCCTTTGTTGTTACTAAACTTGTGACCAGGAAATAACTTTTAATATGTGTAAATTTCAGGAAGACTATTTTTAAGGTCCACATACAATCTTTAGAAACATTCTTAACACTGTGAAAAAATACCAAATGTAGGCAACTATAGGAATGAATTATTTTGATCCTGTGATAGTTACTTTTAACTGTTAACTTGACATAAACTAGAAACAACTGGAAAGAGAGCCTCCACTGAGAGATTATCAAGATGAACATGACCTATGAGCATGCCTATGAGGGACTATTGGTTGTCCATTGTTGTAGGAAGACACACCATTATAGTTGGCACCACTCCCTAGGCAGGAGGTTCTGAAGAGGATATGGGAAGAGAAACCTAGCTGAGAGAAGAAGGTAAATAAGCAGATGAGCATGTCTATATTTCATTTCTCTCTGTTCTTGATACTGAATGTAATACGACCAACTATTTCAGGTTCTTGCCTATGACATCTTTTGTAGAATTGACTGAAACCAGAAATTGTGATCTAAAATAAACCCTTTTGTAGGGTTATTTAAAAAATAAACACACCTTACTTTAATAAGTGTACTTAAACGTTTTAACCTCTCTTTTAGCCCATCACCCACCAGAGGTAGAGGAAAAGAAAGGTTAGTAGGGCAAAGGAGGATGTAAACCTGTTTTAAAATAGTTTTTTGTTTTTGGTGGGTTTTGGTTTTAGGTTTTTGGTTGTTTTTGGTTTTGGGTTTTGGGTTTTGGGGTTTTGGGTTTTGAATTTTGGGTTTTGGGTTTGGGGTTTTGGGTTTCAGGTTTCGGGTTTTGGATTTGTGTTTTGGGGTTTGTGTTTTTGGGGTTGGGGTTGGGTTGGGTTTTTTTTGTTTTTTGTTTGTTTGTTTGTTTGTTTGTTTTGTTTTTGCAGTGATTCCAATCTGCATTGTCAGGATATCAGCAGTTTAGTTCACAGCTGCAGTAGTTCAATCCATGATCCACTCACAAACACCATTCACAAATCAGCAATGGCAGTTCAATCCAGAAGAAATCGAAAAGTTCTACGAAGTGGGCTGGAGTTTGTGGAAGCAGCACAAACGATGACCAGCAAAGAATGGCAAGGCATACCAATACCACGTAGCATTGTTCACTTTTTACTGGTTTATGTTCATATCCTTTCCAAACATCATGTGTTTTGTCAAGCATTTGCTCTAACAAAACATTACATGCCCTTTTTCCAGGCTTCTTTTTGAAAAACACTGTGCTTACAGCTTCGCATAGCTGCAGCTTTGAAAGTTGGCCCTCATCATCCTGGTGGTAGCTCTGCCTCATGCTTGAATTTTAAGATGAGAGGCTCGAGCTTGCTGCTCCAGTAGCTATGCCTGCCTCTCGCCCTGCTTCCACACCAGGGTGGTAATGAATCTTTATCCTACTGGAACCATAAGCTCAAATAAACCCTTCCTTCTATAAGGAAGGTTCATTATCATGGGGTGTTATCACGGTCATCCTGACAGTATTCTCCATTTGGTGCTTCAAAGTTTAGAAAGACAAGGGATTCTGGGATCTTTCCCATTTCAGAGAGCCACTGCTTCTTAGTATTGTGTGGCAGGGCAGTCCCTAGGTGAAAGTTGTGAGAGGCAAGAGGCACTGAGAGGTGTGGAACTGAAGCCTGAGTTGTGCTACAGAACGCAAGATGTTAAAAATGGCAGGACCATGAGATATCTGCCAAGGAGAACTGCAGACAGGGAGTCAAGCAAGCCCAAGAGAAATGCATGTTATGAACAGCAAAACTGGAATACCAACTCCATCTAAGCCCTTTGACATTAGCCAGAGAGCCAGAGAGCTCAGTGTTTGATTACTTTTAAGTATAAGGATAGTGAAAAATAGATTAAGCCTAGAGACATTATAAAATGTCAAATAGTTTTCTCAGAAAGGAGATTTTACTTCAGTGTCAGCACAAATATAAAGTTTTACATGTATTTAAGAAAATTTTAGATTTGTGAATGCACATATATGAAATTCATGTACACACTATTTTCTAAAAATTAAAAATAAAAAGTCACCTCCTTGAGAACAATTATTTCTGGTTTATAAATTAAACATTACTTATTCAGTTAAAAAAATAAAGCCCAAAAGTATTAGTTAGGCAATTATGACTGAACTGAAACTGATTGATTTTCTTCAAAATGTTTCTCCTTTCTCCTTAAAAGTAGTTAGAACTTTCTCTAGCATATCTTAATCTTATCACTTTTCAACAGTCTTCTCAAACGTACAAAGAGCTTAAAAGCTTTCAAAGTTATTATTTAAAGATTCCTTCATCCAACTCCTCCCCTTAAGGTTTGGGAGAGTCTGTGGAAGAGGAGAGAGCTGTAGGTGATTAATGATGATCCTCCAGATACAACAGGACATATACGTTCAGAACGACTGTGTTAGCATGAACTAGACCTGCTCAGGATCAAACAAGAAGGGTCCTAGCATGGAGTTTCCACTGGCTTTCACTTGGGTCCCAGCAATGAGTTGGGGAAATGGATATGGAGCCCCATCCCTACGCAAGAAGCTATCTACCCTTGATATCCACTAACAAAAGGAATATCAGTTTCTCCAATAAAGCATCACTAGGTGCATCAACAACACTGGAGGGGCGGCCCTATGCCCAGGAATAGTTGGACAATACAAATAAACTCCATTTGTAGATATATGCTTTTTATTTTGTTTTGCTTGGGAACTTTTTGTATTACTGGACTCTTGGTTGTTTGCTTTGATTTTCACTTTTGTGGGAGTTTTGGTAAGAGAGAGAAAGGATATAACTTGGGTGAGGAAAGGAGGGTGAGGAGGATTGAGGAGAAGTTGCTGGAAGAGAAAATATAATCAAACCATATTGTATAAAAGGTTTTTTAATTAAGCAGATGGGGAGGATAGATGATTCAGAAGTTAGAACAATTGTTGTTCTTCAGAATACTGAAGTTTGGTGCCCAATATCCATGATATTACCTGTAATTACAGCTTCATGGGATCTAATTCCCAGCTCTAGTTTCAGCAGGCATCTGTACATATACACATAGACATAACATATTTTAAAAAAATAAAGACTTTTGTTCAGATCGTATAAGTTTTAACTTCATGAATTCTCATCTATGAAATGTATGTTAAATAAATATTGAATATAACTGATATGCAAGTTATCTGACATGTACCCCTGTGGGGGTCACACCCCACAAATTCAGTTGTTCTAGCAGATGGTGACTTGTATGAGGAAATGCTAAGAATTCAGATTAGCTTGCTAGATCAAGGTAAGCAGCTGCAACAAATGATAATGACTGAAATGTGAAATTTCTTAAAAGTATTAGGGCTAGAATAATTTTAATTTAGTAACACTTATGAGGAAAAAGGATTTCTCAATCAAAATACCCAGCAGAAGAACATTTCTGAGTAAATACTATCACATACTTTAGAAATAACTCACTTGTGACAGTTAATATTTATTATCTTTAAGGTAAGTTTATTTATGGGAAGTTAAAATAGCATCCAATTAACAGACATGGGTTGTTTAGATTTTCTATTTCTCCTTGTGTCAATTTTATCATATTATTTTTTTGTAAAATTTAATTTTTGTCTTTTATGTGAATGTAATTGTCATGAAATATTTTTATATACTGCCTATTTTCCTTTTCATGTCACAGGATATAGAATAATCCCCTTTCTTTCATTTTTGATGTTATTAATTTGCATCTTCTCTCATCCTTTTGAAAATCAAATGTGATAGAAGCTTATAAATTTCATCCATCTTTTCAAGTAACCTTTAGATTTGTTAGTTGCTTTATTGTTTACCTTAAATTTCATTGTTTCCTGTTTGATTTTTATAATTTGTGCAAGGTTTTTTGTTTACTTTTTGGTTTGGGGGTTTTTTGTACTTGCTTGGGGTTCTTTTGTTTTTGTTTTGTTGTTATTTTTTAATAATGTGTTGAATATAGTCTTGTTTAAATCTACATTGGTCTAGTTAATTGGTGGTTTTTTTTCTTTAAATGTCCTACGTCTAGAATTGTCCTCATAATAGCTTCCTTTTCTATGTTGGAGAGGCCCCTGTCTTTATGAACATCATCTTGTGCATAAAATTTTTCTTACAAAACACATATTCCAACATCTAGAATCTTTCTTTAAAGATTTATTTTTATTTTTAAATGTGTCTATATTGGAAAAGGTTATGCCTATGTAGGTTGTTACCCACGGAGGCCAGAAAGAATGTCAGATGCTCTGGAGCTGGAGTTACAGGCAGCCATGTTCCACCTAATGTGGGTGTTAGGGACTGAACCAACGTCCTCTCCATAGCAGCACAGGATCATGACCACTCAGCAATCTCTTCAGTGTAAATCTTCTCCTTTTGGTGCAGCCAATTAATCCAACTAAAAATTAATTGTTCATGTTTTTACTTTAGGCTGAACTCTGGTTTGTTTTGTACATTCACAGTTCAGAGGCCAGTTAGTAATTTAAGAATAGTTTGCATTCAGACTGAGAACTCCCCTCTGGCCTCTTCTTCTTTGTAGAATTTCATAATTAGTTTCCAGTTACTCTGTAGCCCTAGATTATCCAATAATGTTAGTAAATGAATGTATTCTCAGTTTATGAAAAAGCATACATCTGGAAGCTGAATTTTCATAGAATTTGCTTTGTAAGCAAGAGGACCTGATTTCAAGTCCCTAGCACTCATGTCACACACCAGCATCATGACAAAAAGACAGGTGGATTTGAAGAGCTCACTAGCCAGCCAGTCTAGCTGAAGTCCCGGTTCACGTGAAACCTTGCCTCAAAGTAATAAACTGACTAGCAATAGATGAAGATGCTCAATGTTTGACTCTGACTTCAGCATGAATACATAGATTCACATACTTGTACACATGTAACACAATTAATTGAGATCTCAATAACCTATACTTCCTTATATTTCAGTATTAAAGTCATCAGGTATATTGTCAGCATGCAAAATAAACACAATGATTAGTGTTTTTTCTTCTCTGGTATAAAAGACCAACCTTTTGTCTGGCTTCAGGTCTTTCTTGATAGATTGTATATCTTTCTTCTTATAGGGTCTCTGGAAAGAGTTGAGATAAGAAGAAAATAACTTTACTACGTATAAACTTTTAATTCATTTATTTTCTGTTATAGTTTCAAATGAAGAATAAATCTTCATAATAAAAATATATTTATATTCTAATGTATATCATAAACCCAAATATCCATATGAATATGTATGCATGCTCAAAGTAGTGTAATTGATGAATCTTCTTCAGTGTATTTTTGTACCCAGATATATAACTCCAAGTAATAACTTTGGCAAGCAAGTGTTTTGTAAATGTATTATAGATAAAATTTTATTTATTTGACTCTGCAAATAAATCTTTATCATTTTATAAAACATTTGATGTAACATTTTACAAAACAAATACCGTCTATGAAAAATGAAAATAACTTTAAATCAGGTTAATGAGGAAATATAAGTGAAGAATGATGTAAAATACTTCCTGATATTACTTGGTATATCTTATCAGATTTAGATATCAAATTTCTAGCTGTCAGAGAATTATGGACATTACCCTCAAATTCTTAAGGCCTTAATTCTTATTATTTTTTCTCAAAGGTTTCAAAACTGTGTGAAGTTCAAGGGTGAGGATCTAATCCAACTGGGCTGATGATCTTGTAAGAAAAGGAACCAGCACCAAAATAAGATCCTGTGATGATGCAAGGCAAAAAGGCAAAAAAGTTCCAAATAATGGGAGATAAATCCTTTTGCTGGCAGCATAAGCTTAGACTTTCAGCTTCCAGAATTATGAGATATCTAACTCTGTTTGTTAAGCCACATATATTTTTGTGCTTTGTTAGCAGAACCCAAAAGACTAGCGTAAAAACACCCAGAAAAACAGTTCAGTAAGAGAAACCAATTTACATTCAGTGAAAAATGTCTTCCATATGTCATTCAAAACAAGGCTGGTGTAAGGTGCTAGAGTCACTCTCAGTGACTCTATCAAACAATGTTTGATACTCAGTTTTCTTATACATTTCTTTAATACTAATCAATTATAAGAGTAGATGGGTAGACCACCCTGTAATAGCTTTGAATAACCAGTCATCACCTCTGACTACTGTGAGGCAAAGGTGAAGCAAATCCATTTCACCTACTTCATAATTGCCCATGATCTTTACTTTTAAAAAAATAGCTATGAGAAATTTGAAGTAATCCTGATAACTGAGTGAAAGATGGAACAGGGGAGGTTGTTGTTAACGAAAGGCTTTGTGGTATAGTACAGCATGTGGATACTATCTGGAAAATCTGTCTTTTCTATTCACATTTAAGCTTCAAGTTTGTCTTTGATAACTAAAGCCAAAACATATCTTGTATAAATCCTCAGAAAATATAAAAGGCAACATAAAGATGTTGCAATTGTCTGAACGTATAGGTTGTTTATTTAAAATCTTAACTCTCACCTACAAAACTAAGCTTCATTTTACATTATATTTCTTCAGATACAATCTTAGTTGTATATAGTCATGCTTTCTTGTGATATTTACTTCTAAGTACTAAGATACCCTTTCTACAATTACATTAGAAAGATGAGAACTTCATAAGTGAAGAGATATTATGTTTGTCTTTTTGGGTCTGGGTTACCTCACTCAGGATTATCTTTTCTAGTTTCATTCATTTGACTGCAAATTTCATGATGTCATTGTTTTTAACAGCTGAGTAATATTCCATTGTGTAAATATAACACATTTTCTTTATTTTTCAGTTGTGGGACATTTAGGTTGTTTCTAGTTTCTGACTATTATGAATAAAGCTGAAATGAACATAGTTGAGCAAGGGTCCTTGAGAAACGACGAAGAATCCTTCCAGTATATACATAGCAGTGGTATAGGTAGGTTTTGAGATAGATTGACTCCCAACTTCCTGAGGAATCTCCATATTAATTTCCATAATGGCTATTCAAATTTACACTTCCACTAGAAATGGAAGAGTGTTCCCCTTGCTGCACAACCTCACAACTCTGAGCTGTTACATGTTTGTGTTCCTAACCATTCTGAGAGGTGTAAGACAGAATCTCAAAATAGTTTTGATTTTAATTTCCCTGCTATCTATGGGTATTGAATATTTCCTTAAGTATTTCTTAGCAATTTGAAGTTCTTGTTTCAAGTTTTCTGTTTAAATATGGTGAATCCCATTTTTAATTGGATTATTTGGTTTGTTGATGTCTAGTTTCTTGAGTTCTGTATATTTTGGATATTGCTACTCAATAAAGAATAATCGTGCTACAATCCACAGACCCAGCGTGGCTAAGGAACAAGGAGTGCTCAAAGGCTGATGCATGGATCTCCCTGGGAAGGAGGAATGAAATGAAACTTGCAGGTGAAATTAGGGAAGGTAGGTATGGGAACAGAAGAGATAAGCTCAGAGATGGAAAGGGCAGAGATAGAGAGCCCTGGTAAAGACGACTGGATTCTACAAGATTTACCCTAACAAACTCTCCTAGTAATGGAGAATATGGAGCCCAAACTGTCTATCTTCTATAACCAGGCAAGTCTCTTAGTAGTGGAACTGGGAGATCAACCGAACCACAAAGTCTTTGACCTATAATCTGTACGTCTGCAAGATGTGCTGGAGTAAAGATGGCACAGAACTTGTAGGAATAGTTGTACTGGCTGGTTTTGTGTCAACTTGACACAAGCTGGTGTTTTCACAGAGAAAGGAGCTTCAGTTGAGAAAATACCTCCATGAGATGTAGCTGTAAGGCATTTTCTCAATTAGTCATCAAGGGGGGAGGGCCCCTTGTGGGTGGTACCATCCCTGGGCTGGTAATCTTGTGTTCTATAAGAAAGCAAGCTGAGAAAAAGGGAAAAGCAAGCCAGTAAGTAACAACCCTCCATGGCCTCTGCACCAGCTCCTGCTTCCTAACCTGCTTGAATTCTAGTCCTGACTTCCTTCGGTGATGAACAGCAATGTGGAAAGTGTAAGCTGAATAAACCCTTTCTTCCCCAACTTGTATCTTGGTCATGTTGTTTATGCAGAAATACAAACCTTGACTAAGACAAATAGCCAGCCAGTAACTAGCCCAACTTGAGGTCCATGTCATGAGAGGGAGCCTATGCTTGACACTGCCTAAAAGGACAGAAACAAGAGATAAGTGCAGCCCAGAGACCCAGGACAGAGCCAAACAGGACTGACAAAATATAAAAATGAAAAGTCAATGAAATGGAAGATCCTCTCCCAGAGCTAGCAGTGGTGAGTTGCCTGTAGTCCCCTGACCTCCATTGTCTGGCACTAGGCTCACTCTTTGATCCTGTGGAGACTTGGGGAACACCAAGGACATACTGCTCCCCTATGGAGGCCTCTGGGGCCCCAAGTCTAACCAGCTTGAAACAGTACCCCACCAATCCTTTCCCAGGTGGGTCTTTCTGGAGCACAGTTGGCAGAGGTGAGTTTAAGGCAGTCTACTGACCTCCTCTAACTAGCATCTGGCTTGCCCTTTGGTCCTGAGGAGCCTTACAGAACTCGAAGAGCTTCTTCTTTACCCCATGGAGGGAAGCAGGGGCTCCAAGAACTACCAGCTTTGGAACATTGCCCCACAAATCCCTTGCTAGTGGGTTCCACCAGAGGCATAGTTAGCAGAGTCCAGTGTCCTGACCTCCACAATCAGGCTTATGGCTCCCTCTGCCTTCCAGAAAAGTCCTGCTGTCATCAGGATCATACAGCCAACACCAGGGAAAAACAGATGCCTATAGGACAGCATAAGAACACAATCAACAAGAGCCAGGCACCACCAAAGCCCCTGTTGCAGCAAGCCATGGATATCCTAACTAATCTGAACCACAAGAAGATGATCTTAAATCCAATCTTATAAAGATAATAGGGGTCTTTAAAGAAGAAATGAATAAATCCCTTAAATAAATACAGGAAAATACAATCAATCAAACAGGTGAAGAAAATGGATAAAACTGTACAAGAGCTGAAAATGGAAATAGCAGCAATAAAGAAAAGACAAGCTGAGGCAATCCTGGAGATGGGAAAACATCGGAAAGAAAACAGGAACTACAGACATAAGCATCACCAATAGAATATAAGAGATGAAAGAGAGAATCTCAGGCATAAAAGAAATTAAAACACTGGTCAAAGAAAATGTTAAATCTAAAAGTTCATGACACAAAACATCCAAGAAATCTGGGACACTATGAAAGACAATCTCCCCATTCCATTTCAAGAAAGATATTGGGCATCAATACCTCCATGTGGAGGGGCTTCAACTGTGCCAGGCTAGCCACTGGACAAGAAATGTCCTAATTATATCTGCAGACAGAATGCTGTCTAAAAAGGTCAAATGGATGCAGAATAGTTGACTGGTAAACTCTGCCAACACAGGGCAAGCTAGTTCTTCATAATTTCTGCTTCACTTAAGGTCTGTCAGATATCCTGGGACAGAAGGCTGCAGATAGGCTAAAACATTAATAGGAACATTAGGGATTATCAAGGTAGTCTCCGTCAATTGTTTAAGTTTTGGAAGCTGTGTCTTTGTGCTTCCTGCATATTCAGGCAATATTTAATTCCTTTACAGATCTTTACACAATTCTTTACAGATCTTGAAATAATAATTCTCAACTTCATATGTAAAAGCAAAAAACTCAGGATAGCCGAAATGGTCTGAAGAGTAACAGAACTTCTGAGGAATCACTATCCCTGACTTAAAGCTGTACTATAAAACAATAGTAATAAAAATTACATGCTATTGGTATAGAATTAGACAGGTACAGAATCAATGAGACAGAACTGAATACCCATAAATAATGTTCACACACCTATGGACATTTAATTTTTGATAAAGAAGCCAAAACCATACAATAGGAAAAAAAAGAGAATCTTCAACAAATGGTGCTTGTCTAACCAGATGTCTGTGTATTGAAGAATGCAAACAGATCTATATTTATCACCCTACACAAAACTCAAGTGCAAGTGGATCAAGGACCTCAACATGAAACCAAATACATTAAATCTAATACTAGAGAAAGTAGAAAATTGCCTTGAACAAATTGATACATGTGGGGCCGTGAAAGATAGCTTGGTCCATCTGTGTACCTTTCTTCTAGAAAATATTAGAAAAACCTAACTAATAAAGATTTGGGAATTTGGTTTTGGTTTTGTTGAATTTTTTGTTTGTTTGTAGTTTCTTTCTTGAACCATGAATGCCAGCTTTTATTTAAAAGGTTTTTCCCCCTAAGCATTAGTCTTCTACAGACTCCTATACTCAAATCTCAAGTGCACTCTGCCTTGATATTTCAACTACATTTCCCTAAAAATCCTGCTTCTTTGTACAGCTGCCACCTGCTTCTTTCAACTTCCTTAAGTTCTTTCTTTCTGCCTAGAAACACAGCTTTCTTGTTCCCTAAACACTTGGACGAAGAATATATAAGCAGCTAATCAAACTCTCCTGGCACAGCTTTCAATTATTTTGTAACAACCTGAATAAATTTATCTCTCATCACTTCCCAGACTCCTTGCCCCACATATCCCTTCAAATATCAGAATTAGCTGGAACAGAGACTCACTGCTGGAATTTACACAATATTATTACACCTCAGACTGCCTTTTAGAAAAAAACAGCTGTCGAAGCCATCAATCCCTATCCTCTTTCCAATTTTTTTTCTTTCTGACAGTTCCTCAAAGTATAATGATTAAACTTTTTCGCTGATTAACTATATAACCTCTCTAGCCTTCCATTTTGCATGTTACTGCTACACAGATTGTTATTTTAATCTACTGCTTGTGAATATCTAAAATATGTTTGCTATAAAAAGATATTCTATAATTGACACCCTATTCCCTAGTACCCCAAATGTGGTTAAAGGGATATTTTCTGAGCCATAAAGATTTTTTATAATTTTAAATAGTCTTATGTCCTTGCCAGATTACATATAAAACATGATATATAAACATGTCATTCAAAGTAAAATAATAAGTTTTCAAAGAGACATCTGTGAAAAGAGATAATTTCTACTATATACATAGGAAGCTAAGTTACACATCAAAACATTCGACATTAACTGAGAAGCTTTCCTGCCAGGCTGGACTATTAACAGTAGTGCTTGTTCTGTGGAAGTCAGCCATGTCCCTATCAATTGGGAAGGAGCAGTGAGACACAGTTTTTACAATATCATTGCTTGTTGGCTGAGAAATTACTTGAATGGTCAATCTTTAGCACACGTGCAACATCAAAAGTGGCCAAATACATTTTTGGATGGGTTTTGTAAGTCATGTGTTTTGTATTCTTGAATTTAAGAGTGCCCAGGATGGCTTCCAGTCTGAGCCAGTTCCCCAATCAGACCTTGGGTGCTATCTCCACACCCAGTGACAAAAAACCCAGAGAAAGCTCAACTCTTAGGTGGTATAACATGTCAAGAAACATAGGATCTCAGGAGTTTGGTCCCACCAGGATTTCAGGATCCCAGAGGCAGCTTGACTCCCAGGACATCTGATACACCCATGATCTCTGGATCCCAGGATTCCAGAATCACAGGATCACAGCTAGACTCTGAGGATTTCTGACAGAACCAGGATCAGAGGAGGGACAGGCTCCAGTCAGAGACAGCAAGGACAGGTAGCACTAGTATAATAAGATGGCGAGAGGCAAGCACAAAAACATAAGCAACAGAAACTAAGGCTACATAGTATCATCAGAACCCAGTTCTTCCACCAAAGCAAGTCCTGGATACTCCATCACACCAGAAAAGCAAGATTCAGATTTAAAATCACTTCTCATAATGATGATAGAGGACATTAAGAAGGACATAAATAATAAACTTAAAGAAATACAGGAGAACACAGGTAAAGATGTAGAAGCCCTTAAAGAGAAAACACAAAAATCCCTTAAAGAGTTATAGGAAAATATGAACAAACAGGTGAAGGAGCTGACCAAAACCATTGAGAATCTAAAAATGGAAATAGAAACAATAAAGAAATCACAAAGGTAGAAAACCCTAGAGATAGACAACCCAGGAAAGACATCAGGAGTCATAGATGCAGGTATCACCAACAGAATACAAAAGATAGAAGAGAGAATCTCAGGTGCAGAGGATACCACAGAAAACATTGACACAACAGTTAAAGAAAATGCAAAATGCACAAATCTCCTAACCCAAAACATCCAGGAAACACAGGACACAATGAGAAGACAAAAACCTAAGGATAATAGGTATAGAAGAGAGTGAAGATTCCCAACTTAAAGGGCCAGTAAATATCTTCAACAAAATTATAGAAAAAAACTTCCCTAACGTAAAGAAAGAGATGGCCATGAACACACAAGAAGCCTAAAGAACTCCAAATAGACAGGACAAGAAAAGAAATTTCTCTCATCACATAATAATCAAAACACCAAATGTACAAAACAAAGAAAGAATCTTAAAAGAAATAAGGAATAATGGTCAAATAATGTATAAAGACAGACCTATCAGAATTATACCATACTTTTAACCAGAGACTGTAAAAGTGGGAAGATCCTGGGAAGATGTCATACAGACCCTAAGAGAACACAAATGCCAGCCCAGGCTACTATACTCAACAAAACTCTCAATAACCACAGATGTAGAAACCAAGATATAATATGAAAAAAACAAAATTTACACAGTATCTTTCCGCAAATCCAGCCCTACAAAGAATAATAGATGGAAAACTCCAACACAAGGAGGGAAACTAGCACCCTAGAAAAAGCAAAGTGATCGTCTTTCAACAAACCCAAAAGAAGATAGCCATACAAACATAATTCCACCTCTAACAACAAAAATAACAGGAAGCAATAATTACTTTTCCTTTTTGTCAAAAGCAACAAAATGGTGGCTTGGCTGTTAGGAGTTTTGAGCCTGTCTCTAGGGAAGATTGTGTAAGCAGATTTTAATGTCAACCTGATTAAACTGAGAAACATCTAGTATACTAAAAAGGCATACTTCTGTCTATGATGGATTTCCAGAGATCGAGAGATTAGGATTGAAGGGCTCTGAAGTAATGAATGGAATTAGTCCTTCCATGGATTCATAATTTGATGTTATCAGTAGAACGTTAAAAGGTATGAGGAGATGTGGCCTTGTTGGAAGACACAGTTCACCAAAGCCATGTCCCTGAACCTAGATCTTAACTTGACCCTTTCTCAGTTTTCTGCCACTTCATAATGTAAACTACAGTTTGGTACTAGACCTTCTCTGCTATAAGAGACTGAGTCTCTGAAACTGAAAGAGGAAATACATCCTTTCTCCCTAGTGTTGCTGCTATCATGTCACCTCAGTGAGAAAATAATTAATACAGACCAATGGAACAACTCCTGAAAGTCTAGAACCTAGTGTCTTGTCTTAAGTGTTTTGTCTCTAGTCTCTTTTAATTGTTTTAAACCATGAGTTAATTTGTAACTCTTAATTTTTCTAAATTATGATTAATTTTAACTGATATATAAAACATAACTGCATATATCTATGAGATACTACATGATGATTCAATACATAGGTGCACTATTTAATATTTAAGTCAGCAAATGTGTCTATTTTTCTCATTCATCTTTCGTTATTTTCCTGTATGACATTGAAAATCTTTTCTCCTAGCTTCTTAAAATATACTGCTTATTATCATTACCTAAAGATGGCATCCTGCACAGTAGTAATATGCTAGAGTGCTATTCCAGCATCTACTGATCAACATCTCCCTACATCATTGGCTCACTTACTGACTGGCAGCTCTGTTTCCCTGGTGCTTAATTTCTATCACTCTTTGTATACTGTAGATATTAATATTAATCTCTGACCTAAGGTCTTATTGGAAAAGATTTCCCCCTATTCTATAGGCTGTTGAGTAAGTTAGCAGTCTCTTTTACTTTTTTGGGTTTTTTATTGGATATTTTATTTACATTTCAGATGTTATCCCCTTACCATATTTCCCACCCCGCACCCCCACCCAGTAACTCCCTATTCTATCTCCTGTCCTCTTGGTTCTATGAGGATGTGCCCCCACCTATCCACCCACTCCCCTCTCCCCAAACTCTAATTCCCCCACACTTGGTGTCCAGCCTTCATGGGACCAAGGATCTCCTCTCCCATCTATGCTCCACAAGGCCATCCTCCCTTACATATACAGCTCGAGCCATGGGGCCCTCCCTATGTGCTCCCAGGCTGCTGGTTTAAGACCCTGGGAGCTCTGGTTGGTTGGTATTGTTGCTATCCTACGGGGCCTCAAACCCTTTCGGTTCCTTCAGTCTTCTCTCTCACTCCTCCATTGGGAACCCCTTGATCAGTTCAGTGGTTATCTGTGAGCATCAGCCTCTATATATATCAGTCTTTGGCAGACCTATAAGGAGACAGCTATATCAGACTTCTGTTATCATGCACTTCCTGACATCCACATCAGCGACTACCTTTGGTTACTGCACATGGGATGGATACCCAGGTGGAATGGTCTCCAGATAGCTCCTCCTTCAGTTTCTGTCCCACACTTTGTCTCCATATTTGCTCCCTTGAGTATTTTGCTACTCCTTCTAAGAAGGACCGAAGCACCCACATTTGGTCTTCCTTCTTCATGAATGTCATGTGGTCTGTGAGTTGAATCTTGGGTATTTCAAACTTCTGGGCTAATACCCAACTATCAGTGAGTGAATATCATGTGTTTTCTTTTGTGATTGGGTTACCTCACTCAGGAAGATATTTTCTAGTTCTAACCATTTACCTAAGAATTCCTCAAATTCATTGTTTTTAATATACTACATTGTGTAAACGTGCCACATTCTTATATCCATTTCTCTGCTGAAGGACATCTGGGTTCTTTCCAGCTCCTGGCTATTATAAATAAGGCTGCTATGAACATAGTGGAACATGTGTCCTTGTTACATGTTGGAGCATCTTCTAGGTATATGCCTAAGAGTGGTACAGCTGGATCCTCAGGTAATGCTATGTACAATTTTCTGAGGAACCGCCACACTGATTTCCAGAGTGGTTGCACCATCTTGCAATCCCACCAACAATGGAGGAGTGTTCCTCTTTCTCCACACCCTTGCTAGCATCTACTATCACCTGAGTTTTTGATCTTAGACATTCTGACTGGTGTGAGGTAGAATCTCAGGGTTGTTTTGATTTGAATTTCCCTGATGACTAAGGATGCTGAACATTTCTTTAGGTGCTTCTCAGCCATTCAAGTTTCCTCCGTTGAAAATTCTTTTTTCATCTCTGTACCCCATTTTTAATAGGGTTATTTGGTTGTCTGGAGTCTAATTTCTTGAGTTCTTTATATATATTGGATATTAGCCCTCTATTGGGTGTGGGATTGGTAAAGATCTTTTCACAAACTGTTGGTTGCCATTTTGTCCTATTGACAGTGTCCTTTGCCTTACAGAAACTTTGCAATTTTATGAAGTCCCATTTGTAAATTATTGATCTTAGAGCATAAGCCATTGGTGTTCTATTCAGGAACTTTTCCCCTGTGTCCAAGTATTCAAGGTTCTTCCCCAACTTCTCTTCTATTAGTTTCAGTGTGTCTGGTTTTATGTGGAGGTCCTTTATCCACTTGGACTTGAGCTTTGTACAAGAAGATAAGAATGGATCTATTTGCACTCTTCTACATGTTGTCTTCCAGTTGAACCAGCACCATTTATTTAAAATGCTGTCCCTTTTCCACTGGACAGTTTTAGCTTCTTTGTCAAAGATCAAGTGACCATAGGTGTGTGGGTTCATTTCCAGGTCTTCAATTCTATTCCATTAATCTTCCTGTCTGTCTCTGTACCAATACCATGCAGTTTTGTGTGTGTGTGTGTTTGTTTGTTTAATCACTATTGCTCTGTAGTACAGCTTGAGGTCAGGGATGGTGATTCCTCCAGAAGTTCTTTATTGTTGAGAATAGTTTTCGATATCCTGAGTTTTTTTGTTATTCCAAATGAATTTGAGAATTGCTCTTTCTAACTCTTTGAAGAATTGAGCTGGAATTTTGATGGGGATTGCATTGAATCTGTAGATTGCTTCTGGCAAGATGGCCATTTTTACTATATTAATCCTGCCAATACATGAGCATGGGAGATCTTTCCATTTTCTGAGATCTTCTTCAATTTCTTTCTTCAGAGACTTGAAGTTCTTGTCATATAGCTCTTTCACTTGCTTGGTTGGATTCACACCAAGGTATTTTATATTACTTGTGACTATTGTTAAGGGTGTCATTTCCCTAATTTCTTTCTGAGCCTGTTTATCTTTCCAGTAGAGGAAGGCTACTGATTTGTTTGAGCTGATTTTGATAATCAGCCACTTTGCTGAAGTTTTTTTTTTTATCAGGTTTAGGAGTTCTCTGGTGGAAGTTTGGGGGTCACTTAAATATACTATCATATCATCTGCAAATAGTGATATTTTGACTTCTTCCTTTCCTATTTGTATCCCTTTGACTTCTTTTTTTTAACTAATTGCTCTAGCTAGGACTTCCAGTACTATATTGACTAGGTAGGGAGAGAGTGGGTAGCTTTGTCTAGTCCATGATCTTAGTGGGATTGCTTCAAGTTTCTTTCCATTTAGTTTGATGTACTAAAACTGGCTACTGGTTTGCTGTAAATTGCTTTTACTATGTTTAGGTAGGGGCCTTGAATTCCTGATCTTTCCAAGACTTTTATCATGAAGGGATGTCGAATTTTGTCAAATGCTTTCTCAGCATCTAGTGAGATGATCATGTGGTTTTTGTCTTTGAGTTTGTTTATATAGTGGATTACATTGATGGATTTCCGAATACTCAATCATCCCTGCATTACTGGAATAAAGCCTACCTGATCATGATGGATGATTGTTTTAATGTGTTCTTGGATTCAGTTTGTGAGAATTTTATTGAGTATTTTTGCATCGATGTTCATAAGGGAGATAGGTCTGAAGTTCTCTTTCTTTGCTGGGTCTTTGTGAGGTTTAGGTGTGAGCATGATTGTAGCTTCATAGAATGAATTAGATAGTGTTTCTTCTGTTTCTATTTTGTGGAATACTTTGAAGAGAATTGGTATTAGGTCTCTTTTGAAGGTCTGATAGATTTCTGCACTAAAGCCATCTGATCCTGGGCTTTTTTTGGTGGGGAGACTTTTAATGATTGCTGCTATTTTTTTAGGAATTATGGGACTGTTTAGATGGTTTACTTGTCCCTGATTTAACTTTGGTACCTGGTATCTGTCTAGAAAATTGTACATTTCATCCAGATTTTCCAGTTTTGTTGAGTATAGGCATTTGTAGTAGGATCTGGTGATTTTTAAAATTTCCTCAGTTTCTGTTGTTATGTCTCCCTTTTCAGTTCTGATTTTAATAATTTGGATACTGTCTCTGTGCCCTCTGGTTAGTCTGGCTAAGGGTTTATCTATCTTGTTGATTTTCTTAAAGAACTAGCTCCTGGTTTTGTTAACATTTTGTACAGCTCTTTCTGTTTCTACTTGGTTGATTTCAGCCCTGAGTTTGATTATTTCCTGCCATTTACTCCTCTTGGGTGTATTTTTTTCCTTTTGTTCTAGAGCTTTCAGGTGTGCTTTCAAGTTGTTAGTATATTCTTTCTCCAGTTTCTTTTTGTAGGCACTCAGAACTATGAGTTAGTATCTTTTCTGTACAGAAAGTTTTTAACTTCATGCACTGTCAATTATTTTCTTTCCTATTGTGGTTTTATTCAGAAACATGTTGCCTATAGCTATGTCCTCATGTTTTTTCCTTATGTTTTCTGTTATCAGTTTCAGTGATCCCAATTTTCAATTAGTCTGTGGGATCCAGTTTGAAATTGATTTTTGTACAGGGTAAGGCTACTTTGAGTGGGATGTGTTTTCTGAGTTATTTCTCAGCAAGTTTGCTCTTGCTGTACATAGAGGTGATTGATGTTTACATGTTGATTTTGTATCTTAATATGTTGTTGGAAATATTTATCAGAGCCACAAATTTTATGTGGACTACATGTGATTTTTAAGTACAGTATGCTTCTGTCTGCAAAAAGGAATAGTTTTGGTTTTCCTTTCTAACTGAAGTTTAATTTATAAAAGTAAATCATAGCATCATGCAAAGAAAAGTGGTAGAGTTCATGTTCATTTTTTAATTGATCTGTATTAAGCAGTTTTGTTTATTTTCTGTCTTTATGTTATTTAGAATGTTCTAGGCCCTAACCACACTGGAATTTCAAACCAGGAGTCCTATGGAATAGTCAGACACTATCCCAACCTACTTGCTACCCCTTTGGACAGAGGACACTAAGAGGTAATAATCAGGAAGAGGGTTCTTTAAAATTTAACGTTTATAAATCACTATGAATTTGATCCCAACACAGAGATATGCTTACCAGGATGGATATATCATCTTACTGACTCTGTCCAGACTGACACATAAATAAAAAGTGTACTATGTCAAAGCAACTAGAATATTTTTTCAAACTAACTTTAACATTCTCTTTAATTACATTTCAGTATCTAATAATGGGGTTTTAATACAGTTGATGAGCGATAACACCGCTTACCAACTTTCAAAGAATGTACTTTTATGCTACCACATAACTAAATCATAATAGAATATGCTCATTTCAGTGTCTGTCAGAAAACTCAGCCTATGGCATCGTCTCTACATCTCAAAATCTCACAAAAACTAACACCACAGAAAATCATCTTTTAAAATACATCTGAAACATCAAAGAGAGAAGAAAGAATGATAAAGCCCTGCAGATAACCTACTTTAATAAATTTTGGGTTGGGACAGAGCCTACAGTGATAACAAATTTCCACATGCTAATAGTGTGAGGGACACATGGACCATACAGAGAGTGGAAGGGCTGAGAAGGATATTTTTACACTCCTCAACCTGTCTTGAAATGAATTTATTTAAAGAGAACCAGCAGGAAGATGACGATAGGGTGACAATGTTTTCACAGCATCTCTTCCGCATTCTATGCCCGCCCCCAACCTTTCCTTTTCACCAAAGTATCCTCTTCCTTTATGGAAAAATAGGATGGATCAAGAAAGTGATGTGGATACATGATCCAATCTTCAGCAAGATCTTCAGCAGTAGACACTTCAGTAACTTCTGGTTTGCTCTTGTTTTATGGAATCACTTGAATGAGTGATCAATAATTAGATCATCTCTTACTTGGTGATAAATTATGCACAGCTAAATTTCTGTACATTTATCATTTAATTTATAAAATTATGAATCTGTGTACTTAATTAACTATTAATTCCTCCATTACTCTATCTTTACTTACATATGTTGTAGTATATACTTTTTTATTTTTAATGCTTTTAATTAGATATTTTATAAACTTACAATACATTTCCCCTCCCTAGAGCCCCCTATTCTATCCCCTCCTCCTTTTTGCTTTTATACCATTTTAATTACATGCATGTATTAAGTAAGGTTCAGTTCTAGGTTGAGGGTCTAGCAATATAATAGATGCAAATAGTCAAGGAACAAGGAAGACAATAAACACAAATAGTCAAAGAACAAGCAAGGCATAAAACCCAATTACATAAACACTTCAGTGATCACTGTTTCTAAGGGCTTATCAGGATGACCAAAGTATTTGAGCCTACTTCCCTGTCCTAGCTCAAAGTCATTTTCATGCCTGAAGCCTACTTCCTTATTCTAGCTTAAAATTTAGATTCCTGTCTGAGATCACTTCTTGTTCTAGCCTAATATTTAGATTTCTGCCTGAAGCCTACTTTCCTATCCTTGGCCCATCTCAGATTCTTGCCAAGCAGCCCCAAAAGCTCTCCACCTTTCCCCATTTTTTATTTCATTAACAAGACTGAGCCTGTCTTAGGTCTTTCGGACAAGAATGCCTTCCTTACCCGTCATAGATTTGTAGTATACATTTTTATAATCTATGTTTCACTCTCTACCAAAGAACTTAAATACTTCAACAAATAAATAATCTTAATAACAGCTATACCTAAGTCCGTACTGCAGTCTAGACACAGTACTCTCAGGCATTTCACAGATAATTGCTTGCTTTTACTTGGTTATTGTTCTGTTTTTCTTTTATGAATTTCTCTTCTAACAGAAGCAGTGGATATCTTCAAAAATCAAAAACCAATACTTCTTTAGAGGATGACTCAACAATATATAACAAGCTGAAATATAAAATAGATCAGGGTACACCAATTTCTTCTTCTATGAAAGTAGAAATATCCATTAAAAACTAATCTTAAATAATATGTGCCAAATTTTATTAAAAATGATGTATTGGTTTTAAAACACTATTAAGTTCCATCTATAAATGCAATACCACTGTTGTAGATTCATCCACCAGGAAAGGGAATATCTATGAAAGAAATTCAAGATGTATTTTTGAAAGAAACTAAGGCTAAAAAGCATTATAATAAGCATAACCTTTATTTTTGGCTCAATTGAATTTTCCTCAAAATATATGCATCAAAAGCATGATATACAAAAATATATCTTAACAAAATGACAAGAGACAAATGGCGATAAATATATGATAACAAGCATAGGAACAAACATGAAACAAAGTCTTGAACTAATTTGAAGTTAAAAGTTATCCTTCATGGTTGACACATAAATAACCCTGGAATCCATTAGGAATCTCAAACTGAGCCTGAGTCCAGTAACCCAAGTGCTACTTTCTTGTAGATACTACTTCCACTGCTTGACATCTGTAACAAATGGAGTATAACTCTCTACTTTCTGTTAGGTTTCACTATGATCTATTCTTTGCTGTTAAGATCTTCTTCTAAGATTCAAGAATTTGAGTTTGTACCCTTGAATAAGGTGTAAGAGTTACAACAGCCACTGCAGCATGCCTCATGGTAAGCCCAAGACACTGTCTAATGAGTGGTAGATGATGAGAAAGAACAGGAAACGTAGCCAAGAGAAAATCATTTGACAAAAGGAGAGTAAATTCTGACCCCAGAAAAGAGGAATGAGAGAAAAGTCACTCCAGCTGTCAAACATTTAGGAGAATTTGAATCTTTTTAACCAATATAGAAAAATAGATGTTTTCAGCAAAAATACTTGTGATATCCTTAAGCCAGTTTTTCTTCTTATTTTCTTCGTAGAAATAGTATCATAGATGTGCTTTTCACTGTTTCTGTTTTGTGTGTATGCTTATATGTGTATTTCTGTTTGTGTGTGTGTGTGTGTGTGTGTGTGTGAGTGTGTGTGTGTGTATGCATATGTATGTATATGTGTATATGTGACTACAAGTATGTGTGTACATATATGTGTGTATGTGTCATTATGTTACATGTATATATGTGTATGTGTATAAATGCTTGTTATATCATGTATATTTATATATGTGGACACATGTGTACCATGTGTATGTATGTAGGGGTTACATATGTCTATGTGTTCATATTCATGTGTACATGTTTGTGTATCTATGCAGGGTGTATGTGTATATATACATATGTATGTGTGTTTGTGCATGTATACATATGTGGGGGTTATATGTATTTGTGTATATTCAAGCATACATGTGGTTATATGTGTATATGTATGTGTATATGGGAGTATATGCAGGGGCACATGTGTGTGTGTGTGTGTATGTATATGTGTACATGCACAGGGTTTATATGTGTATCTGTGTGTCATTTTCCTCATCCTCCATCAACTCCTTTGCCACTTGTACTATAAACAAGTAATCATTTTCTCATCTGAGTCTAAATTTTGAAAAGCTCAGAAAAACGAACATATATGATATATGTTATCATATATGAAAACAAAACCTAAGTAATTTGATTTTTGGTGTCTTACTTGATCTGTTCCAATCAGCACAGATCAGTATGTTGGCCTGTATCGACCCGAGCTGATGCTCTGGTCCGCGGGTCAGGGTCTAGCAAAAGAGAGAGTGGGGACTGAGGGGAAAGAGACACTAAGAATGGAGACAAGACAGAGTCTGATCAAGTCTCCCTTTTATTGAAAGGAAATCCTGAGTATTTATAAGCTTTGACATGTGCCTTGTAGCCATGGATACCATGTGCACCTTGCAGCTGGGGGCACTAAACAGCAAAACAAGATATGTGAGAAAAACAAGATGTTTATCAGAGTGTGCTCAGCTGTTGTGGGCTGTTGAAAACAAGTCTCTTGTCAGGATATATGGCTCTAGATGGCTGCAAAGATGATAGCCACTTTCCGCTGGGAGTCGGCTCCCAACATTGGCCTGTCTCCCCTCACTGAGAATATCCACATGTCTTATTACAAAGATGGACAAAGTGATACAGATTTTCTGAGCAACTTACCCCTCTAAAACTCAAAGTTTTCTAAATTTCTGAAAATTTTTAATCTGAAGTTTTTATATGAATACTTATATGTGGCTGTGTAATACTGAAAGCCATCATTATTAATGCTGATGCTATTTGTGCTACAAACCTGTCCTTTTACAGCTCCGAATCACTGTAACATCTCAGAAGCCTACATGTATGACTGAAGAAGAACTCGTTCCTAATCTATCCATTTTTCATTGAATACACAGCTTTTAAAAGACTGTTTTATTGACCATCATTAGAAGTACATCATAGCAATTTAAATCAACACATAATTCATAGCCATAAATCAAATGTCTGCAGCCTTTACCCTAGCCACCGTTACTTTATCTACTTACTGTTACTACTGAAGTTTTCATTCATATTCAACATCCATGTCTGGTGCATTTTGTTTGATGAAAACAAGCTAATTAGTGCTAAAGCTTCCCTAGTTCATAAATTTATTCCTAAGAACATTAAAAGGAAATCAAGTGAGACATGTTCAGTAACAGATGTTTGCCTTTTTTGGCTGCCTTTTTACAGTTTGTTCTCTTTCATTACTTTTTAAGAAATTTAGTTAATGTTCCTTTACTAGAGAACAAGTGTACCTAGCCTTCCGGGTTGGGGGGGAGGTGGGGATTCCCTGGGGCGTGCACAGTCTGTTCCTTTCCTTCACCTAATAGCTGCTCTGTGTGTAGCTTCCAGAGCCTTCATCCCAATGTTGGAAACAACCACATTCTAGCTTATCCACACACTGACACTAAGAGCATAATTTGACTGGCAGGCACGTAAGTAGAACCACTGCCAATGCCATTACTAATATCCAGGAGGCTCATGCTCCTCAAATGCCATTTCCACTGGAGGGCATTTCAGAACAACAGGCCAATTATTATTGAGAAATCTGGTTGTATATATTGGTTTCTACAGGAAACAAGCTGGTGTGAAATGACTCCACAAAGTCAAACTCCAATTGTCTTTTATAAAGAAAAATGTAAAAATCATATATACTAATATCTCATTTTAGTTGGAAGTTTGGTTCACTGCGGCAATAACATAAAGGATATCACTTACTAGCTCAGACTACACTGCAACTTGGGCTGGCTTTAAACTCAATCCTTTCCCCTCAGCCTATCAATTGCTAGGACTAAGTACCCACTGGTACAGCAGTGCCGTGGATATTATGAGAGTAACCAACCACATTTTCAATTGGATTTAGGCCCCAGTCAATGAGCTGGAACCCATGCCTGCCACTGTCAATGAGGCCAAGAACCTGAGGATAGATAGGTCCTGGCTCCTAAGGGAAAACCTATTTCTATTGTTCTGCTGAGTTAGACACAGTGATTCAGTGGCTCCTTAGGACATATTACTATACCCATAAATATGTGCCTTGCTCAACCTCATCAGAGAAACTTCCTTTTCTTGATAGTAACTGACACAGAGGACAACAATTGATCAGCATGGAGAAAGAGTTTGGAGCACTGAGCCATAAATGTGCAAATCTTTGCCACAGTCCTCTCTGCAAGGTCCTGGGATCCATGTGGAAGAGGAGTTGCAAAGATTGCAAGAGCCAGAGATAGTGGATGACTTCAAGAAAATAGTTTCCCAGATACAATGGGGTAGCTCTACATATCAACTCACAGTGGTTGCATGCACTGACAGCATGAGCAGGACATGCACGAGCTCAAGACAGAGGAAGTCCCAACATGAAGAAAGGGTGGTAAGCATGATGTCCCACCCCCCAGCTATGTATCAGTCATTCTCTGGGGAAGGCCTTGAGCCCAGGGTATCCTGACAACACAAACTGAACTTGCTATGTTGGTGGAAGATGGGGGTAGGAACTGAGGATCAATATAAAATTGGGTGGCTCAGGAGGTGGCAGAAATTTTTGGAAAAGTTAGGGAAGAATATAAATGCAACTAAAATACATAGTATGAATATATTAAATTCTCAAAAATATTGTTTTTAAAGCCTATCTGCCATTTTGTATATAAGAAACTCACTCTTTTGAGTAAAAAAAAAAAAATTCATAGCCTCCTGACAAAGAACATAAGTAATAACTATGTAAGACATTAAAATCTCCAAATTAAAATAAAAAATATGCTTTAGATTCTTGCAAAACCCATTTTTACTGAAAGCCCCCAAATGTTTTTCAAAGAAAACTATAAGAAATTTCATTTGTGAATATCCATTCTGTGATATTTACTTGAGATGAACAGCTCACATTTAAATTTTCTTCTCTTGTTTATAAAAAAAAAATCTCCTTCAACAAAGTCAGTAACTGTTTTGGTTTATGAGAGGAAGCTCTAAGTATTTTAATAAAATAAAAAAAAAAAGGTAAACCTTTTTGTTTCTCCCTTTCTATACAGGATACATTCCTCTTGGAGGGTTGAACTGGAATGACCGGAGATCCAAGTCTAGAAGGCAAAAGATGCCTTCTTAAAAGCAGAGGGATGCAAGGATAGCTGAGTAAATGTTTGTTGTGCAACAATGAAGACCTGATTTAGTCCCTGGCATCCATGTAAAATATATGGATGTGGAATCATGAAACTTCTGTGCTGAGGAGGCAGAGCCAAGGAGATCCTTGGGGTTTGCTAGAAGAAAATCTATCTAAAATGCTAAGTCTAGATACAGTGTTCATCTCTGGCCTGGACACATACTTATACACATGTGTACATGCACCTACACACATAAATAAAAATATAAAAAGGGAAGTAATTCAAATACAACCAATTATAAGACCAAGTTGCATTCACTGGTAATCCTCTACTTCCAAGTTAACGTCAGGCATGTTCCTTTCATTGTGGATTCGGCTACAACAAGAGGTTTCTTCCTGTGCCTAGGACACAGGGTTGCTGGAGGGCCACATGGCTCTAGAATGACCATATGCACATCTCACCCTCGTTTCCTGAGACTTTTCTTCTAAGCCGCATGCACTAAGAGAAACTCCCATTCCCTCATTCTAAGGGATCACAAAAATGACTGAGTTTCTTTCAAAGATAGCTTTGTGAACCCTAGAGCTACTGCCACAACATGAATCAAGCAATCAACCAAGGAAAGTCCTGTATGACTGACAATTAGTGTGTGACAATAAGTTACTGCATTGTTTACAGTGACTAGCTAGAAACTTCGGCTGATATTGCTTTGAATTTGTATCATTTTCAAAAATGTTACAGGTTGGGATAGAGAAAGGCCTTAGTGGTTCGGAGCACATGCTGCTCTTTCAAGGAAACCTATTTCAGTTCTCAGCACTCATAGGGCAGCTCACGAGCATCTGTAACTCCAGTTTCAGGGTCTAATCATCATCTTCTTGCATGTGGTATATATATACCACAAATATACATAGATGCAAATACGCATAAAATAAAACAGTGCTAATGATACAAACATTATGTTACATCTCTGAATACTGAGGAATACTAAAAGTTTGTTTTGCTTTGCCTATTATAATTGCAGTACCCTAGGTCTGTACTTTCTAGAACTGGTCTACGTATTCTCAGAGTTATAACATGAGACTGAAAGAAAAAAATGGAGACAGTAGTCTTTTCCATCTGATTATGAAGTAATTTTACACTTTTATGTTTGTATGGGGTATTATATCTACAGGTTTCAGTTACATTAGATATTATCTTTCAAGATAATTTAAGGCCATAAATATCTGTTTTCAGAGGCCATAAAACATAACTCAACTGGCTATTCCTCAAGGATACAGAGTTATTCTATACAAAGAAGTAACAATACAAACAATAAGATGATTTCTTAACAAGTTAATCGTAAAACACAATGTAGATCAGCAATCTCAGTTCTGGCACATCCTCCAGAGGAACAAGCACAGAGATTCGGGTATGCAAATCTCCACATTCACAGTAACATTTCTCTGAACAGTCAAAAGGTGAAAGCTGCTCACTTGATAGATACCCAGTCTGACACATGTCATTGTCCAGCCAATAAAGGAAATACATCTGACACACAATACAATCCAGAGGAACCTTTTAAGACATTAGCAAAGTGAAATCCACCAGTCACTAAAGAAGAAAACAGACTGTGAGGTTCTGATTATTTGAGGTACCTACAGTGGTCAGAGTCACAGAAGCAGCAAGCAACATGTGCAGTGGTAGCATTTGGAAGTTCAGGAAAGGAGCTACAGGAGAATTAGCACTCAGCAGTGACAGAGTTTGACAGTTTTAGATAAGAAAAGTGTTCTGAAGCTGTATGACAGTGGCCGCAGTTCTGCAGGAGTGTGGGTGTGATTGCACTCAGCTAGAGTCATAAGAATAGTCAAAACAGGAAACTTTAGGATATACATTTTTAATTAAATAAAATGATTTTACAATAATTTTACTTATTTAAAACATGAAATAATCTTAAAACTTGTATCCCTACATGAAATGCTAGCTAGCGTTTTGCAGGCTAGGAGAATCCTTAGACAAAGCAAAACCCAGTTCTAACAATGAAAATTGAAAAAACCAGGGGGTGCCATAAGCTAATCTGAAAGCTTGACTCTCAAACTTCTGTCTCATTCACACCACACACACACACACACACACACACACACACACACCATATAGTTGGTATGCATAGATAATATACAGCCTTAATTACCTCTCATTGCACTTATACAAAGGCTTATGACTGCTTACCTTCTATTTGTATTTGTGTGGAAGAGTCTCTCACTGGACCTAGAGCTCACAGACTTACTAGAGTAGCTAGCTGGCAGGCTCCACCTTCCCATTCCTCACCTTCCAAAGCTGAGGATATACACGTACCACCATGTCTGACTTTGATGTGGGCACTGAGGGTCCAAACTCATCCTCGTGCTAATGTGGCAAGCACACTGTAGGCCGAACCATTTCTCTGATTTCTCTACAGCAACCATGTCTACAACTCTCATCCACTTTTCCTTACCAACGAGAACATTTTCTCCAACTTTCTGCTCTTCCCCAATGTAAACCTGACAAAAAGCAGTGAGAAATGAACACAATAGAACTTGAACGCTATAATGCTTTGAAGTTTCCCTTGCCAAGCAAAAACTCATCAATTTCTAATTCACATCAATTTTCAACACAAGGACAGGACACAGCCAGATCCATTGTTGGAACACAGAAGTCCCTAGTAGAGTCCTTCTTCTCCTTTGAGACGTCACACAGACACTTTGACATTCACATTTCTAGAAGCATCTTAGTCCTCTGAACATCTACCTGAAAGGCCATTAAGCTCCACTTAAAGCACACAACGACTTTTCTAGCCTGAAGTTCCAAACTCTTTCACATTCCCACTGAGAACCTCTTCAAAGGCTTATGAACCACTTTGTTTACCACAATAGTGACTCCATTTCTCAGTACTAATTTTCTATACTGGTTATTTTATATCACCAGGATTAAAAACTTAGCAGAGGAAATATTTTTTCATGGTTTGAGAGGGTACAGTCTATCATGTCAAGGATGTTATGGTGGTAAGACTAGCTCATACTTGGAAAGGCAACTGGTAACAACATGTCACCAAGTCGGGCAGCACAGGAAACAAAAATCAAGTTATAACCATAAGGCCCATCACTATCCAACTAGTTTCTGCTTCCTGAATGTCAGATAACCTACCAAAACAATGATAACAGCTAATAATCAAGTGTTTAAGCACATGACTCTATAGAAGACATTTTCCTTCTAAACTATAATAATGATGAATTAAGGAATGTCTTCCATAAACAATATATAACAATGACCTAACTTTTCTCAGTAAATTATGCTTTAGTAACTTCCATTTCTACATTCATGTAGATTTGAAAATGTAGACATATCTATATTTTCCATCAAAAAAATTCCATATAATTTTCATACCCAAAACAGACTTGGAAAATTTTAGTTTTAGTAAAGTAGACTCTTAAATATATTAGTAACATAATTAACACCATAAGATAAATGTGACTTAATTTTAAAGTTGTGGTTATAGGAAAAATTGTAAATGAAACATTTTTAAATAACAAGTTAAAAACTATTGCTGGTGAACAAGTAAAGGTACTTTCTGCTAATCTTGATAACTTAGGTTCAAATCCCACAACCCATGCACAGTATAAAAAAGAACTAACTCTTGTATGTTGTCCTCTGACCTGTGATCCATAGTCCATGCATCATTACCCAAATAATTAATTAATTAATTAATTAATTAATTAGAAGGACTATTCAACATAAGGGAACATTTTAAATATATTTCATTCATCTAACAAAATTATGAATTACATTGTGTTTTTCAAACATGCTAGAGTTCCAGCCATCAGTGTGACCATTTTTGGATACACAGCTCTTAGGAAGCTAAGATTAAATGTAATCAGAAGATAGGAGACACCAGGATCCAGGCAAACAAAGCCCAGGGGAGGACACACCAAAAAGACAGCTGCCTCACAGTCAACAGTGAAGCTTCAGAAGACATACCTGCCGACAACCTTGATAGCTAACTTCTGGGATTCAGAACTGTGAGAAGAATTAACTTTTGTTGTTAAATCAATCCAGTACCACTCACTGTCATATTTTTCTATGGTAGCAAATGGGAAGGGAAGAAAAATAAATAAATCATCGACATATAAAAATATAGGATAAAAGAAAAGAGGGGCCACACGTATTCACACATAGAGGAGATCATGTAAGAGTATGAGATCCACAGAGTGACTCTCTGAGACAGTGTCATAGCTCTGCCATTTTTTTTAAAAAAAATTGGTGCTAAAGATATTTAAAGCTGAATTTCCTGTGCTATTCACATTGCTGCATCTAAGGAATTGCTCTAATAGAAGAACCCCCAAAACAGTCAGATTATAAGTTCACATGCTCTGTATTAGAGTCTTCATTCTAAAAGCCCTAAGTGAGCAGTTAGGAAATTGCATTTGGATTTTTTCAGTCCTTCCATTATCATACTTCAAGTAGGTGTCTTCATTCTCAGTCCCTATTTGACTCCTTGATATAATGCAGAAAATAGTAGCCATACAATCACATATAGAAGAAACCATGTGATTCTTTGGCTAATAAAATATAATGCACATATTATGGGTCAAGGTGATAAGTAAATTTTACACAAAGCATGATAAAAGGGCTCAAGATTTGCTTCTGGAAGAAAAGATTACTTACTTACTTATTTATTTATTTATTTATTTATTTATTTATTTGGTGAGGTTGCTTTTGATTTTGAGACAATATCTTACAACTGTTGCCTAGGCTGGCCTCAAACACACAGCCATTCTCCTGAATTTAGCCTCACAGGTGCTGGGACTGCAGGCATGAACTAAAAAGACCGGGCAAAAAGATGAATTCCAATGAAGAATTTAAAAATTAAATAGGTCCACTGTAAAATTTCATGTTTTCATCAATATTGACCCAATATTTTCCTGGGAAAAAAAAGAACAAGTAAATGCCATGTCCATATTTGAAGATACTTACCATATAATAATCCTTAAACATCACCGAGGAGCCTGATAAACTCTGAGCAGATTCATGAGGCAAACGGGAAGATAGTATCGATGCAGTACTCCTCCAATCATACAGCGTCCTGTCAGCTAGAAATATTGATGGAGGTTAAAATAATATTTATCTAAGACGAGTACATACTGATCATAGTGCTTAATGATACAAGAAGGAAAGCAAATCATCTTTATGGGCTCACTTTTCTGTGTTAAAATCACATCCTGTCATCTCATCAGAGAGAGATGAAGAAGCGATGGCCCTGCACAAAGAGGGACTTGAATTAATTAGCTCCTTCACAGTAAAGCTCCGTGTTTTTATTGCATCCAGTGTGCACTCCGCAAGCTAACGGGTTCATTCTCGATACTCACTTCTCCAAGAATGTTGACTCTTTTCTTTTAAAGGAGACTTCAAGTAAAATCCTATTTGTGAATTGTACATATAAAAATAAAATGAAAACTTTTCTATCATGTAAGTACATTGAAAGGAAATCCAGAAAATTATTATTTGAAAACCTCTCTGTCATGTCAGTACGTTAAAAGGAAATCCAGAAAATTATTATTAAGGACTAAGTTTTAAAACTGCAAAGTAAATGAAGTTGCGAAAGAGGAAACGCCAGGGAGCAGACGCTCTCAATTCTTCCATGGAAATTCTGCTGCAGTCTTTTCTTTAAAAAATGACGAGTATGACAACTAACCTCTACCCCTGGGAGCTCTCTGAGACTTAGCCACCAACCAAAGAACACACATGGGCCTGATGTGCCGCTCAGTCTACATGTGGGCCGCCAACAACTGGAACGGACACTATCCCTAAAGCCTAACTGTGGTGTATGTTTCCCAACTGGCCTCAGTGAGAAAGGATGTGCCTACCCTGGCAGAGTTGATGTGCCAGGGTGGGAAGATACTCGGGGGGTGGGGGGCACCCTCTCAGAGGAGATGGGAGATGGGTGAGGGAGGGTATCTGTGAGGAGAGACCAGGATGGGGAGCAGAGTTTAATGTAAATAAACAAATAAAGAAAAAAGAAAAAAGAAAATGATGAGATTTGAGATTTATCTGGTAATTTATTTAAACTACCCATTACTTTAAAAAAAATGGTTAATTCAATCTTGCCATCCAAATAAGCCAAATCATATCAGAATTCCAATTTTCCTAATATTTACTCATACATTCTCTTTGGAAAATGTCAGTTCAATATTTATGATGTGTTATTACACAGTACTTTTGAAACTTCAGACACAATTTTTCTATTTAGTTGCTTCTATTTATTTATAAGATCATAGGCTAAATGTCTTACAGGGACGTAGAATGTAAATTAAAATCATAATCAGTGTACACATATCTTAATATGTGGGTCCCTTGTTCCGGAGGGCATCCCACAACAATCTTCTGCCCGGCCTGTTTCTCTGCGCTGAGGTGGCCCTAGCTGGACCAATAAGAAGCTGGCTAGCTGGCAAGGAGGCAGCTTGGTGTCCCAGGCAGGTTCCAGGAGAGCAAATCTCTCCCCAAGTGTTACAGCTCTTGCGATAGAAACTCTTGGACAACGGGATGATTCTTGGACACTTTTACTTCTCCCAAATAGGGATCTTATATACAGTTTTGGGGTGAGTCAGGGTCTGGCAGCAGATAACACCTATTGGCTTGGTCTGTGAGCTTGGAGATACCTCATCTACATGTGGGAGAGCCTGAGACACTGTTCCTTGTGACTAATGGCCATAGACCTCTCTGTGGGGGGAGCTGTGGAGGGCTGAAGCTAAATGAAATGAATCAGGGCCAGGGAGCACCTGCCGACCAATAAAGGTCCGGAGTTCAAGACCTATGCTCAACCAGGCACCCAGGTGCTTCTCACAGCCCACCACCCCACACTAATATATATGTATATTTTATTTTTATATGATTATCTGTTTGGTCAAAAGAATCTCTGGTCTCTATCAAAACATCTAAAATATCTTTTAAAAGAGTGTACAATAAATCATATATTTCATTCATGACTCAATATGAATACAGGAAATTCTTTAGTGGAAGCAAATTGCAGAAAGAAGCTTACAGAAAACTGATTAAATTAAAATAGCAAAAGTTGTGGACCAGGAAAAGCCACATATCTTTTATTTTAATTGAGACTTCTATAAGCCTTGGGAGATGCAGGTTTGCACAGGACATTTCAGAGGTATAGCAAGTCCTCATACTTTTTGTAAAGTTGCTGGATTTCTTATTTGTATTAAATGTTTTTCATGCATGTATGTCTGTGCACCATGAATCCATTGTTCATAGAGGCCATAAGAAGGTGTAAGATCTCCTGGAACTGGTTACAAGGGGTTGCTAGCCATGATGTGGGTGCTAGATCAAACCAGATCTTCGGGAAGTACAGCCAGTGCTCTTAACCATGGAGTCATCCTTCCAACCTTCTCGAGAAGCTTTCTTAACTAAAAGTGATATCCCACAATCCCTCTCCTTGCTGCATGGCCACAATGAGTGTTTGCACATGTCTAGTCCCCAGTGTCTTAAGTTATGTTTGGAGACTCATGAGATTGTATACCTGGCAAGAAAAAAATCACTACAGTAAAAAGTTTCAGAAAGCATGACAACCTAAAATTAACTCAAAATTCAATGTCCATGTACACCCTCACTGCTTCTGTGTTCCCTCACACACTTCCACCTTGTGTTTCATGTGTCTTTGTGACAAACACTGCCAATAAACTCTGCCTGGAAATTCCCAGCTCAGATTCCAGATGACAGCAGGATACAAGTTGTTCTTTTACTATATAGACTTTTATGCTCTTGTAGGAATATAATGACTGAATTACAAAAGCAGCGACTTCATTTTTAAGCATGGAAGTAATGAATTACTTTATCTTTAGATTGTATTATGTTAGAATTTGATTTTTTAAACTACTATTTGAGTTGCTGGCTTGAACATCACTGTTTTATATATATTAAGTGAATTTTGGCTTAGGAGTAGAAGAGGTCCCTAAACAGACTACTGCAATTTTGCTCTGAGCAATTTATATGATGCAATGTTCTCAGCACTGATGAGCATAAAAATATCAATCAACTCTGAAAAACAATGAAGATATTCTGTGTCTTACAGTTTCAAATATTCAGCCAGGATTTAATTCATTCTATAAAGTAAACAAGCACATCTATTTCAGTATTGTGCAATCTCCACTTAATCGTCAATGGCAAAGTTACATGTCTATGAAAGAAATGGTTTTAAATAATATTTCTTGATTTATCAGTAATCGTTTTATTTCTATGTCTGTTTTATAGATCCCTATACTTGAGGGCACAGTTTCTAAGGCAAAAAAACGGTTGCATGTCAAAAAGTTTAGGCAACCCTGTTTTAGAGAACTACACATCTCTTTCCAATCTCCAACTTAAGTTCATGAATTTTTCTTGGGTCTTACATGAAATGGTGCCATGTCTCTGCCTCATTAGCACTGAGAGGAAAATAGCCATGCAAACATTGGTAAAAACAATTTGACCTCAGCGCACACAGCTACAGCCATCTGATTCTTGACAAAAGTGCCACAAACACACGTTAGATAAAAACCCTCTTTGACAAGTGGTACCTGTAAACAAATTTAACTAGTCTCCCGGACTCCCCCCCCCAACCCCGCTCTACAAATCAGCTCAAAGACCTTAATGTAAGAGCAGACACAATAAAACACCTCAAGGTATCAGCACAGGCCAGGATTTTTAATTCTTTTCATACATGGTAGCTGAGAAACTGAGCAACAGTGGCAAAGGCATTTGTGTTAAATTAAAAAGCTTCTGGGCAGTATACGAAACAACAGGGTGAAATAGCAGTCTACAAATGGGAGAGAAATCTTTGCTAGATATGCATCCAACAGTTATTAATATCCAGCATATATAAAGTAAGAAAAATTAAAATAATCACTAAAAGATTAATAATAAACTTAATAAGCGGACAAATTATCTGAAAAGACACTTCAAATGAAAGATAGCAGATACAATAGATACATAAAAGATGTCTAGAATCTTGAGCCATAAGAAAAATTAAAATCAAAATTACATATATTACAAAATTATATTCCAGTCAAATGGTTATTGTAAAGAAACCAGAAACTGAGAATGGCTGCTCAGCTGCCAGGTAACATGGGGATGACCAACTACAGATGTAAGTTAGGGAGCGAGAATGAAACACAATATGGAAGTTCCTCAGAGAACTGAAATAGAACTTCTATCTGATCCAGCTATAATACTTTTGGTATATACCCCAAAGAAACAAATTCAGCTTACTACAGAGAAACTTGTACAAACACCTTTTCTTGTTGTGTTAATATAATAGCTAGGTTACAGAAGCAGTCAAGGGGCCAATCAATAGATAAACAGAAAAACAAAATGTGGAGTGTGAACAAGTGATTTTTAGCAAACACAATGATATTGTGTCATCTGAAGAAAAAAAATATGAAACAGAAGCTCATCATGTAAAATCTAAAAAGCTATACTATGACTTGTGCTACCTTTCATGTGCACTGTTGGGATCAGGGGAGATAGATACATGTGCAACTTCAAAAGGCATCAGTGCAGACGTGAAAAAGGAGAGTGTTGGAGAAAGAGATCTAAGAATGGCAATCAAGTGTGTGATCATGATCAAAGGTGTGTGTGTGTGTGTGTGTGTGTGTGGTGTGCAAGTGTGTGCATATGTGCTTGTGTGAAAGTATGTGTGTGTGTGGTGTGTGGTGTATGGTGTGTGGTGTGTGGTGTGTGGTGTGTGGTGTGTGTCTGTGTGGTATGTGTGTGTGTGTGTATGTGGTGTGTGGTGTGTGTCTGAATGTGTGGTGTGCGTGTGTGTGTATGTGGTGTGTGGTGTGTGTCTGAATGTGTGGTGTGCGTGTGTGTGTATGTGGTGTGTGGTGTGTGTCTGAATGTGTGGTGTGCGTGTGTGTGTATGTGGTGTGTGGTGTGTGTCTGAATGTGTGGTGTGCGTGTGTGTGTATGTGGTGTGTGGTGTGTGTCTGAATGTGTGGTGTGCGTGTGTGTGTATGTGGTGTGTGATATGGTGTGTGTGTGTGGTATGTGTGATATGTGTGGTGTGTGTGTCTGGATTTGTCTGAGTGTGTGTGTGATGTGTTGTGTAGAGAGATTTTAATGAAATCCTATAATCTATATGATCATTATATAGTAGAGTGAGAAAATATGAAAAAAAAACAAAAACGATAGAATTATATGAGCAACCCAGGAGATCTTCTTGACCACCAGTGGATCAAAGCTCCATATGGAACTAATACCACATAATTTATTTCTAAAGAAGAATTCAGAGCACTTTCAAATATTTTATCCTGTTTATCTGCCAGACAGACTCATGCAGTTGAAAAGGCCATGTATTATTTTCTCCAGGATGTAGGTATCACACTAGAAAATATAGCTATAACGTTTCCACTCCAGGAAGCAGTAAAGCCTCCACTAAAATCTTCAAGGCAATCATTCACACACTGATGTATGCTAATGACTTCCCTCAGAAGCTGGCACACAAGGTGACAAGCAACAAATCCCAGTTTATTCCACAAAGTCAGCCCAAAGTTATAAGCTTATAGTTTAAAGAAAACCAGAGCCATTTGTCAAACTAAATTATCACAAGTTCTTCTCAGAGTCAACAATATTCTGAGGTGATGCCTCAGAGAAAAGAAGACTCTGAAGTCTAGATGTGTGTGTGGTGTGTGATATGGTGTGTGTGTGTGTGTGGTGTGTGATATGGTGTGTGTGTGTGTGTGTGTGTGTGTTCATAAAGGCTACACAGGAGCAGGCTGCACGTTAATAGGTGGAATAATTAAAAATTCCATCAATAGTCCCAGATATGAGCCATCAGGACAGAACAAAACACTGAGCAGCAGTGAAGAGCAGCAATTCTTGCACATTAAAATCCTCCTCATGAGGAGCTTGAGCTAAAGACCCCTTCACACTGATGTCTTCCTGACTTCGCATTTCCTCATTTCTTATTTTAGGATCTCTCTACCATGAGTTCATGTTATTCTGTGTCTTATGCGCATCTCCCTGTCAATCTAGACACATCTGACAATGTTTTCCACTTTTCTTAGATCCCAGCACCAATTTGGCACTCAATGGCATGGCAACCAGCAGAAGCATAAAAGGGAAAGTTCCCCAGCAATACAACTCCACAAGAAGACAGAAATGCTTTCACGGGATTTTAAAGTGCTACCTTTTGGGGGACAAAATATTTTTACCAGATAATCTTTCTTTAGTTTCTATATCTTCATAATTATAATGGTAATAGTTTCTAAGTATACTCCAAGTGGAAGTTTTTTTCACTTTTATTCAAATTTATATACTTAATATGAGCCAATTATTTAAACAGGTGGGAGATGTTTCTGAAACCAAATAAGCATAGCTGTTTTAAAAATTTAAATTACTCAAACGATTCACAGAAAACTGTGGAGACTGTGTACCTGGGCATGCTACCAAAGCATGAGGGAACGGGAGGAGAAAGGAGGAAGCAAAGGATTCACTGGCAATCCCCCACGTCACAAACAGTAGATTTGTTTGGTTCATCTGGACATCGCCAAAGGACAACAGTAATTCAAACTTCATATAGAAGGTTTTACTCAACTAAGAAACTAAATGCTGTGAAGTAACAGTTCGTGCAGCTGCCTCTGAAGAATGCCCATGAAAAGCCAATATGTCTTTATTAGGAAGTGACAGAACCAAATAGGTTTGGTGGTCTTGGGTCCCCAGAGCCTCTTTAATGCTAAGCTCATTTTGTTTCCTTTCTATGAATCTCTTTGTATAAATTAATTCTTAGAGTTAATTACACATGCAGTTTTAATCTGTAGGTAATTACAAACAATTAATAGTTAGGAGAATTAGCAGTTCTTAGTTTGATTATCTATATAATTAAAACCTAGAGTTGACAAATAGCATCTTAATCACTTGAATAATCAAATCTAAAAGAGTTGCTTGGGTAGCCGAATTCTATCTGCTATATTAGTTGAATTTTAGAATAAATGGCTAAATGGTCCATTTAAACTAATTCATATGTATTATTTTGTAAAATGAAATGAACAATGTATGTATTCTAAAATTATTATAGCTACTTTCTTTTATTTGAATAAAATGAACCCTTTTGAAATAGATTCAATAAAAATAAAGATGTATGTAAAAAGAAAACAATATTCTTCAATATTATGATGTTAATGGCTGACACTCCTATAAAAATGATTAATAAAAAAAATCCCTGTGTATTTATCAAAGTTTTACATAACACAAACCTTAGACCATATGAAAACTCACTTTATACTTAGCCTTTATGGTTTACCTTGATTTTATGACTGAATCTGGTATTACTGAGGAGACATGCCTCTCCCGGTATCTCTGAGAGTGTCTCCAGAGAGGTTTAACTGAGAGAAGATTCATCCTAGATGTGCATTATGCCATGGCACAGACCAGCATCCCAGGCAGAATCAAAATAAGGAAAATATCAGCTAAACAGCAGCCTTTGGAAACAATGTGCGCAGATACCCCATATTCTCTCCATCAATGCTAAACTTGCTTGCGGTCATAGGCCACCTTCCACCATCAAGACAGACTATACACAAACTATGGGACACAATTATCCCTTCTCTTAGATGCCTCTAATCAAGTGTATTTTATCACAGCAAAGGGAAATTTAATTAATCTTAGTCTGAAATATGGATAGTAACACTGACACAAGATTTTAAGTGTCCTATTACTTAAAAAATATTAACTATGGAAGAACTGTATAAAGATGATAAATTAGGAGGGGTGCTTTGCAAAGTCTGCTTCTTCACTTGGTCCTTGGTCTCCAAGAATTGGACAAGGCACAGAAGGGTTTCCAGAATAAAGGGGCATGGGTAATCTGAGGGGTAGCCTCCCTATGTTTTAATGGCTTGCTTTGAGAAAGAGAAATTGTAGTTTCTATAACATGTATTGGGGACCTTTCTGCCTCCCTGGCCCTCTCTTTAGACAAAAATATTCAACACTTGAAGGCCCCATGTTTTGGGGTCCTTGTGTTCTAACCTTATTTCCAAAGACTAATCTGAGGGTGTCTTCTAAATGTAACTGTTTTGCAGAGAGAGAGCAAATACACAAGCCTAGAACACATTAGAAAAGGTTTCTGAGGATGAAAGAATATAACACAGAACAGTGGCTTCTCAGTGACATGTTTCTCTGAATTTCCAAGTATTTAAAAAGTTTTGGCAGATACATCCAAGCTAATGGTGAATTTAAATGTTCAGAAAGAATGATGGTTTTTGGTTTTATCTGCTTGTTCGATTCACCCATGAGACAATCCCTTACAGCCCCAGTAAAATGCCACAGTCTAAAGGGAAAGCTGAAAATTTTCAAGGTCACAACAAATTAAATCCAATCATTCTCCACCAGTTTGCAGAAGAGAATGTTTCCTTAATTAAGATAAATGAAAATAAATCAAAGAAAGACATTCATGTACATATTAATATAATATCCATTCTCAATCCAAAAGATGATAATTTAACACCTCTGAAAGAGAGAGAGAGAAAGAGAGAGAGAGAGAGAGAGAGAGAGAGAGAGAGAGAGAGAGAGAGAGAGAGAGAAACCTCTCTCTGTCCTCTCTCCCTCCACCCCCCCCCCATCTATCAAACTCTAACACAACAAGAGAAGAAAACAACTCCAAAGTCTGGAAAACAGTTTGAAACAAACCTCATGTAAGGAAAAAACTCTATGCAGAGGCTGAATGTGACCGGTTTGTCAGCAAATGCATAATGAGGATTATAATTCGTCATGCCCCAAATAGTGACAATTAAGAAAGAAGTGGAGTGAGAAAGATTTTATCTCAGCCTAGCCTGAGTGTTGCAGGTGGACATCTAAAGATTATTGGAGACAGTGGAGAGCATGACACTGGCAGCTAATCAACCACAGAACTAGACATGGGTAATTGACACACTGAAAAAAAATAAGAAAAGGTGAAGAAAAACCACATGCTGTACTATAGTCACTCCCTTGGAGGTCTATATCCATGAGATTTAATCTGTACTGAATATGCAGTTTACAAAACTATTCCCCTTCCTGATCTAATCTGAGCAGTAACTCAAAGAGACATGGATGCAGCTGCTGTCCAAATTTCACAGAGGAGAAAACATAGTACTTTGTATCCCCAAGTGTAGACAACTGATAAGACAATGTGTGAACTTTGATCTGAATTTGACACCTACCATACTGAGACACAAGGAAAAAGGTCATTGGCTGACTCAACAGCATTTCCCAAGAGGCTGACATACCGACTCTGTAAATGTCCTTTTTGTGTCACAAGAGTTTGCTCAGCTGTGGTTATACTGAGGAGCCAGGGATTGAGAGATCACCTTGGATTGTCCTGGTGGGCCTTACATGTAATTACAGATGTATTTATAAAACCAAGGAATATATGAGCACACAAGAGGAACAGACTAGTGACAAAAGCCACAAGTAGATCATCAGAGTGTCAGGGACAGGAATTGGAGCAGGAAACCAGGGATCATCCATAACCAGAAAAGATGACAAAGTAGATTCACCATTAGTCTCTAAAAGGAACCTGAACTACAGATATGCTAAGTCCAGTGAAATTAATGTTTGTTTGGCCTCTAGGACTAGATTCAGAAAACAGTTATGCATAGAATTGACATACCAATTCTGACACCATTATCTGTGTTTAAATTAGATGGATGGTATATGAGCTATAAATGGCTGATAGTTCCACAGGAAACGAATATAGTCTCATGACTAAAATTCAGTGAAAGGAACTTAAATACAAAAAATATTTTTAATTTTTAAATGTTTATCTTATTTTATGTATATGAATGTTTTGCCTGAGTATATTGCTACTCACCATGTGCATATCTGGTGCCTTGGAACCTACATGAAGGCATCAGATCCCCTAGGACTGGAATTACAGCTGGTTGTGAGCTGCTGTGGGTGCTAGGAATTGAATTCAGGTTCTGTGGAAGAGCAACCAGTCCTCTTACTTGCTGAAGCATCTTCCAAGCCTCCTCCAAAAATATATTCTAGCAGACCCATAGTCAATTTTTTATCATCATCATCATCATTTAAAACAATAAACAAAAATAAGACTAAAAACTAGTAAAAGTCGTTAGAAAAATAAAATTAAAAATGATCACTTTTTATAAGACAAGGAATTCAAAGAAAACTGTAAATGGAAGGCTTCAAGTGTAGTTTAGAAGCAGTGGGAGTGTGTTCGACAGCACAGAATACCAAGTGAGCGGACTTGGCAAGCACTCCTGCAAAGCAGATGATAAGCATCCAAAGACGAAAAAGGGAGGGGAGATTAGAGAGTGTTGAGAACGAAGTGAGGATCTTTGTAAGGAATTGTACTTAGATGAGATCAGAACAAGTACAAATGAAGGTAACAAATTATGGAAGAATTTCTCGAGCTGAGAAATGATCAGAATCTTCTAGCAAACTTTTTGTTTAAAGTTTGTATGATCACTAGCTGAAATACGTTTGTTAAATCCTACAAAAAAAAGAGAAATAAGATTTTAAACTATAAGAGTAAAGAATATTTGTTACAGATTTGTAAAAGAGAAATGTGTGCAAAGGTGTAAAACTCAGATACATCCTCCATTCTCGTCCTGCCTTTGCTGTCTGTGCTTAATGGTGTGTGCTACCTCACCATTTCCTTCAGAGCTAGATGATACATGCGTGCTTAACAGACACAGGTCAGTTCACTGGCTTTTAGACAAATACAAGATCTTAGGGGAAAGTGAATTTTGGCTGACAGTTCAACATTTCCTCAGTAGTTCCTTTTATTACTCTGAAGGTAGCAGCAACTATTTTTTAGTTAGCATAATGCAATTTTAATTTTTTTAAGACTTAATTTAGCTTGGTAAGATGGTTTAGTGAGTCCAGACACTTGCCACAAAGTTTTAGTATCAGTGTTTGACCTCTAGAACCCATACAGAGTAAGAAAGGGATAAAAGACTCCAAAGAAGTTGTTCTCTGGCCTCTACATGTACATCATGGCACATATGAACACTTATACACACATAATAATGCACACATAACAACAATAGTAATAATAATAAAATTTAATGTCTCCAAATTCATTAAACATTGTTATTTAGACCAACGTGATCTGACCTTACTTCTTTTACTGAAGGTTTAGATTTTAAACTTTATACATACCAGATGTCAATAGGAAAGTAATTGCCATTAATCAAAGGTTTTTTCTTACATGTTTGTATTTTAATTAAATCACATTGCTGGATTGTTTTAATGAAGAGATACTCAAATATGTTAGTTACATTTGTGTTGCTATGATAAAATACCATGGCCAAGGCAACTTACAGAAGAAAGGTTTTATTGGGATATGTGGTTGCAGAGGAATAAGTTATCACTATGGCAAGGAATCACACAGCGGGAGGCAGGAACAGCTGGGAACTCACATCTCAGACCAACAAGCATAATTCATAGAAAGAGTACTGCGAATTCCACATTGCTTTTGAAACTTCAAAATTCCCTACCTTCCCAGAGGGATATTCTTCTTCAACAAGACCACACCCCCTTAAACAAGCAATATCAACAAAGGGCAATCAAGTACTCAAGCTTCTGGGTCTATGGAGGATACTCATATTCAAACCAACATACCTGAGATGCAGCTAAAGGTTAATGGAAGTGTTTAATATAGTGTTGTTTATGTTTACATTGTTTGCCTTGAAGACAGGGTCCTAACACTGTACCCCAGGCTGGCACTGTATCCCTCACATTCTCAGCCGTCATCTTGCTGCGGCATCCACTGTGCTTGGATTACAACACCAAGTCAGTTCATTTCTAATGATTATACAGAAAAGCACATAATCTAAACTAGCATGAGAGAGAAGTTCTTAGGAAAATCTGTATAAGGTGGATCTGTAGCAGATTCCTGGGGGTGTGGAAGACAGTTTCTCACATCGATGGAAACTTCCCCAAATGGTTAGATCATCTCTTAGATTAATATGTAAATAATAAAAATTATGCTGAACATCTACTTTCCTTCCAGAGATTTAAAATACTGGTAGACTCTACAAATATGAGGTCTATGTAGTTACAGCCCAATAAAACTATTGGGTAAATGTAGGGCTGGTAGGATGACTCCAGCAGGTAAAGGCACTTGCCAACAAACCTGAAGTTTCAACCTCCAGAACCCACATAATAAAAGCAAAATCCAGACTTCCACAAGATATTCTCCATATTCCACATGTATAGACACAGAGAGACACAGGCAAGATAGATGATAGATGTATGTATGTATGTATGTTTTATATAAGGATGGATGCATGGTTCTATCATGGATGGATCCATGGATGCATGGATGTATAGATACATGGATGTATGTGGAGACAGATGGATGTGTGGATGTGTAGATGGATGAATAAAAATATTTTTTTAATATTATACACTGAATTTCTGGTGAATTCCTCAAGGATACAGTACTTTGCATATACTACTATGACTCATTACTGGAGGAATTGGATTAAATTCTATGTGACCTAAAAGGGAAAGATCCATTAGAAGTTTGTTCTTGGATTCTTTGAATTTCATCCTACATGTGTTTTCCTTTGTATTTTCTGTTGGTTTAAAGTAGTAACTGAGCCTACGACTACATATGGAATCTCCTGACTCCTAGCTAATTACCTAAACTAAGATAATCTTTGGAACTGTGACATATATACGAACTAAACTGCAAATAAGTGGGAGATTTTTTTAAATAAATTTTAGCACACCATGCATTATTGTAATTTGTCAATGACTAAAACTATACATATAAGGTATTTTATAATGAATGGTGACATAAAAATCTTACTATTTTTTAATTATGAACAAAAATATTCCTAAACAAAATGACTGAAGACTAAGTGGGAAATTGTTCAATGAGAAAAGTGCTTCCAGAAAAAGCATGAGTCCCTGAGTTCAGATCCCCAGCATATAATGGGCAGGCATTGGCCTCACGCATCTAAATCTCCAGTGCTGGGATACAGAGACCAGCATATACTGGTCTTGCTAGTCAACCAGTCTAGCCAAAACATTGATCTCTAGTCTAAATGAGAGATTGTCTCACAAAACAAAGTGGAAAAGTGATTATAGATGACATCCCAACATCAACTTCTGGCTGTCACACACACACACACACACACACACACACAAGTATGCTCAAAACGTGCAAACATATTGAAAGTGTTGCCTTCTGCTTTAGTCAACATTGTTTCTATAATCCATGATCTTTTGTTACAAATGAGCAGTCATCTTCTGAGGAAAGTTTTAATTGATTTCCCATACTGATGGTCATATGATCTACACCATAGCTTGTCTATGAAATTAGCACCTGTACCCTGAGTTCTCAGAGGACCAAGCTGGGGAACAGTCAATAAACCTGAGATAAATACACAAGCTAAAAACCAGAGGGAAGAAACATTAGACATGCTTGGCTCCAACTTTGTCCAGTTTGGCCTCAATATTCCACAGAAACAAACTGAAAAATTGACATCATAATATTTTAACAAATTAAATGTTAAATGAACTAGTAGGGTATACTGGCTACAAGGGTGACTTCTTTATAATTCTCTGAAATTGACTGATAATCCCAGCACACTAAAAAAATCTAGAACCCAGAAACTAGAGTAAAGGGGAGACTTTCCACACAGGATCTATCATATAGGTAATACCTAACACTTTATTGGTGATGTACAAGCAATCCCACTGGCCAGCTCTCAGAGATGTAGTAGCTGCTATGTCAGGACCTGCTGCTGCTTCCTCCCACCATGGCTCTCCTGCTGTCTCTATCCCTTCCCTAGGCCTTTATTCCTCTCCCCTCCCCCACTAAGCCTCTTTTATACCAAATCTGTTGCATGACATGATTTTTCAGGGGTGGACTTTCCCTCAGTCTGCCAAGGACACCCTTTCCCCACATTACATTTAATAACATTTAAGGAATGTGACCTACATATTTGGCTTTCCAGGAGCTCTAGTATGTGTTTGTTTTGTAATTTAACAAGATGATTAAGCTTTAGGAAACAGAATCACCCAAAAAAAACTTTTCAATACAAATCTAGGTACTTTGTTTATTCATGGGTTATTCATGAGCTGGAATTATTGCATAAATTCTGGAATGAGCTGAACTCTTCTTTGAAAACAAAAATTAGAATCCAATTTTTCCTAAGGAATCTTAAGTTTATTATTTCCACATACCTTTGAGCATTAATTTGTCTGAAGACTGAAGATCATTAAGTTCATAAAAGGAATACATTTAAGAAGACAAAGTGAGGTTACAAAAAAAATCACAGAATAGAATTTTAGCTTTATTTTTGTCTCTATGTTCATTCCAGAATACTGAAGCCAATCTAAAACTTCTGAAATTACTAAGGCTCACGAGGCATAAGTTAATTGTTGTAGGAAATATCTCGCAAGCAAGATTAGTTAAATGAGCTAAGACACACACTCTACTGTGATTAACATTTACAATCATTAATGAGGAGTTAAGCCATTTCCTCCTGTCCTCTGTTTTCAGTGCTTTCATCAAATACAAATCACAGGTGAAACAGAGATCTGAATTTCTATGCCATAAATAGCAGAGCAAGTTCTGAAAGGATGATGTTAGTTCTACACGTCAACACTTCAGGACTTATCTATGGAACTCAGGTAGATATGGATTCTGCTTCCATTATTACTAATGATTGAACATTGAATATGCTATTAAAATATTTTATAGCTTCTTCCTCCTACACACCAGCAGATCCATTTTTTTAATTCATTCTTCAGGGAAGCAGAATATGAATTCTTTTAGGAAGAATTTCAAGAGTCAAAGTTAAATTAAATTTAATTCTCTGTAAAACCTTATGAGTTTTACAAACCAGAGTTGTCCACATAAGAACATTTCCTCCATCTGCAAGGCTCTACTAGTCCCTTTCTGTACAATTCCCTTGCTAAGGGTTTTGTCTGTAACTTTCTCAAAGCACAGCCAGGGTTCAAGGTCCAACTGTAATACTACCACCACCATCTTTTTCTTTCTACTCATAAAGCATATATAAATCCAAAGAAATGTGACTACATGATCACATATAACCTGATTCCATTCTTAATTATTAAATACTAACTCTGAAAGATATTTTTCAATATTAAGAAAATTGTATTTTATAGTAATTGTACTCATGATTCATTAACAGAAATAGTTATGGAGGCTAAGGACTGACAGTCTTTACTACCATTGAAAAAAAGACAAATTATTGTTTTAAATTGTGGAATTGTTTTGTATGTCTAATAATTCAGCCACAGACTGTAAGTTTTTAATAAGGCAAAACTAATGTATAAGATTATGTGTCTACAAACTCAGCCCAGGACTCTGAAAGGTTAATAGTCTTCAAATTAATCGCAACAAGACCAGTCAACATTTCTTTGCCTTAAAATGTGTTTCAGAAGATGTTTACAACCTTTTGTAAGATTAAAATAAATTTATTAATGTCATCTCTATCTGAGTGATCTCTCTAAAGTACGGCATTGGCAATTGAACAGTTAGTGGATATCAATTACTGATAGCAATTAGTTATTAATATTTGGTTATATTTTGATAGATTTTTTAAAGAGATTTTTTCTGTTTTATAATGTAAGTTGAAAATATTTATAGGTAGATCTTTGAGATTTACTTCAGATAATCCAAGTTGAAAAGGGAATCTGCTAATGCATGAATTAAGTGAAACTGATCCTAAGTTCATAATGGTTGAGGCCAGATGATGTGACTATGTGGATTTATTATTTTACTCTCTTAAGTCTTGTATATATATATATAGATTTTTCCATTAAAACTCATTTTTGCATTGTGTAGTATTTCAATATTCTCCAATGAAAAGGGGAACCAAAAAGTACCTCACATTGGTCAGGTCACAGAGAAAGAAATGTCCCAATAGAAGGCAACCAGAACATAGTTGAACTCTAGGGTTTGGTAAGAAACAATTGTGACCTAAGTGGATTTCAGACATTCTGAAGCCCTAGGCATTAGCAGAACATATTCTTCCACTTTTTCTGGTGCCCACAAAGGATGCTGACCAAAAGACTGGCAGCTAGACCTGAGAAAGTCCACTTCTAGCATAGGTGTATATGGATTCTACCTTGTTTAAAAGTAGAACAGAAAAGTCTAGAATTCTTTCTTCAATAGAGAGACTGCCAAAATATAAAGCTATTGTTGGTTTTTGCAGGGAATATTCTAGAAAACCATTCATGACTATATCTCTACACTGATGCCAGGCAAATTTCTGCCTGCTTCTTGGAGAGGGAAAAGAAACCCAACTCAGTTTATGGAGCCACAATAAGCTCAATAGCAAAGTCAGGTCTAAAAAAAAAAAAAAAGGAAAATTATAGATGGGCACTGATAGGAAATCCCTTAATAAAGAACTAGGAAAAGAGAGTCACTAAAACATATCATATCATATCATATCATGATCAGTACAGTATAGGCAGAGAAAAACTTAATCCATGTGGTTCACTATTTTCAGACTGTGAGATAAATCAAGTAATATTTTCTATAGGTATAATATAATACTCTTAAAATACATAACAAATATGTAAAACTTTCACAAACATTTCACATCTATAAATTTTCTTGAGAAATTCATATATGAATATTAAATTTTCATGTATCTCTCTCTCCATGCTCCATGTCATGATCCCTTCTACATTTAGATAGACACACACACAGACTCAGAGAGAGAGAGAGAGAGAGAGAGAGAGAGAGAGAGGGATATGCTCTACTGAGTACATTTAATACATGTGTTAAAAATCACCTTTTCAGATTAGATAATCTATCTCATCCCTAGAGAAAACTGATTCACTCCCCCTGCCCCCCTTTCTCTGCTCTTTTTCCCCTAAAGAAATCTACCTAATATAGATTGCACTCATTTAAGAACTTAAAGTATTGAGAATAAATTTAAGTGTTTCTTGGACATTTGAGATTCCTCTGTTGAGAATTCTCTGTTTAGATTTGTATCCCAATTTGTATTAAATTATTTAGATAAATTTAATAAATAACATGTCAGAATTTTACAAGCAAATAAAAAATATTGCTGAGAAAATGTCAAAGACCCAAATGGATGAAGATAAGCTGAAAGACCAGTTGTGACCTCATTATAATGTGTTCACAATCATCAGAAGAGCAACAACAGAGTATGTGTTCACACTCTCCCACCCTTACACTGAGGGCAAGACCTGAGGGAACTTACATCTGAGAATGTGGATTGATCCTAACTGCTGGCTGAGAAGAACAAAACAGTCTATTCCTGACAAAGATACTGCAAAAATGTACACCAGGATAATAGTTTGAAGACAATTTTAAGATTGCTATTTTATTCCATCCATAGATTCAAGATATTCCCAGTCAAAACCACAACAGGATTTTAAACTAGCAATTGAATGATAATGTAAACTTAGAGAAGTATAAGGAAAGCTGCTGAAAACAACACAGAAGGGGAAATTGAAAGACACACATAACCTCAGACTTTTAAAGCTACAGGTTAAGATCATGTGTATTAGGAAACGAATATGCAGACAATCTAAACAAATCAATGGAGCATTATATAAATTTCTGAATTCAGCTTACACATGGAATGTCAAATATAAGATAATAAAAATTACTCATTAAAGAAAAATTCCCTTCAATGAATCATAACATCTTATGTCGTATACAGAATTCAACTTGAGATGGATCATAGAGAAATATATAAAAGTTAATCCAACCAAGCTACAAGGAAAAAATAGGAGATTTTCACAACCTTGGGCAGGCAAAGGTTTTTTTACAGAAGACACAGAAAGCATAAGCCATAAAATAAAAAACTAAAAAAATTGAACTTCATCAAAAATAAAACATAGTCATAAGGAATGGTATGGGAAAAGTAGAAGCTACTGGGTATGAGTTAACATAGCATATGACATAGGACTTCAATTCAGAACACATGCAGATTCCTGGAACTCTGGACCATTAAGGCAAACCATTCCGTCTTAAATTTTTGATAAAAGACAAACACAAAAAAGAAGGCAACAGCTGGCAAGATTGCTCAGTGAGTAGGAGCACATGCCTCCTGAGCATGGAGCCCAGCACACATGAAAAGCCAGATGCTGAATATAACTGAGTAAGTTTGAGGCCCTGGTGTATGAGAAGCAGAGAAAAGAATGGAAGGGGCTTACTGACACCACCAGCGTTCTGCAGATTCAGTGAGAAGTCTTGGCTCAAAGGAGTAAGGCAAAGAGTGAAACAGCAGGGCATTCTATGTCCTCTGAAATGCACATGCTTACACAAGTATGCCTGTAACACACACACGTGTGTGTAGGCACACATGTATACACACATGCACACACTCACACAAGCATCCATCCATGGCTGGACAAACAGTAAGTTGGTACCATTGCTTTGGGAAAGTTTGAATGCCTAAGTAAATTATATCCGTGTTATAATTCAGCAATCTCACTTCCTGGTGTTTACCAGATAAAGCAAAAACATAAGACAAAACAATTTATACAAATGACAGTCACAGAAAAGCTCCTCTAGAGCTGGAAAGTGGTGAGAGACTGAGAAAGGACAGAGGAGCTTTCTGAGGTGACAGAAACACCAAACCTTCCCATAGGGTGACTTGAGACCTGGGCATCTGAGAGTATAAAGAAAAGTTAAGTGTTCTATAGATATCAGTATCTTCACAAAAGCACCACATGCTATTTATGTTATGCTGCCAAGTCATCTGAGTCATGTCCTAAAAGGTTTAAAGCTTGTTCATCATAACTACACCTTTAGAATAAATAATTCACATAATAAATCAAAGCACTTAGAATTTCAGCAGCCAAGTCAGTTTTCTGGAAATAGGCTCTTGGGTTTTTTTCCTTCTTCCTCCCTTACCCACCCCCCAGCAAACATTCTAGATTTCAAAGTGGAATTTTAAATGTTGTGCTTACTTCACAATTTATAAATAACTTCAGTCATTCAGGTCTAGGCACAAGCACTGAGCAGATCCTGGGTGGCAGCTCTACACCCAATCTCACAAATCCCAAAGGAAGCAGAGCTCCCAGGAGCTCTAACCTCGGCAGTATCTTAGGTAAGGAGACAACAAAACCCGTCCTAAACAGGGAGTAACTGGGGCCCACTGGGACTCAGGAATTCACTCCTGGCCCAGAGCACTGGTTCCTTATGGTCTGGGCCTGATCACTGAGCAGATCTAATGCCCCAGCACTAACTCCAGTAGTAACACCCACCCACACAGTTCTGACACAACCAAGATAATAAAAAAGAGACACTCCAGTCAGAGGCAGGGCAGGTAGCACTAAGGAGATCCAGATGGTGAAAGGTAAGTGTAAGAACATAAGCATCAGCAACCCAGGGCACTTGGCATCATCAGAACCTAGTTCTCCCACATTAGAAAGTCCTAAATTCCCAATATCACCAAGAAAGCAAGAGTCAAATTTAAAATCACTTTTAATGATGAAAATAGAGGACTTTAAGAAGGACATAAATAACATTCTCAAAGAATTTGAGGAGAACACAGGTATACAGGTAGAAGCTCTTAAAGGGGAAACACAAAAATCCCTTAAAGAATTACAAGAGAACACAATCAAACAGGTGAAGAAATTGAACAAAACCATTGAGGACATAAAAATGGAAGTAAAAACAATAAAGAAATCACAAAGGGAGACTACCTTGGAGATGGAAAACCTAGGAGAGAAATCAGGAGTCATAGATGCAAGCGTCACCAACAGAATACAAGAGATAGAAGAGAGAATCTCAGGTGCAGAAGATACCATAGAAAACATTGACACAACTGTCAATGAAAATGCAAAATGTAAAATGTTCTTAACACAAAACATCCAGGAAATCCAGGACACCATGAGAAGACCAAAACTAACGATAATAGGTATAGATAAGAGTGAAGATTCCCAACTTAAAGGTTCAATAAATAATCTTCAACAAAATTATAGAAGAAAACTTCCCTAACCTAAAGAATGAGATGCCCATAAACATACAAGAAGTCTACAGAATGCCAAATAGACTAGACCAGAAAAGAAATACCTCCTGTCACATAATAATCAAAACACCAAATCCACAAAGCAAAGAAAGAATATTAAATGCAGTAAGGGAAAAAGGCCAAGTAACATATAAAGGCAGACCTATCAGAATTACACCAGATTTCTCAACAAATACTATAAAAGCCAGAAGATACTGGACAGATGTCATACAGACCCTAAGAGAACACAAATGTCAGCCTAGGCTACTATACCCAGCAAAACTCTCAAATACCATAGATGGAGAAACCAAGATATTCCATGACAAAACCAAATTTACACAATATCTTTCCACAAACACAGCACTACAAAGGATAATAGCGGGAAAGCTCAAATACAAGGACAATTATACCCTAGAAAGAGCAAGAAAGTAATCCTCTTCCAACAAATCCAAAAGAAGATGGCCACACAAAGATAATTCCACCTCTAATAACAAAAATAATAGGAAGCGACAATCACTGTTCCTTAATATCTCTTAACATCAGTGGACTCAATTCCCAATAAAAAGATCTAGGCTAACAGACTGTATACATAAACAGGACCCAGCATTTTGCTGCATACAGGGAACCCACCTCAGTGACAAAGACAGATACTACCTTAGAGTAAAAGGCTGGAAAACAATTTTTCAAGCAAATGGTCCTAAGAAACAAGCTGGACTAGCCATTCTAAAACCTCCAGCCCGAGAACACAAAGGGAGGGACTCATGGCTCCACCTGTATAGGTAGTTGAGGATGGCTTTGTCAGGCATCAGTGGAAGTGGAGGGCCTTGGTGCCTGAAAGTTTGGATTCCCTAGTGTTGGGGAATTCGAGAGCAGGGAGGCGGGAATGGGAGGATGGTGGGAGCATACTCTCATAGAAACTCCCAGAATTATATGGATTAGACATGACAGAGGCGGGCCGCCAGAAGACTAGATTCCAGAATTCAAACAAAAAATTATCTTGGTACTAAAATTTGTTTTGAGAATTGTATATTGCAGAATACACAGCCTTGGTGCATCCACTCATCAAGCAAGCTGAACAGACCTGAACGAACCTCTGATGTCCTGGAATTTCAGCTGAATGCAGTGAAGACACAGATGTCAGAGGCTTATCAATTTACCCTTCCCCCTGCCCCACTTCTAATATCTCAATGCCCGTAGTCAGCTTGAAGAAGTTAATGAAGAGTCAGTGCCCCTATTCCCTGGGCTTGAGGACTGAGGTGGTTAGTATTGGGCTGTCTTTCTAGGGAAAAGTAGTGGTTTTGTCGGAACAGGGAGGAATAGCTAGGATTTATTGCATAGCCATAACCTATTAGTATACATATGTATATATACATATATATGTATATATATAATTGTTATTAAGCTAAAGTTATGATTTTTTAAATGGTACAAAATTTACTTTGATTTCAAATTGAAGATTTTCATTGGTACGAGTTTCTTATTGATATAAAAGTGAGATTAATATTGTTACTCTCATAGGAATTGTGCCTATATAACACATTTAGGAATACAAGGCTTAGACCCAGTACTTCTTTAACTCTTTTAACTGATTCAAGATGGTTAGCCTGTGAGTTAAGGGCCTATAGCAAATTCATGGCTCTGAGTTTATTGTTAGGGTGCTTTCTATATTTTATTTAGAAATAGCTGAGAGGAGTTAACAGACAACAGTCCAGATAGCCTTACATGGATAGTTGGCTTTCAAAACATCAGAAGTCCACATAATTGATGTTACAAACATTTATGTATTAATGTTCATTTTGATTAGAGACCTGTCTACTCCTGACAGCTTCCTGACTTGTTTTCTAAGAATTAATTGAGCATCTTTGGAGTTACTTCAGTTGTGGTGAGACAGCCACTAGGCAAGAATTGCCTCTTTTCATCTACAGACAAATTACTGTCCAGAAAAGGACACACTTGCAGAATAGTCGACTGATTATATCTGCCAAGACAGAATAATCAGCCCTTAATAATTCTGTGTCACTAGGTCTGTCAGAGGATCCTGGGCCAGAAGGCTGAAGATCAGATGCTCCAACATTTTGTAGTATAGGGACTGTCCAGGTGTTCAGCGGTCTCTATAAATTAGTTAAGTTTTAGAAGCTATGCTTTGTGCTTCCCATAATTTCAGTTAATTCAGTCATTCTCGATTTTGACGGGGTTGAAGACTTATAGTCTCATACCAATCCTGGCTATTCACTTTGAGAGAAAAGATTTGAGAGGATGATTTTTCAGCTGACATTCATTCTAAAGCCAAGAAAAAAGCTAGGTTCAGAACTAACTCTTTTAGGAGAATGACAGAGATTCTGGTTATTCAACAAAATGTTGGACTGGGTATTAGGTCTATCTTGTACCTTACTGATACAAATTGGGATAGTTATGCTCTAATTGTATTTTGAGAGAAAAGTTTTATTTTAATAGGAAGGGTGATATGTGGGAGAAGCTAAGGTGGAAGGAGTAAGGAGAGGAAGAGGAGGAGTAAGGAGAGGAGGAGCTAGGAGATGAGAGGGGGAGAACATGGAGGCAGATGTTCGCTTGTCTCCGCCAGTCAAAGATAGTTGGTATATCTAGTTTGAGTATTGGGTTACACTTCTGATTGTATGGGCATCTTGTTATTGAGCGTTATCAAACCTATAAAGCTTTTGATTAACATTTTTTAAAAGAGTTACTCACTAAAAAAAAAAAGGATGAGGAGGGAGGGTGACGGAATACATGTGACAGGAAATCAGATGAGGAAACTAGCTGGAGGAAGAAAGGGAAGGGACAGAGGGAAACGAATCAGAACTCTAATGACTCATGTATGAGGATGCTGTAATAAAACCCAGTACTTTGTATGTTTATATATATATATATATATATATATATATATATATATATATATATTCATAGGGTTGTCATACTCACAATGGGAGATAAATGAAATTTCCTAATCTACTTGATATTATAAAATGGTTATCTTATTTTCTTGGTTTCTGCTCTTGCTTGTTTTGCTTGGTACCAAGAAAATCCAAAGGAACCAAACATACAATAAAAGTTTTTAAATAGCTTCTCCATGCACCCTTTAGAAAACACATGTTCTCACCTTCCTCAATGCTCAAAAGCTAAACTAACTCTAACAGGGATGAATTATGACTAAAAGCACAAAATAAAACAACTGTTATTTTATTTAACCACTTAGTATTTTTCTCCACACCAATTTAATATGAATGGAAAAAAAATAAATTTTAAAATATCTCTGGGGTTACAATTACACAAAGCCTTCAGACGCTTTTAATTATGTATAACTCAGAAACAGAGTGTGTTTGGCATAGTGTGTATTGGCAGAGTGTGAATATCAATTCTTATTCAGATATCACTGGAAAGGAGTGAGGTTCTTAAAGCCATGAAAAACAGGAATTTTTTTTTTAATCTATGTACTTTCTCTGTTTTGTAAACAGGAAATAAGCCACAATGAGAACCTTTGTGTCAGCCACCTATACCTAGAAAGACTTCTTAATGAGGGCCCAGTAGCCATACCAGTGATTTCCACCTTCCCTCCTCTCCACAGCCTCCCACTCTGCAGGCTCCTCCCCAGCCCTGAAGCAGACTGCCCACAGGGGCCACACCTCCCTTTCTTCCTCCAGCATTTCTTACTTTATTCCCCTGCCAAAATTTTCCTGTGGAGGAATTTAAGACACAAATAAGAAAAACATCCAAAAAGACAGTTTAGCGCACTGACGTTGTCCTCATTTCCAGGCTTTGGTTTTCTACTCTTTAGATAAGCTTGAGAAATTTTATATGGCATACTTGGAATTTACATTAGTAATGAATTATTAACCCTAATTTTTAAAACATATACCAAAGAAACTACCTTGGATAAAAAAGAATTGTAAATCACCTCTTAACACTTTCTTTAAAAAGAAATAGTAAATTAAGGAATAGGGTTTTGCTTGTTAATTTCTAAAAACCAGGTTCAGTTTTACAACACATATAATAACTAACCCAATTAATATTTTTTCTGTCTGGTGATGAAGTTAAATTCTCTATATATTTCAAGAATTAGTATTCCAGAAAGAAAGCAGAGACACAGAAACTAGAAAGTGACCACATAGACCCATTTTATAGAGCTGATGGGACACGTAATTAACATGACTTTACATAAGGCTACCGTGGCCCCCTTCACTTTTTGAGCAAAAGAGTTGCAGAATGTTTGCTAGCACAGACTCCGGACCTGATGCTTAGAGATTCATGTATAGGGAACACTCTTAAAAAAACAGCACATAAGCATGCACTGTAGTTTCCAGCGGGTACCATACAAACTGATAGAAATGAGAAATGTAAAATAAAGAATCTAATTTTTACCCATTGATATGTAACTTAATATATTATTTGAAACGTTGCTGTAAATTAATTCTAACTTACTTAAAAGCAATACAATATTTTTATATCTTGCAAAGCAGACAGAAACAGTACAATTATTTTCCCCTTCAGCCAAAAGGGTTATTCTATAATGTCAACAGTTATTGCCCTCATCTGTATAAACTGCACATTCATTTCACAGGCTGTGAAGGAAAATTTGACGGTCCTTCAAGGAGCCACCATCCGAAGACTATAGAGATTCTCACTGGTTTAAAATACATTGGAACACTAGAATACTGTTTCAGGATATTAAATTCAAAGAATGACTGACTTTGGCTTCCCTGTGAGCTAGGACACAATAATAAATAATTCTATTCAGATATAAAGATAGACTCAAAAAAAATGTTTACTGGCCTGTGATATTTGTATCATTGTTTGACATATGTACTAGACAGAGAAAATTTTACAGTATTTTTATTAGAAATATTAACTATAGTTATTACTCAGCAGAATTTACATAAAACATATTGCTGTCCCAGCAGAGTTTATATATTTATATATGTTCTAAGACAATAGTATCATCTGTCTAGTTTATATATATTCTAAGATAACAGTATCATCTCTCTCCAGACTGATGCCGGGCATCTTCTTGACATTTTTGCTCCAAATACTTTAAATCAAAACATTATTTACGGAAATGACATTCAGTCATGTACTTATTATTTTTCAGACAAGAATAGAAACAAGGTGTGGTTTTCTTCAAGGCAAACTAAATGTAACACGCACCCAACACATGGATTTACTGTGTACAACTACTGCACATATTTATTTCATATTTGTGAATGTAGCTGAATACTGTGTGCTTACTGGGTGCTAGCCAGGAGCCAAGTGTTTATTTTTCATTTTATTGGTTATTTCATTTATTTCCATTTTAACTGTTATCCCCTTTCCCAGTTAAGCCTCCTATACCCTCCCCCATCCCCCCTACTTCTATGAGGGTGCTCTCCCACTCACCCACCCACTCATGGGCATTCCAAGCCTTTCTGGCTAATATTCACTTATCAGTGAGTACATACAATGTGTGTTCTTTTGTGACTAGGTTACCTCACTCAGGATGGTATTTTCTAGTTCCATCTATTTGCCTGCAAATTTCATGAAGTCATTGTTTTTAGTAGCTGTGTAGAACTAGAGGTAGCCACTAGAAAGTCCCAGATGTCAGGAAAGTAAGAGACTCACAAAACTCAACAAGGATGACATTACTAAAACACCTAACATAAGGGAGAGAGAACTTGTAGATACAATATCCAGTGGATAGGCACAGCCTTCAGTTGAGGGATGGGACCACACACCGACCTCAAAAATATTAATCCAGAATTGCTCCTGTCAAAAGGAAATGCAGGGACAAAGAGTTGAGCAGAGACTGAAGGAAAGGCCATCCAGAGACTGCCCCACCTTGTGATCCATCCTATCTGCAGACACCAAACTCAGACACTATTACTGATGTCAAAAGGCTTGCTGGCAGGAGCCTGGTATAGCTGTCCCCTGAGAGGCTGTGCCAGAGCCTGACCAATACAGATGCGGATACTGGCAGCCAATCATCAGACTAAGCATGGGGACCCCAGGGGAGGAATTAGAGCCAAGTGTTTATAACATTAGACAAACAAGACATAGCCCAGGCTTTGAAAAGTACATAGTCCGATAGGGGGAAAAAATGAAAGACGCTCACAACCGTTCATGGTGCCTTACAGGATGTGGGTAATTTGCTGGAATGCAACTCCTTTGGGATTTCAAGACAGCATGACAGTTGAGGAGGTAATATCAGAGACAGTGACCTGGATTATGAGAGCATTTGGAAAATGTCTAACCCTAACGGTGAATGTGAAGAGCAGGGCACAGAGTCCCATATTCTCAGGACATCTGTACCCTCTTTTAGGATCTCTATGATGGGAGCAGAGTGTATGTGGTCTAGCCGGGAAGGTGGGAAAGAATCTAGTTACTATGATTTGGCCAAGCAAAGGCCCATGCTTTAGTCTTGGTTCTTAGGGAGCTCTTGTCAGCCTTCTGAGAGGTAGTAAAACCTTTTAGGGACAAGGTCTCCCTGTAAAGTAGGGAAATTTTCCCTATCACGTTCCTATCCTTATCTCCTACTTGCAAGCACACAATAATAGAGTGAAATCTTAAAAAAACTCTGTGCCAAAAAATCTTTTTCTCATAACTATTTTGTCAGGAGTTCCATTATAGCATTGGGAAGCTGCCTGGCACACAACTGACAGTCAGAAGCCATCCAGATGGCTAGCCAGGCAAGAAATGACAGAGGTGAGGGGTTCCTCAAGAAACCTGGAGGTTTATGTAATGCTGTGTTTTTTTTCCTAAAGGCCATAAGTACAAACTCTGAATAAATTTCTCTAGTGAACTACTTTGGTTCTTTAAATCCTGCTTTTAAGACACAGAGTCTTACTGTTAATATATTTCCTGCCATAACCATATAGCTAGTGAGAAAGCTGCCCCATCTCCTTTGCAGTAGCCTCTGCATCGTAAGCACTTTAGAGGCTGCATAGTGACCATTCCTTTCAGTTTGTCTGAAACAGCTCTATGTGGATACTGAATACTGTTTCTGAGCAAACTTCCAAGTCCATGGCCAGCTGGACCAGTGTGTTACCCTACAACTCCCTGCTCCCAAAGCCTCAATAGGAATAGGTGTCTGGATTGCTTCATTAGTGAAATGTGTTACTTTTAAAACCTACTATTATAAAGTGTTCAAAAAAGTATATGAAACTATATACATAGCTGAGTTTTACAAAGAAGGCTACTGAGTAGTGAAGCACCACAAAATTCTCATTTTCTCTATAACTTTCCTTCCTGACAAACTAGCCATTTTTCTAATGCATAAATATTTTTTATAAATTTGCAAATGGCACTAAACAAGAAAACTTTAGTTTTACATGTTTGTTTGAGCCTGATCTACTAAAATAGCTTTGTGTTTTGCCTGTATTACTCAATGTTACATTACTAATACTGGTCTATTCTAGGATGTGTGCTTTTTGCTGTGGGCCCTCCACTTAGATGAGTGTTTTTATGAGCTGTAGTGTTTTCAGTCTGAGGTTATTATAGACTGTACCACTGTGAGCATTCTCATTCATCCATCTGCATGTGTACAGTAAGTTCTTAGGGCTCTGCTACAGTAAGTATGCTCTACAGAGTAGCGGGAGCCTCAGCACTGGGATGATAGATAGACCCCAGCAAGACCCAAAGAGCCAGAGACATCCATTGTAAGAGGATTCATTTCTATATCCCAGCCTGTGCAAATGACATGTGCAGGTAAATATATGAAGCCCTGTTAGAGTACAGCCAAAGGAGTAGTTGATGCTAACTGGACAGTAGCAGCAGATGGGAGCTCCCTGCCTTCCACATCCTCACCACTCTGTCTATCACCCTCTCCCCTTCTCTCCCCTGTCCCCCTCTCCCCCCCTCCCCCTCTCCCCAGTCTCCCCATCTCCCCATCTCCCCCACTCCTCTCCCTTCTCTTCTTCCCCTCTCCCCTCTCACACTACACTCTCAGTTGTCTTCAATACCTTTTAACTATACTAGTTTTAACTTTCACTACCTTGAAAATGTTTTGAAAATGACACTCTAATATTTAAAATACATGTTGAAGTCTACTCTTTTCATAAACTAAAAGTATCCTATAATGCTTTAATTCATATGCTTATCAACAAATTATGAGTAGTAACTATTTTAATTAAGTACCTTTGTCAATAAGAATTTAGTTCTGGAAACCTGGAAAGAAGCTGCAGCCACAAAGACTGATTGATGGATTGAACTACATGGTGTGGAGAGGTTAAAATGTTACATGTCTAGAGGTTACCCTGGGATAGCTTTAACCCCGGAATAGCCACTGCTTACCCACATCTGTGTTCAAACTAATATCCTGTGACTTAAAAATAAAAACATTTGATGGTGAGAAAGATCTGGGAGGAATTGTGGGAAAAGAAAAAACATGACCAAAATATATTATGTGAAAAAAATTATAGTAAAAGAGAGATAAAACGATTTAGAATCTACTAACCTAGCACGCCACTAGTTTGCACCAACCCCAAAGTTGAGAATGTGACCAGATACCATCTGGAGCCTATGGAAACACTTTCCCATATCCCACTGCACCACCTCTCTGATGTTCCTGTCAACAGCTTTTAAGCTTACCTTGATTTATGACTTTCTTTATTTTGTAAAACTATAAAACTTCATGGACATGGATTTCAAGGAAACCTAAATTCCTAGGCTACAGTCACTCACATTTGGCTCCAGAATAAACTAACCCATATTCTTTTTGAGGTAAGTACCATGGGTTTCTAATTTTTTGTTTGCTTGTATTTTGCATTGATACTCTGTATCCATTAGACATTTATATTACTATTTTTATTATCAGTTTACTTTAATTCTGATGGCTATCTATGCCTTTTGAAATCTATATTTTCCTTTACATTTCAGCTTATATACTAAGATCACTTACTCATTGAGTAAATCTTCTATTATTTTTTCTTATCTAGTTATGTTTAACTTCCCAAAAGATGTTACCATAACTACAAAATTTAAATCAACGGTTACATTTATTAAGCACATGGGCTTCCCAGCCATTCATTATTGTTGTGAAATTTGTTTCTTCTTCTTCCTTCTCCCTCTGCTCCTCCTCCTTCTCCCCCTCCTTTCCTGTCTTTCTCTCCTCCTTGCCTTCTCTACCCCTCCTTTCCATCCTATAATTTTTTTATGTCCTTCAGTTTGGTTTTTCAAGTTTTTATAAACTAAACTGAAAATTAATTGTTCATCTTTAGTATATTCTCACCACCATCTCTTTAGTTATGACTTGATCATATTCTTGGAGGGGTGTTTCCTGCCTCCTGGAATGTGCTCTCAGGCACGTTGGAGTTGCTCTCAGGCACGTTGGATCGTTCATGGCTTTGGCTCTGCAGTCTTCTACTCACTTCTACACATTTCTATTCACCATTCTGGGATGCATCTGAACCATTCTTCCTAATCCTAATTTTCTCTCCTGATATGTTCCCAAATATGTCTTCTGACAATATAACCATTAGTCTCAAAGAAACCTAGAACAAATGTCTCAGGTGCCTATTTAACATTACCAAGCAGACACTGGCCACCAGCTTCTCTCAGAATCTTTCAGCATCTTTTGCAAATACCTGTTACAGGGTCCTGGCTCTTCTCAGCGCTTCACCCTGCCCCTACCTTATAATACTCCATCCCCGAGCTTCACTTCCCTTCCTACAACTTTTCCTTTAAAACTTAGCCATCTTGACTATGGGTTTTCTTGGTTGACTCTAGGTCTCTTTGTTCCTTTTGGTTCTTGGTTCATTGGTATACTTTTGGCTGTTACCCTTGGTCATGGTATTTTGCCAATAGAAAAGGAAGTAAGATATTCACTCATTAGAAAGAAAATGTTAATATTTGTAACTGAGATTTTCATCACACTAATAAACCAATGCCTTATTGACTTAATAAAACTGCTTCATCCCTGTTATCTTTCCCATTTAGTTCACATGCTTTTATTTTGTATTTCAGTCACTTTGAAAGTTCATACATACTCAAAAGTTAATAGTAAAAGAACATTTTCTTGATTGGTAAGTTTGCTTAAAATTAACTCTTGTAGACAATATTTTAAAAGTCATTTTGAAATTATTCAGCTATGGTGGAAATTGAAAATCATCTTTTCTACACTAACATAGTTATTTCTCAACTAAAATAAATAATTTGAATTTTAAGAAAAACTGTTTAGGACGATTAAGTAATACTAGTTAGGGGCCAGCTAGTAAGCTCATGGTTATGTTAGATTCTGATTTAATCATAATAAAGTGTTTTTAATTTGCTTAAATAGAAATGGCTAAGAATAGTTAAAGTTTAACAGTTCAGATATGCTTTACATAGTCTTGAGAAACATCAGAATTTCATATAATATGGCATTTAAAGTTATTACATTATTAACTATCACTTGACAATGAGACATGTGTGCTTCTGACAGTTTCCCCATTCTCCTCTAAAGAAGAAAGTGAGAACCAAAACTTCCATATAGCTTTGCTCTAATAATGGTAAGGTAGCCACTGGACAAAAATGACCCTATTCATCTGTAGAAAAATACTGTCCAAAGAGGACAAACAAATGTGGGATAGTTGACTGTTAAGCTCTATGAAGACTCAGTAAGCTAGTCCTTTGTATCCCTGCTTCATTTCAACATCTTCCAGATGGTTCTGGGACAGAAGGCTGAACATTTTGATGAATCGAGGACTTTCCAGGTAGTCAGCTGTCTCTACAATTTAAGTTTTGTTTAAGTTTTGGATGCTATGATTTTGTGCTTCCTAAATATTCAAATAATATTTAATTCATTTTCAGATTTCTTATGGAGTTGAATACTAATTATTGTCTCATAAGCAAACTTAAGTTGTTTAGCATTCAGAGATAAGATATAGATTTGAAAGGATGGTTTTCAGATGGTAATGCAAGCTAAAATCAGAACATACTTTAGGTAAAGAATTATAAGCTCTTCAATTAGGATAGTTGGTAAAGTATTTTATCTAATTGACAAATATGATGGACTGGATGTTAATTTTATATCATACTTTGTAATTTACATGGTTATGCTCAATTTATGTCTCAAAGAAGAGCCTTTGGGGGGGTGAGGTGAGATGTTGGGAATTGGTTCTAATGCTTTGAATTAATCTGGCTCCCAAAACCAATGGGAACTAAAACTTTTTACAGCTGAAGAGGGTTGCCTTTGCCTTTTCCTCCAAGAAAAATGTTGCTTCTACATCAACAGGTATAGTAAAGAACAAAATCTAAGAACTCCAAACAGATCTCCAAAACATAAGGAACAAATCAATGCCTCTGATGTCTAGGCCTTTGAAAACCCCATATAGAAATGGATACTACCCTTCATGACCCTTCTTCTTCTTCTCATTTTTCTGCTTTTTATTATTTGCGCCCTGCTTCATCACCCTCTTCTCCACATTCCTCCAACAACAAATCCAAAAAAACCCAACTAAATCAGTAATCAGTTCATTTTACATGATTACCAACCACTGGCCATGGAGAGGCCTGATGCCAACAACTATTGAATGTGTTTTCATGGTGAGGATGATCTGCACCCCAAAATTGTCAATACCCTTGGATAACAAAAAGCTGTTTTCCATATTCCTGTCTCACCACTGTTTCCATTTTAACTCTACTCCTTATAAGAAATAAAGAAAAATTTTGGCAGTCAGGTACCCCTATGGCCAGCCCTAGGGACTTGACAACAATGGAACCATCAGGCATTTCTATGGTCAGCCCTACAGGACCCAGCAAACACAGGATACATCATCACTAGCTGCCAGAGGCAACACATTCTCATTGTTACCTCTTTCTCACATCCTCTTGGGCATGTACCACAGCCTCATAAAAACCTGCACTTTTCCTCCTTCCTTCTCGTCTTCCCTTGCTCCACCCAGAGGCAGCCTCTGTGCTTCCTCGCACCTTCCATTTTAATAAACCTCCCACATGAGACCTGCTGTACAGTATGATTTTGTTGGATTTTGCTGCTTAGTTCTGTAGGGGGCAATTCTAATGCTAAGGTCCCATTCCCCAATTGGTTCTTGATATGCAAGTAAAGAAGGCCATGGGCTAATTACTGGGCAGAAAATACAGGAGGGACTTCTGAGTCCCTGGAGGAAGGCAGAGAGACTCAAAGAAGGATAACAGAGTGTGCCATGCTTTGGAGAGAGAAGAACTAAGAACCATGTGAAATCTCAAAACAGAGTGGTCACATAGGCCACTCCTATAGGTGGGTAGTCAGGGGAGTTTAGCAATTGAAGTTTAGGGCAGGTGGGAGAGGCAGAGATAAGAAACTGACAAAGACAAGCTTTCAAGGCAGGAGATAATAGCACCCAGCAATTGTGCCAAGTAGGCAAGTTGAAATTGAACAACTGTGTGTCTGTGCCTTATATCCAAGGCTTCAAGGAAGCTGGGAGGGGGCTGGTAGTTTAGCAGATCTGAGAGCAAAGGCCAGTAGCACAAAACTACACACAACATAGCTTCATCAGTTCCCATCATTCTCTGGAGAAGGGACCACATCAATTCTACTTTGTTTCTAACTTCAGCTTAAATCTAGATAATCCCTTATAAAAATCATCAATATTCACCCTCTGCCTATTCTCCTCACTCACATGATTGTTTAAGACACTGCATTCCCACTCTGAATTTGGGGATTATCAGACCAGGAGCTGCCCAACTCTCTTCACAGTTCTTTAGAGATTTACTTTAAATAAGTTTGTCTAGGGATAAACTCCTGATAGGCTTTACAAACCTAAGTGGTCAGCCCTAAGCACATGAACATAAAAACAATACTAAATGGGTATTTTTAAGTTGTAGATAGATAGATAGATAGATAGATGCATAATACATACATACATACATACATACATACATACATACATACATACATAGCCTAGAAGTACCTAAAGAAATATTTATCATCCTTAGTAATCAGAGAAATGCAAATCAAAACAACCCTGAGATTACACCTTACACCAATCAGAATGTCAAAGATCTAAAACTCAGGTGACAACAGATGCTGGCAAAGATGTGGAGAAAGAGAAACACTCCTCCATTGTTGGTAGAATTACAAGCTGGCATAATCCCTCTGGAAATCAGTCTGGCAGTTCCTCAGAAAATTGGGCATAGTATTGGACATAGTATGATGGCCTTGTTCGGCATCAATGGAAGGAGAGGCCCTTGGTCCTATGAAGGCTCGATGCCCTAGTGTAGGAAAAATCAAGGAACACACTCATAGAAGCAGAGGGAAGGAGAATAAGATAAGGGATGTCCAGAGGAGGAAACTAGGAAAAGAGATAACATTTGAAATGTAAATAATGAAAATATCGAATAAAAAATAAATGTAAGGTCCAAAGCACTGAGCAGATGCACCCAGACTCTCAAAATCCAGAGGAAGTGGAGCTCCCAGGAGCTCTAACCTAGGCAGTATCTTAGGTAAGGAGACAGTAACACCTGCCCCAAACAGGGAGTAACTGGGACCCACTGGTACTAAGGAATTCACTCCTTGTCCAGAGCACTGGTTCCTTCTGGTCTGGGCCTGAGCACTGAGCAGATCGTGGGCCTCAGGTCTAACCCCAGCAGCAACACCCACCCCAAACATTTATGACACAACCAAGATAATAGGAAAGACAGGCTCCAGTCAGAGACAGGGCAGGTAGCACTAAGAAGATTCAGATAGTGAAAGACAAGTACAAGCACATAAGGATCAGCAACCCAGGGTAGTGGGCATCATCAGAACCTAGTTCTCCCACATTAGAAAGTTCTAAATTCCCAATATCACCAGGAAAGCAAGAGTCAGATTTAAAATCCCTTCTAATGATGATGATAGAGAACTTTAAGAAGGACATAAATAACATTCTCAAAGAAATCGAGGAGAACACAAGATAAACAGGTAGAAGCCCTCAAAGAGGAAACACAAAAATCCCTTAAAGAATTACAAGAGAACACAACCAAACAGGTGAAAGAATTGAACAAAACTATTGAGGACATAAAAATGGAAGTAAAAACAATAAAGAAATCACAAAAGGAGACTACCTTGGAGATAGAAAACCTAGGAAAGAAATCAAGAGTCATAGATGCAAGCATCACCAACAGAATACAAGAGATAAAAGAAAGAATCTAAGGTGCAGAAGATACCATAGAAAATATTGACACAACTGTCAAAGAAAATGCAAAATGCAAAAAGGTCTTAACCCAAAACATCCAGGAAATACAGGATACAATGAGAAAACCAAACCTAAGGATAATAGGTATAGATGAGAGTGAAGATTTCCAACTTAAAGGTCCAATAAATATCTTCAACAAAATTATAGAAGAAAACTTCCCTAACCTAAAGGAAGAGATGCCCATAAACATACAAGAAGCCTACAGAATGCCAAATAGACTAGACCAGAATAGAAATTCCTCCCATCACATAATAATCAAAACACCAAATCCACAAAGCAAATAAAGAATATTAAATGCAGTAAGGGAAAAAGGCCAAGTAATATATAAAGCCAGACCTATCAGAATTACACCAGATTTCTCAACAGATACTATAAAAGCCAGAAGATCCTAAACAGATGTCATACAGACCCTAAGAGAACACAAATGTCAGCCTAGGCTACTAAACCCAGCAAAACTCTCAATTACCATAGATAGAAAAACCAAGATATTCCATGACAAATCCAAATTTATACAATATCTTTCCACAAACCCAACACTACAAAGAGTAATAGAGGGAAAGCTCCAGTACAAGGAGGGCAATTATACACTAGAAAGAGCAAGATAGTAATCCCTTTCCAACAAATCCAAAAGAAGATAGCCACACAAACAATACCACCACTAATAACAAAAATAACAGGAAGCAACAATCTCCTCTCCTTAATATCTCTTAACATCAATGGACTCAATTCCCCAATAAAAAGACATAGGCTAATGGATTGGATATATAAACAGGACCCAGCATTTTGCTGCATACAGGAAACCCACCTCAGTGACAAAGACAGATACTACCTTAGAGTAAAAGGCTGGAAAACAATTTTTCAAGCAAATGGTCCTAAGAAACAAGCTGGAGTAGCCATTCTAATATTGAATAAAATGGACTTTCAACTTACATTTACACAATAAAGTACTACACAGCTATTAAAAACAATGAGTTCATAAAATTCTTAGGCAAATGGATGGAACTGGAAAATATCATCCTGAGTGAGGTAACCCAATCACAAAAGAACACACACAGTATGTAATCACTGATAAGTGGATATTAGCCCAAAAGCTCACAATACCTAAGATACAACGCATAGACCACGTGAAACTCAAGAAGAAGAAGGAGGACCAAAGTGTGGGTGCTTTTGTCCTTCTTAGAAACAAAATACTCAGCCAGAGCTCCCAGGGTCTAAACCTCCAGCCTGAGAAAACAAAGGGAGGGACTCACGGCTCCACCTGTATTGAGGGTGGCCTTGTCAGGCATCAGTGGAAGTAGAGGGCCTTGGTCCCTGAAAGTTTGGATTCCGTAGTGTTGAGGAATTCGAGAGCAGGGAGGCAGGAATGGGAGGATGATGGGAGCACATCCTCATAGAAATAGGAGGAGTGAGGATGGGATAAGGGGTTTTGGGGGGAATGGGAGAGGCGATAGTATTTAAAGGTAAATAAAATATCCAATGGGGAAAAAAACAGATAATGGGTCTGGCAATTGTAGTTGAGCAGTCGAGACTTTTTGTCAACAATTTATTATGGGGATTTCGTATAATTCTCAAAGATAAGGTATTGTGGAAGAGGCCCATGGAACTTTAAAAAGACTGGTGAGACATACTGTTGCTGGGACAAAGAATGATGCCAATCTGTGAGCTTGCTGAGTGCCCTGACAATGGTGACTGGGGAGCTGTATTGGACATATGTCCCTGACCCACCTTTGCTTAACTATATCCCAGATGGGACAAGCTGCCTTGCCTCAAGTTTTTAGACCTTATGGGATAGAGACTTGAAAAGAGAAATCATGTCTTGTGTTCTTCTTAAAGGTGACCAGCTATTAGGACTCAATCCTATACTAGTCTAGAAATCAATCCAATATGGGAAATAACAATACTTTTGGAAGACTGGATCTGGACTTTTTAAGAGACATATTTGGAAGCTAGCTGTAGCTTGCTATAATGTTATGATAGCAAGAGATAAAGTTGGGACAGGATCTGGATTTTAAACAAGGTTAGTGGATGTTTTAAGGCTCTTTTAATTGTCAAGCTAAAATTGGTTTTGTCTCTTCTACAGTATTTATTGTAAGGTGCATTGACTGTATAATTTCCAATTATGTTAGTGTATTGAAAGCTGGCATGTCTGTTACAAGGGTCTATCAACCAGCTATCGTCTCACTGCCCTGAGTATTAGAAAACCTTGATTCTCTGAAAAAAGCTTGAAAGTGCTGGAAGAAGTGAGTTAGGCTTTAAGCAGAAGCAAGAGGGCAGCAGGCTTGATTATTGATGGTATAACAGCTTTAATTACATTAATTGCTAGCATCATTGCTTCTGCAATAGCTTTGACACAAGGAGTTAAGACAGTAATTTTTGTTAATCATCTAGCAAAAAAAAAATTTACTAATGTGTTGAGTATACAAGAGGATTTATATAGGTCTTTGGAACAACAGCTCTATAACCCATTCAAATTATCTGAAGGAGGTTCAGGGTTCAAGAGTTAGGAGCCATCCCAAGTGTCATGACAAATATTATTGGAGTAGTGTTACTTTTGAAATTCACAATGATTGTCATTATAATTAGGAAAAAGTTTAAAGACACCTGTAGGATATTTGACATAATCCTAACACCTCCTGGGTGTGTTAACTTTGCATAGTGAGATTATGAATTTAAAGAATGCTGCTCTGTTGAGCTTTGATGATGCAGATAATGCTGAAAAAATTATCCATGGTCTGAGCTCAATATTTCCATTTTGGACAAACATCAAGAATGGCATATATAGCTTGACCAGGCTAGCCCTTCTTGTCCTGGGAATACTTTTACTCCTGCCCATTGTGTTAAAACTTATCTTTAACAACATCAAAATGTTGCCAGCCAAACTCATGGCTTGAACCTGAAAATGGACCCCCAGACAGAGTTCTTAAATTAACAGGCTGGCAACCCAAAGATGGGTAAGATTCTGCACAGAGTCTTACCAACCTAAGACAGAAATGCATTGCCTTTAATAATGCATATTCCATGACGTGTAAGGAAGGCATTCTTGTCAGAATGACCTAAGACAGGCTTAATCTTGTTAACGAAATAAAAAAGAGGAGAGATAGAGAGCCTTTGGGGCTGCTTGGCAAGAAGCTACATGGGCCAAGGACAAGGAAGAAGGCTTCAAGGAAGAATATGACATTAGACTAGAACAAATAAGTAATTCCTGGTAGAGATCTAAATCTTAGGCTAGAACAAAGAAATAATTTCAGACAGGAATCTAAATCTTAGGCTATAACAAGGAAGTAGGCTTCTGACATGTAAATGACCTTGGGCTAGGATAGGGAAGTAGGCTCAGATACATTGGTCATCCTGATAAGCCTTTAGAAACAGTGATCACGGGGGTATTCACATAACTGGGTTTAATGCCTTGCTTTTTCTTTGACTATTTGTGTTTATTGTATTGCTTGTTCCTCAACTATTTGCATCTATTGTATTGCTAGACCCTCAACCTAGAACTGACCTTAATACATGCATATAATCAAAATGGTATAAAAGCATAAAGAAAAGGGGGTTATAAGATGGGGAGGTGTTCTAGGGAGGGGACATGGGGGAAGGGGATAACATCTGTATTGTAAATAAATAAAATTTCCAATAAAAAAAGAGATAGTTGCTATGATTAAAACCTAGAGAATCAAATGAACTGTGTGCCTATGGCAGAAGCTTACTATTTGGCTGATGTTGGTGCCTGTGAGCCCAGAGAAATTGCCCATGATGCTGAAACTCAGATCTCTGAAAATGACTGACCAGCCACATGAGCTGGGGAAACTGAGGTGTCCTCAGAAGACTAGGAAAATGACAAAAGAGTGTGAGTGGTGCTACCAGAGTGGCATGCAACTGCAAGGTGAGTGAGAGCTTGATTTTAGAGCCATGCAGTTAGGAACACTACTTAGGAAAACTGACTCAGAAAGCAAACAGGGAGCAGTTCCCTCACCTTCTCCTGCTTCCAGCTTCACATCACACTCATTGAAAAGCCAAGAGGGAGCAGCAGGAGATGGAAAGCAGTGACTTCAGTGTCAGATTCCAGCATCATAAAGTGGACTATGGAAAAATACACTCAAAGTTGAGAGATTATCGTATGATTAATTTTACAGGAAATTATTGAAAAATTCTCAAAATTCATGCTGTTATTCATAGTTTTCTCATGTTCATAGTCTTCAAAGTGTGGGGAATGATTCTAGATGTTAATGAAATAAAAACAAAAGAATCAATACTAAAAATAAATAAATAAAATTTAAAAATACATACATATATAGATGATATAGATAATATAGGTATCAATATGTAGATGTAGATATAGATGTGTGTGTGCATATGTATTTATGTAGGTAGGTATATAAAATACTTTGTTGCATGCCTAGGTGTGTAGGTAGACATATTAACTGTAGAAGGGAAAATCATAAACTTGAAAGGGTTTGGAGGAACACTAGAAGAGTTGAAAGGTAGAGAAGTAGGAGTGGAAATGATATAAATACAGTACTATTATATGAAATTTAAAGAAAAATAAATTTAAAAATGTATTTGAACCCTATGAGTTTAAAAGGGAAGTTTATCAAAGTAATATTTTACCTTATTATATAGAAATAAACATCACATTATAATTGTCAAGGTCCTGAGAGCTTAAACTTTTATTAACTGGCAAAATAATATAAAGCACTATCCTAGTACCCCCATTTCTGAGGGTTCCATGGTTCCATGGCAAATCTTGGACATGCTTACAGAACTGTCAACCTATCCATACAACATGTAACTGAAAAACACTTGACTAAACACCCTGATACAGTAACAATAGAAAGGTCTTCAAATACTTTTCACTCTACTGAAGAAATATATAAATTTAAACAAAATTATAACAAGAATAGCTGTGATAAATAAAAACAATTTCTATACTTTCAAAGAGTTGTTTCACAAGCCACGTTGATCTGATAAAAAAAAAATTGGACTTAAAACATCTAATTCATTCTCCACCAAGCTACAGTAGGCCTATATCTTATGAGATGAATTGAATTTTAATCCCCAATATCTGAGGATGTGAGTGAATTTTAAAATAGTATCATTGCAGGTCTTATTGGTTAAATTATGATGAAGTCATACAAAAGCAGTGAGTGTCCCTAACCTAGTTTATCTGTGTCGTTACAGAAAGAAAAGACATGCAGACACACAGAAAGATGTTGTTACTGATGTCAGGGGTACATATTGGAGTAATATCTCTAATTTACAAAGGACAGGGAAAGACCTCACCCAAAGGCTATAGAGGGAGCATAGTTCTGTCAGTACCTTCTTTCCAGGTTTCTATATTTTAGAGCAGTGGTTCTCAGCTTTCCTAATGCTGTAACCCTTTAATATAGTTCCTCATGTTGTGGTGATCCCCAATGATAAAATTATTTTTGTTGCTACTGTTATCCATTGTATCTGATATGTGACCCCTATGAAAGAGTCTTTCCAACCCCCAAAGGAGTCATGACTCACAGACTGAGAACCACAGCTGTGTGATAATTGATTTTTGTTGTTTGTAAGCCACACCAGTGGTAGTTTATTTCAGCAGCCTGAAGAATGGGCTCTTGAAGAGGGCAGTTCTGATGCTAAAGTCCTGTTCCCCAATTGGTTCTTGATCTGTCAGTAAAGAAAGCCAGGGGCCAACTGCTGGGTAAAAGATACAGGTGGGACTTTCAGAACCCAGGAGAAAAATGTAAATGCAAGGAAAGAAAGGAGGTTTTCTACCATGCTTTGCAGCAAGAGGAACACAGATGCAGATACAATTAAACAAACAGGAGTTTCTGCCATGCTTTGGAGGGAGAGGAACACAGCAACCATGTAAGGTCTTAGGATGCGGGGAGCTTGGGCTTGTGGCCACTACTACAGGTAGGTATCCAAGGATGTTTGACAGGAGCTAGGTGGGACTAGCCACTGAAGTTGTGGGACTAGCCACTGAAGTTTAGGGCAGGTGGAAAGACAGATAATATATTGGTATGGGCATGCTTTTCCAGGCAGGAGATATTAGCACCCAGGAACCATGCCAAGAAGGCAAGTTATAAAGGAGCAAAATGTGTGAGTGTCTTTTATCCACGGATTCAGGGAAGCTGGAAGAGGACTTGTAGCATAGTTACCACCCAGAGCTAAAGTCAGGTAGAACAAAAGAGAAGCCTTGAGGGTAGCACTGCTGATCCTGGAGCAAAAGGCGGTACCATAAAACTATATGCTGCAGGTTCTACTGTTATATTAGTTTGCATCTTGTATCTTATAAGCAACTGTTGATGCAGTTCTAAGATTATCACTTAACATAAAAGTACAGAGTGATAATAATGTTTTATGCCAAAAATTCACATATTTGAATTCTAAGTCAAATTCTAAGTCAGGGAGACTAACTTCTCGTCATTTGTTTAAATATCTCAAAACAGTATAATTTATTCTGATACATAAAATATGAGAAGTTGAAGATTCCCAAATCACAAAATCTTCCTTCAGTATATTCTTCAGATAAAGGCAGCTTCCCACACACCCAGGACAAGGCAAGTGATGTTCATAACTGCTCAGATGCCCAAAAGGAATGGGATGAACACCTCATGTTGTTTCTAAAGCAATGCACTGCGCCAGTGGTAGGTGACAACACACCAGCTACAACAGACAAGGGTAGAGACAAGTGTACGGTCTGCAAGCAACAGTGAGCACCACAGAACAGGCACGTACATTAAAATAAAATGATGATGTCTGCTACTTCTGGTAATAAAGGCACAAGGAAAGCCACACAGGCTACCATCAAAATGCTAATGGTTACCTTTGAGGGGTGGAGTGGGACGAGAGATGGGAATAGAGAGCCTGCTGGGTAGTATATGAAACACAGCCTATGCAGTGTTGACATGGGGTTGATATTATAGTCATTTTAATCATGTTATCCTGGACCAGCTACATAATTTGCAGAGCCCACAAAATGAAAATGTCAAATGATCTGACAAAAAAAATAAATGGAGAAAAGTTTTTTATTAAAGGCTGTCTACCTGTCATGTTTTTCGCAGCTACTCAGAACCCCACACCCATCTTAGACCTTTCTTGCTCTAGCACCTAGACTCCAGAACAGAAAGGATTAGCTGAAGCTACTTGGTAGAACTCAACAGCAGATGATTAAGTATGTGTATCAGTAAAAGCAGGAGAGGGTGACAGGAGGTAGCACTACTGGGAACCAGACTACAAGCCTCCAGAAAAGACCTCAGCATCCCAGCAGACTCAAGTACACTGCACCCATTTGAAAATGAAGTTATAAAGTTATTAAGAGTGTCAAGCTCTCAGGGCATTAAATCCTTCACAAGAGCAAAGTCATGTACCCAAGAAACCAGCCTTGATCTTCACATGCACATGTGCACGTGTGTGTGGGTGTGTGCACATGTGTGCTCATGAGTGTTTCTCCTGCATATTTTACAGGTCTGTGAGTGTGTGTCCTGCGCATCTCACATTTCTATATTCGTGTGTGTGTGTGTGTGTGTGTGTGTGTGAATGTAACTGGAGGACAAGGAAGAACACACTATATAACCCTGTGTTTGACAGTTCCCCGGGCAGTGGCCTGAGGAGGGGTGCTTGAAGAGACCTGAAGTGATAGGATACTAAGTTTTCAGATTGGACATACAGCTACCACTTACTCACCAAAATGTTCATGTATTTAACTGTGGTCCTACATAGTTAGAGATTGTCTTATAAATGAAGTATTTATACTTAAGATCAGAAGCAATTAATTCCACAGGATGCAAGGCAATTTAACATAATTGTCCTTGGCTATAATCTTGATGCCAAAATCCTCCTACTCTTTGAGTCTAATTTCTTTCTGCTAAGTTGTACCTGGAAAAAAATACTATGTTTGGTAGGAAAATTTATGAAATCTAATAAAAATAAATACAAATATGTTAAATTATCTAATAATCAGCTTGAATATGAGACAAAGGTAAAGTGAGTACAAACTTTACAACTGTCGCCAGGTGGTGACATTTCATTCCAAAGTTCTTTGGCCTTTCCTTGTCTTCTTTTCTTTTTTTTTCTTTTGTTCTTTTTAAATATTTATTGTACATTTTCTATATGCCATGTATAATGAAGGTGAACATAATGAAAACGTGTAATGAAAGTGAACGGAATGAAAAGTAAGTGGTCACGTTCTTTAGGAGCACATAGTCGAAAGCTGTGCTCAAAAACTACAAGCCATGGATTTTTATGAACATATGAAATGTATCCAAAATTGAAATGTATGGCAAGCTCCCTGGTCTACCAGGTTTCAAAAGTTTAATACGGAAAAGGTATACAAAATATACTGCTAATGAGTTTATATATTAATTACATATAGAAATGAAGCATTTATCTAATCAAAATATGTTTAAATTTGTTTCAGTTCCTCAACATTTTTAAAATGTATATACTAGACAATACTAACCTACATCTTTCCTGAACCTCCAGTGTACACCATGGATCCAAAGTTACTCTCTTAATCTTGCCATGGTGTGTTGGGATGTATTAATCAGTTCTCTACCTATAATTTTAAGAAACTATTTCAAATAATAAACATCTGCCAACTCTTAACATCATTAATATTTATAGGCACTATACCCAGTCTCCTTCGCATTCCCGGAAATTAGACTGCATGCAATTAGCTGAGTCATCTTGGTTCTCTGTTCTGAGACAGGTATAGAATGAGTAGGAAGCAGTCTTAATCAAGACACAGCTATTACTGTTCTGGTCTGAACTGTCATGCGTACACCTCACAAGTCTCTGAAATACTTGCTGAGCTCTTTATCTCACAGAACTCTTCTCTCCAGCAGGAACGTGTTTGATTGTTTAGAATTCAGCATATTAGGAATATTTTCTCACATTTTCATAGAGAGGAGAAGGCAAAATCTCTTTTCAGATAATAAATTTCTTACTTTTCTAAAGTACTTATTAAGGAAAGTAGTTGAGAATCACACCGGGAAAGCATTTTTGTATTAAATTGTTACATGTTGAAGGAGCGACACAAACTAATTTCTAAATAAGCATAAAAGCTCACATCTCAAAGCTCCATAACACACTATAACTGTGTTGGTATTTGTAAGACTAAAAAAGTTCACTGTAAAAATGAAAAGAAATGAAAAATATCATATTTAATAGTACAAATACCAAATGTGGCAGGAGTTTCCTGCCCAATGTATTTGCAGTGGAGCTCTGTCATTGGACAGGGAAGAGAGAGGTGGAGCTAGGAGTTGGGAGGAGAGAAAAACGCAGAGAGAGAGAGAGAGAGAGAGAGAGAGAGAGAGAGAGAGAGAGAACAGAAGGGGAGGCAAGATGGCTGCGGATGTCACCCTCGTGTCTCTAGCAATCTCAGGTAGTTATTCATAGCAAGGTTCAGTAATTGGGATAACAATTCTAATTGTGTGGGCATCTTGTGTATTGAGTATTTGCTTGTATATAAATCCATTGGTTAAGTTTTAAGCTCTAGAGTTTTGATTTACTTGGTTGTTGGGTGGTGTGGCGGCTGACCTTGGGGTGGGCGATCTTGGTGTGGGGCTAGGAGGGCCCAGCCAGAGAGCCTGTTGAGATGAGGACACCTACCTGGGCCAACGTAGCCCGCCAGTAATGCTAAATTCTGTCCACATGGCGCCAGAACCAGGAGCCAGCTGTCATCTTTCCACATGGGTGCCGCCATTAGTGCGGGAACTAAGAGCAGACAGCCAAGGCGGCCACCGTTTTTTCTAATACCTACCACAACAGGCAACATCCATATCTGTCAACTACTGTTAGTTCATAATGTTGTATGTTCTACAAAACACTCAACTTACAGCCTCTTCTATTCTGAATCACGTTGCTAGCCTTTCTATATACTAATTTTATAGTAATCAAATAGCAAAGCTGTCATTAATACATATCAGACACTATGCATGTATGTAAGTTGGTATAGTAATCTAAAATAAATCTGAAAATAAAATCAGAAGTCTGCTAGATCTGGGGTGAAATTCAGCAGTAGAGCAGTTGTTCAGCATGGTCAGGCCCTCGGGTTTTATCTCTCACACCGTGTGTACATGCACACATTCTCACATGCTAAACATTTAGCACCTTGTATACATACACACATTCACACATGTTAAACATCTAGCACCTTGCATGAATATATGCATTCACACATGCTAAACATAGACTGACCCTTATTATGAAGCTTAGGCTGATCACAACATTAATGATTCTAAGCTCATATGAAAAAAATGAAAAAGTTGGGACTAACCATGCAGACAATATGAAAGTTAAAAGATTATATGTTTTTATCTCATATGACAAAAATTATACACATTATATTAAAAATAAATGTATTGCACTGTAAAATCTACCCTTTCATTGACATTTTGAGACATCATTATAGAAAAAAATACAAAATTTAAAAATATTAAATTTCACTTTTTCAGCTATCTTAGTGTATTATAATTAAAATTATACCCAAAGAATGAAAATAAAAAGGCATTTGATGGTTGCAGTAAAATTCTGGAAATGGGTAGTCATAGAATTGACAAGGTTGTAGCAATGAAAGAACACATTCAAAAAAGCTTCATACATCTCTCAATCTAATTGTGGTTTTATTATAGATCCCTGTATAAAATTAAATCTATCTAGAATGGCTGTTTTTGTCTATTTTATACTTCTAAAATGAGTAGAAAATCCCTGGTTCCCACCCTTCTTTTTGTTGCCTTTATACCCCACAGGAAGGTTAGAACAAAGAATATGACTTCTCCTCTCTTATCCTGACCTCTAGAAGGGCATGCAGGAGGGGTAGGTAATGGATACCTTTCACCACAGAGGGGTAAGTGGTGGGGGTGGGGGTATGTTGTAAGCATTAGAAGAAAATGAAATGGGTGTTTTCTGCAATTAACCAAATAATATTAGAATTAACTACAGGAAATATTTAAATTTGTGTTACTACATTTTTTTAGAAGATGAGAAAACAAAATCTTAAGGAAATAAAATAAGCTGGTAATCATGGCTCTGAGAGAACAGAGCATTGATGGCAAACATGGTTTCTCTGAACATTAGTTACTAAGGCTGTCTGTATTGTTATAACAATGAAATATATAAATTTGATATAGATCTGAATATAATATAAACATATAATAAGAAGAGTACTGACTATTTGAAATTATCTTTGTTGCTAGCACAATTCATTCATATAGTATTCTTTAATATTTCCTGAGCCTAATACTTTATTGACTGTCCTAACAAAAATACTGATAGGACAATCATGCCGTATATATTCATATCTAGAAAACAACTATACATATGCACCTTACAAACATATATTAGTGGACTGAGAGAGAACTAATAAAAGAGAGAAAACCAAAGGGTATGATTAGGCTTTCTATTACCATAGTTGTAAAAGTTGTTAGACTTTATAAAGTACCATGGATTATCAGTAGCATTCTTCAAAGTAGAGTATTGGAGGCACTATCTAGCTCTCAATACCATACAACAAAGAATATACCTGGAATAATGGATGAAACGTACAATCACTAAAGAAAAAGAGCTAAAAGAACTGAGAAGCTAATGAATTATAGATTTACTTACTCAGAAAACAAAATTGCCTAGGATGATGACAAGCATTAGAGGAACTGAATAGGGTTCTGGGTAAATCTAAGATGTGAGAAGATAGGTTCAAATGAATAATTACTGCAAGAAGCAAGCTAATGGAGAATGTCTTCAGATGACATGAGAGCTGAAGCTGAGAATTTTAGAAAGGAGAGGAGGATAGTCTGAAGTAGCAGTGGTGAGGATCATGGAAGACACTGTCCCATCTCCACCCCCAGATGTGTGCAAGCATCGGAGAAAGATCGAACACCACTTTGGAGTTCTGCAGAAGAAATGAAGAAATGCTCCCTCCAGATAGACATCAGTTAGGCCTAAAGTGTGCAAAGAACACTTTAGAGAAGTAAAAGATTATGTTTTTGTCATTCAGCATGAGTCACAGTGAGCAGGCTCCAGAGTGGGAGAGGTGGTAGTTAGGTCATAAAGAAACACGCATAAAAGAGACAGTAGACTTTAACACTCGAAAGTCCACAACTGTGGAGATTGGATTAGATGGAGTTGTGGCAGATATCTGATTGTCCCTGGGGGATTCAAGCTTGTAAATTGAGAGAAGTCACTGTCTATAGTTAACAGTCTATAAATCTAACCAGCCACAGGTAAAGGAGATTGTCTAACTATCCACTCCTTTCCTAAACAGAACCTTCATTCTTTCCTCAAGAACCTTGCATTTAACACACAAAGCCCACAGAGTTGAGGAAGCCATCATCAAGCCACAGAATTTGTCACTTAGATTTGTGTGGGCTTCTTTGACTCAGATCCTTCCTTCCAGAATATCTTTTGAAATGGTCTGTTAAGAACACTTTTCTAAACAAGAATTCATGCCATGGTTCCATTCTCTTAGAATGAGATAGGTAAGAAAGAGTTTTGAAATCACTGGTGGAAATGGTGTTTGTTGGAATATCAAATTAGAAGTGCCTTATCAAATGTACTGAAGCAGGAAGGCAAACGAGAAAATTGAAGGTCTTGAGCAGGAAGACTACAGTGACAATGGCAGCAACAGGTGTCTCTATGAAGGAGCACAGTGTCTGCACTGTGTAGGTTATGTTGTAAATGGCTCCTCTTGTAGGATAGGTGTTGAGACGGGGCTTTGCTCCTATTGTACCTTTGACTTGGAAACCATTACTAGTAGCTGCAGCTCAGCAGATCAGAATTCTAGTCTCATTAAAGTAGCTCCAGTATCATCAAAGCAAGCACTCTCCTACAACATTTTAAAAGGTGAGCTTCAATGAATGATACCCTACTCATCCACTTAAAATTTCTATCAAATGGACAGAAATCAGGATTGGTCTTGGTTCCTATGATCTACTTTTCTTTCCTTTTTCTTTCAATGAAAATTATGATTTATTCCTAAAATGTTTTAGAAATGTTTATGATTTTAGAAAATGATCATGCCCTTCAGAGGAAGCCAATCTAGGTCCCTCCCTTCACTGTTTACATCACTCTGTTATTTAATCTACTCAGTAAATATTACCTATGATTATTGGAGACACATTTCAGCCAATAGGCTTAGTAATAATAATAAAAGGCTGTGTCATACAGATTTTTAGAAAATATCATTAGAGTGAACATTAAAAGCATCAACAAAGATGCAATGCAATGCAAGGAATGCATATAAATTATTTTGGAACAAAATCAACATTTTTCAAATTGTATTTTATAGAATAAATCACTGGTCCCAAGCCTTTGGATATTTCTATTTTAATTATCTGCTGTTGTTGTTGTTGCTTAGAAATTTTTATTTCAATTAAAGTATAATAGTTTAGCTATAAACAAAACAGAATTAAACAAAACTTCACATGATAAAACATTGGTTACAAAACTACTCATGTTGGAGATACATTTCATTTTAAAGGAAGAAAGAACAACAGCTTATAACATTCATAAATTATCAATTTACTGAAATTTTTATATTTTCAGAATAAAGTGTATGAACTGACTGGTGTTAGATGAATGTTGAGAGACCTGGGATATGAAACTAACTATTTGCTGGAGAGTCTGGCTCTCAGGCATAGAACTGTAAAACATTTACTTGATTTAATGACACCATTGCTTCGGTCTGCTTACAGTCATTACTGTAAGCATTACAAAATCATGTCAAGTATTTTATTTCCCCAAATTAATTTGTGAAGGCACTTATATAATTACCCTATGTCTTTCTGCTTTCTAGAATGAAGCAGCACATAGATTTTGGCAACTGCTTCACTTGTGTACCTTCTTTTAATTTGTATCCATTCATTCATCCAATATATATTAATCCCAATTACACGGTAGGTGCTATCAATGGAACAGAGAGTCGTTTGCTGTCATGAAGCTATGGTTCCTCTAGTACATAGTTTACATAATTTAAAAGAATATTTTTGCATTAGAGAAACTTTTTGCAGATCTTAACAGTATGAGCTAGGTGGCTGAAATTCTGTTCTTTCCATTTAATTTCCTAATGATCTATAGTTGGGATTCTCTCACCAAACATGTTAGAAAAGTCTTCTATCTTTTTTGTAGCATAAACAGACAAAGGTAGAGTCTTTGCCTTGTTACTGTACATATAGAAGGGGAAAAAAGATTCAACTGAGTTTCCACATTCAAGTTAAAGTCATAAGAATCATTGACCAATCCAATTAGCTAAAGAGCCTCTCTTCAGGATGAATGTGTGATTTGTATGAGGAAGACGTTATTTTAATGATTTCATCAACCTTTGGAAATTATGAGTAAGTCTAAAGGCCACAGAATTAGTACAACTTAAGTGTGTGCCTCAGCTTTGTCAGGAGATTTCAGTATAATCATTTGTATTAAAAACAATTACATTCATTAAACCCTATATTTTGTGTCAAAATTTCCCGTAATTTACTTCTATATATAGATACTAAATTGTAAATATTTTTTTATTTATTTTGGAAAATACACATAGAAGAGCAAGTATGTGGAATCCAGAGGACAACTTGCATGAATCAGTTTTTCGTTCTGCTGTGTGGTTTCCAGGGCTAGGCCTTTGGTCATTACACTTGGCAGCAGTTCTTTCAAGAGGTAAGCCATCTTGCTAGCCTAGTCTAGAATATTCTAGTCCAGATCCCCACTGAGACTCATGTATTATCTTTGTTACCCTGGAGCCTCAAATTACCTGATTAAAGTGTCAAAAATGTTATCTATGGGGTAATATAAAAGTCAAAATATTATACATTTAATAGTTTGAATAATTACTATTTAGGTCTATAGAAGTGTACTTCGTAGAAATGAAGTTAGAAAGTGAGCTCCTACCTGATCCTGGAAGCTTTGTATCAGAATCCAAACAAAGGATGACAAGATTGAAATGAGATAATATTTTATTCAGTGCCTTAACAAGGATGAGTTAGCTTTTCTTTCTAAAACCAAAGTTCTATTAAAAAGTTTTTTCTTAATAATATCCTAAAGCTTAAGAACATGAGTAACAAGGTACAAAGAAGAAAAAGTACACATAGTTTTCTTAAGTCAATACTGCTACTAAGTCTTCAAAATAGTCTCTAAGTTCCAAACTTTCTGATTGTGCTTAAGGGACTTAAGTGTCATGTGTATATTCTTTTGAAGAAATTGTATATGCTTTAAAAACAATAACTTAAACAAATCATTACTACAAACTTTTCAAGCCTAAGAATTTATCTTCATAATTTCCTTCAATATTCTATATTCACACTTTAAAGATCCAAGTTCTCAGGTTTAAATAAAGTAACAGAAATTAGTTCTCACCAGTTGTCCCCCAGATCTCTTTTATCTTTTGACACTGTTTATTAAATCAAATAATAAATGACTTTTCTCGATACCAACTCTTTGCTTTTATAGTGAAAATCACTACTGCTTCCAGCACTTGTCCAGTGAAACTCACCAAGTTCCTTCAGAAGTCCCAAAGAAGAGGTCAGATTATGCAAAGGCAAGCCAATGTGGGAATGGAAGGGCTCCAACATTCTGTTTTCAAAACATAAGTGTCACAACTTGAATCACTCAGTGCCCCCATTTGATAGCACAAGCCCCCACGCCTCATATCATTGAACTAAATGCTAGTCTCAGGTGCTCCTGATAACAGGACTAGAGCCGTGGTATCCTTAGCGCCCCACATAGTAAGCATTGTTAAAAGTATACTAGTAAACTTCGCTGGTTCTGAGTGTGAGTAAACATCAGGAACACCTCCTTTCTGAGCAAGCCCCGCCTAACAGAAGTCAGTAAGTACCATGTCTATTTTTTATTGTTTCCTAAGATATTTTTAAATCATGCTTTTCTAACGTCCCTGTAAAGATTTAAACAAGTCTGTCTATAAGATCTAAAGCCAAGGACAATGTAGACAGTTTAGAAAATGTAAACAACCAAAAGAAGGGAAAGATCTCCTCTAATTCTGTCAATCCAATATTTTGCCTATTATTGAAAATTTATAATTTCTTATAGACTAGGAATTATTCAAGCCTTCTGTATGTCCTATCTGATTTAATTTGCCCAATAATGAATTGCTACTATTAATTTACAAATTTTATTCATGAAGGAACTAAAATGCATAGGAGTTATTAGGTCAGATTATCCCAACTAGAAATAGGTGGAGCCATAATTTGTGGTCGTATAGTAGGCTTAAGTAATTATAATACACTATTTTATTCTAACTTCATTTGACATAATTAGCTGGATAATATATTCCATACCTTTTCAATGTTTGTGTATATATAATGTAAATGAACTTTCTAAGTAGTTTTCACACTTAATATTGTATTATGGACATCTTCATTAACATTCATAGATGCTTGTTGTTATATTGGGCCACTATTTAATATTGTACTGTATGGACTGAAGATACCAATGGTTTATCAGTCTTTTAATAGATATTTAGGGTAATCACACTATTTTGTTATTTTTAAAAGGCTCAGAAACCTTTGTGCATTCTCAATTCTATACATGTTCAATTAGCTATTTTGTATAAATGCCTAGAGATGGAATTGCTGCCTAGGTGTTATGTAAGTATTACAGATGTGTTAGTATTTAAAATGTTTTCCTAGGAGGAAAAAACCAGCATGTATGGGGAAAGAGACTATGACAATCCTGGTCAGAGCTTGCTATCAGCTATGATGTAGACACTAAATAAAGAATAAATAAGTTACAGGATTAACTCATCTTATAACTCATGTCATCTTTCTGTTAAGCGTATGAACATATCTAAGGATTTGCTCAAGGACTGAGGTAATTCCATTTGAAATTTTAGAATTAATTTGTCTCCTACCAAATTTGAGGTAAATGCATGTATTGGACAGTTTACTTTCTAATATCTAGATCATGGCTAGTATTATTTACTCTTCAAATTAAAAAAAATGCTATTTTTTCAACAATCTTCTACTAATGAAAAATTGTAACAAAAATCATCTATTTTAACAAAAAAAAATTGAAAAGCATCAAGTAATAATTCAGAGGTGTTTCAGCCCAGTGAAAGGTGTGCCAATAATCCTAGCACTTTTGGGGGGAGGGACAGGTGAAGAACAAAAGCTCAGGGAATGTCAGTAGGCATTCATCATGGTCCTGTTATTGAACTGGTCAGAAGGCCTAAGCTTACATTGTCAAATACAACATAAGAAGCTCAGTGATGACAAAGCAAAGGTCAAAGTTCAGGCTCACTTGCCTGGGACTCCAAGAGGGCATGGGCAGAAACACAGATGCCATGTTTTCAAATGCACTGGCTATTACTGACAGCTGGGAAGGCCAGCACTAATAAGTAGGTCAGTGCAGCTTTGTCATGATTGGAAAGTAACATTTAGAATGTATTCACATCCACCATTACCATCCTAAGACCAGGATGTTTTATGAATGATAATCTTTCATTTAAAATTTGAAGATGAAGAACATCATGTTCTTAAACTTAAATGTAAAAATAAGGAAACAGCCCACTTTGTTTGTTCTTTGCATGACAAAAATAGAGAACTGTGGACGAATTAAAACATTGTATGTTTACAAAGTTCTTTGATATTTCTTATTTTTGAGCCATTTTTTCTTTTCTTCAGTAAATATTTTTATAATCTATCTAAAAATGCTTTATGTCATCTTACTCATACGTGCTTTCTTTCTAAGTCATCTTGAAAGAAAATAGAGACAGAAAAAAACCATAAGCCTCTATGTGACCTTGACAGAATTGCCCCAAAAATTTAGTCTGAAAACCTGTTAGCAATCCTTTACATGTCCACCTGGCTGATCCCATTTTTCCTTTCTGCTACCTACAGCATCTCTGCTAAGCTTTCTCTGTATTATATGAAGAGCTGGATTTCAATAAAGAACTCAACCTGATGCCTTCTTAAAAAAAAAAAAAACTACAGAAATACAGGTTTACAAAGAACCTGAACCACCATATCCCAAAGCACTTATTTGTATGTCTGTCCATCTGCATTCCCATCGCACAGCAGCATTAACAAAATGAAACTAACAGCTGAGGTAGGAACAACTTCCCAGCATAAACTAGCTATAAATAAAGACAAGGCAGCCCAGTGGATTGAAGTTCAAGCTTTATGTGCCCCAGGCTGTCATTGAAGTACATGTACCTGCTCTTAATTTCAAAGAGTGTTGATCGTAGTCATTAAACAGGACATGTTTTCATTTAAAAATGGGAGCTAGGGGGTATTAGGAGATGTTTATCTTCTACCAGTTGCAAAAAAACAATTCCCTGAGAAACAGTTAGCCCTACTGAGAAAGACACCATAATGAGAGACATTATTCTTGCTCAGGTTTCTCACTAACGAGTGCTCATTTGTCCCTAAATCACTGTGAATGCTCCTTGGATTATAACCTTCATAAAATCAACTAAGAATGATTTTTAAATGAATTCAGTTAACTTTTCTGGTTATTAAAAGCTTCCTGGATAGGCTAAACTGTATAACTGCTTTATCAAGTAGCCTTCCAACAGCCATGACTTTAAAGATAGAAACGGAAAATTTTTAAAATTAATCTTTCAATATAATAACTTTTTTTCTTATAATTTGTATCTTCCCCAATCATAAATAAAACCAAACTTTTTGCCTTGAAGCTGTGCATGTTTTCTATTTGTTCAAATCTGAGACTTGTAACAGATTTAAGCAAAGAAAATAGTTACACCAGCCAAGGGTCTTCTGGTGTTAACCACAATTTGTGACACAGATTTTGGAAGACAAGATATTCTTTAAAAACAAGATAGGATGTCCTCCAATTTACATTATTTGTACATTGAGTCAATTACTGAAATTTTCTTATCATCTTGTGTTAATGAATTGCTGTACAATAAACCAGCAAGAGAGCATTTTAACAGAGGAATATCTTACATTGTGCAAGTTCTTAAATATATGTGCTTAAGGGCAGTCAGAAGTTTAATCTGAATGAAGCCTTAGGGTAGCACACACACACACACAAACACTCACACACACACATACACACACACACACACACACACACACACACACACTTGTAAAGGTATCTGGAAGATGGTATGACCCTGTAGAATAATCCAGAAGCATAGCTAGCCCATCTCCAGGCACTTTGGTGAGCAGAAGCAAGGTTGAAAATCCTTGCATTTCAACCACATTCTGTGGATCACCCTCACCGTCTGTTACAGAAAAACTAACCTTTAATTATTAGATTTTAAAGGGAAAAATCATAAGTTATTCTGCTCCATAATTGCTGCAAAGGAGTTATTAAAATTCCAAACTTATGTAATATTATCATAAAATATGGCATTTTTCTCAAGAAAGATACAAATTGGATTTGAGCTTCTGCACTGTAAAACCCAGATGGTTTGCCTAGCTACTCAGACATCCTCCAGTTCAAAAGTTAATTGAACTGAAAACTAAAATTTTGATAATTGATATCCTTTGGGACTGGAGCAGAAAGATAAATTAGCCTCCTGCTTGGGGTGTTAATGGGTTTGAGAAACCACTGCAGTTGGTCAGAGAATATGGTCAAAGAGGAAAATCAATCTCTCTCT
>NW_021620584.1:717658-806826 GCF_004785775.1 Grammomys surdaster
TCTCTCTCTCGCTCTGTCTCTGTCTCTCTCTCTCTCTCTCTCTCTCTCTCTCTCTCTCTGTCTCTCTCTGCATTCCCTAGGTTAGATAATCCCACAGTACCTGGACTTCTCGAGATGCATCTCCTTCTCTTTCTCCATTCTCTTACTCACGGATTCAATATCGTTCATTATTTTACCCAGTTTAACTGTTTCTAGAATTAACAAAAGAACTTTGATTGTAAACTACTATAGTTTCCAAAAATGTACTTTTCAATTGAATTGCAAATTTCAGACTTTTTTTTAAAGAAAATAGGAATGCTATATTATTCAAGAATTACTAACACAAAGCTACTCATAAAACACATTTGAACAGTTTTTCCTTACCCTGTTACTCTGACCTTCTATAATTACAAAAATTTAGGGCTAGGAAGTAAACTGTAAACGATCAGCATATATAAAAAATAAAGAAATCTCAGCCATGACCAGGCATACAAAAGACTTCTGTGCATATCACCATTATTATAATTATTATCATAAAGCTTAGTTTATACAGGAGGTTCTGTTGTTTTAAAATAAGTTAGCAAGTCATTAATTAACAGAAAAAAATCTTCTCATTTACTAGGGTTAGGCTTAAGAGAAAAATAATAAGTTGGTTACCTACCAAGCACTTTTCATTTCTCAGCTTAGATATATTAAAAGATACAGTGGCATATAGTCCATACATCATAAAACCTATTATTTAGGAAACCATATATAGATATACATGGCTTTGGAGTCTTAATATCAATATAGAATTGAATGCACTGGAATGAATTATGACACAGAATATTAGGTTAGAGGAGATAACAAAATGCTAATATTATTCTGATAGTGTTCCAGGAGTACTGAGTCGCTAGAATTGGCCTATGAATTACCTCCAGAGTGAATCACCAGCATGGTGGCTTTTCGCAGAGTACTGTGTTTATACAGGAAGGGGAGCAGCAGTCCCCAGAATTACTTACTGTTCGTAACCCACAGAAGTTGGACAGTGAAAGTTCTTTGTAGTATCTTTTAACCAACTCATATAAGACTGCTTTCAAACTTCAGAATACATGACATTTTTACCCCTGCAATTCAGTAAAGAATTAAAAGAGGGGCCAGATGGCAATTAAGCATGACAAACTGCTGGAGTATCTGATTAGACTCCCCTAAGATGGGCAATGGGCTTCCTGGCCACTACCGACAGTATAATACATCTGAGCTTGTAACCATCTCTTTATGTAAAATCTTGTTTTTTAACCAGTGTTAGAAAACCTTAGGATTTCAGTTTTATAACATGAATTATAAATCATTTGATTAAAATAATTAGTAGAAAGGAGATGGGGATGCCAGAAATGACGGTGGAGGAGTCCTGAAGACCGCTGTGGAATTTACAATAAAATCAAGTAGGAGGTACATAGGACACAAGAAGGGCCAGTGGGGTTTACCCTGTTCCCCTCTCAGGACACATGAAGTCAGCCCCTATCCAGTCAGCATCCTTTGTTCCGATGTCTTCTCACCTGGCTCCCTCAAGCTGTATACTTGCTATTGGTGATGTTCCTCCACATACTCTTTCTCTCCTTGACAATTTCCTAACTCTCTACTTCAGTGATTTGATCCAACTACTGTGGTTATATTTGTTGCTTACGTGTGTTTGGCACACAGGTTTCTGTATCTTGCATTTGCCAATACTTGAGTTCCAATTTTGAGTAACCAGCTATCTCCATTTCAATCAGCATGACTCTTTCAGAATTAACAATAGTACTTTCCATCTGGGAAAGCATCACAAATCACTCCCCTTTCAGTCCCTTCCTTATACAATTATTCATCAAATACTGCCACCCCCATCCACTTGATATTGTCTCCTGCAGGCCCTTGCTATGCACAGTCTGGAATCTTACAAGCTTCCTCAGATTCCCACCCTCAACCATGATACCCTCTAGTCTATACTTCATATCTTCCATAAATATTTCACTTCTAAATTCTGGAATTCTAAATTATCATTGTCCTGTTTCCTAGTATAACTTCACAGCTAGAGAACAGATTAAAGAACAGATTTTATATAATTCTAGATCTCTGAAATGTGTTGGTTTTTACTATACAGATCAATGTACAGTCAATTTTTCACAATATTCTATATTTTCCTAAAAATAATATATAATTAAAATCATTAGGAATACTGTCTTATAGCTATCTTATAAAGTGTTCTTGTTTAGTTTTCAAGAAAATAAAATAACCATGCTGACATTTGTGTGAACATATTTATATAAATTCATTTTAAGAATCAGTAAAAAGTAGTTTATGATTTGATATTTTATCCATATCTACTTTATTATGTAATTCCTAAAAACAAGGACATATAATACACACTCAAAAATATTTTTATTTATGTATTTTTTAGTCAGTGTTCTTTTATTAATCATGGTTGAGTTGGATATGTAGGCCATGCTGGTCTCGAATTCACATAGATATGTATGCCTGCCTCTACCTCCAAGGGCTGAGATTAAAGGTGTGCTCAGCCCCACACAGTAACAAATATTCCTTAAGTAGGCATTTGATACAAAGTTATTTAACATACTACCTGTATTCAAATCTACTAATAATCTCAAAGAGATATTTTCCAAGTTTTCCCCGTTGTCCACAGTTGAGCATCACATATGCCTCTTAGATCACCTCTCATCTGGAGCAACCCTGTCCGTAATGATACTCAAGAGCACATGACTACACCATACCCCCTGTGCTGCTTTATATTGAGATATACTATGAGCATTGAATACATTCTGGGTTTCTAAGATTCATGATAAAGACATCCTAATTGCTAGTCTTAACTTAGCTACATGTTTAAATAATGTCTGCATGTGATATTAAATTATAACTTTGAAGTTAATTTTACAGATTTTGTAACACGGTCGTTGAAGCTTTAAATTACATTTGCACCTTGCATAGTCATCCCGCTACGCAGCAATGACCTAGAGTGTTCCGTCAACTAGTTTAATCATTTGGGTAGAATATGAACTTTTCTTAATTTGTGTGTAGAGGAGTGCACAGATATGTATAAGTGCATTTGGCCATGTGAGCACATGTGAGGGCCACAAATAATAATCATATTTATAGATTCTCCATTCTACCTACCTAGCTACCTACCTACCTACCTGAGATGAAATTGCTCACTGAACCTGAAGTTTGTCATTTCAGCTAGACCAACTGGCCATTGAGCATCCAGCATTTAGAGGGCACTAATGTACCCAGCCTTTAAGTGGACACTGTGAGCCCTAACTCAGGTCTTCCACTTTACTCAGGGAGAACTCTCCCAGGCCTTGAGAGAATACCCCTAAAAGCAATCTGCATTCTAGTTATTTTCCTGTGATTACCCTAAAATTAAATTAAATTTTGACAGTAGCACTGCATCATCCCACTAAATCACTTCAAAGGCTGTTGCTAAATTTGACCATTTGATTAGTATAACTGACAAGCCTTCCTTCTAAAAGGACCCATTTTTGTTTGCTATCAATCTCTGGCTGACACTCTAACATATAAATAAATTAATCCAAAAGTGTCTTTTTGAATGACAATTAAGTATCCACTAATAACTCATGCCAAAACACTCACTAATAAAATTGTGCTGTAATTCTATTATACAATCGTTTAAAAGCTGGCTTCCTCTGTTAGGGAAAATGTCATCATTTGCCCCCATTTTGAATACTATGGACATATTAATTCCTTTCTGCATTTGTATCATGATTCTTTTCTATGTTCACAATGCCAAAACTTGAAGATGAAGCCAAGCAAAGCCAAGGCAGCCCCCACACCTTGCTGTCCATCACCCCGGTCTCTCACCGTTTCTTACTTATCATCCGTACTGTTCATTTCCACCCCTTTCCCTACACCTGACAGGGAATCAGGTGTTCATGAAGCAGAGCTCACCACCTCTTCTAATGTATTTCCCCCACTCTCTACTTAGTTTCTTGGCTAGAAAAGTCAGATTTTTATTTCTACTAAAACCCAATACATTCTTGAGGGTTCCATCTTTCACCTTTCTTCTTTACCTCTGTTTTTCCTGGAATGTTCTTTGTAGTTTAGTAATTATATTTTCAGTACCATACTTAAACTCCTACAGGTTTCTTCAGCTCCTTATCAAACCTTCTCAGCTAGATCTATAGTCTGTAGCTCATTCATCTGTGTGTGTCTGTGTGAGAGTGTGTGTGTGAGTGTTGTGTGTCTGTGTCTGTGTCTGTGTGTGTATTGACCTCAGTTGTTTTTGTCCTTTACCTGACAATTTATGAGGGGGAGATAACTCAGTCTCTTCCCTGGTGACTTACGTCCCTATGAGATTTAATTTCTTACATTGTAAACTCATATTCTATGCAAGTAAAGATTATTTACAACTAATATTTCCTAAAAATGAAAATTATTTCCATATTTTATAGAAATTTAAATACATGTGCTGAATATAAGTTATAATTAAGATATAGCCCAATAAATGTATGTGCTTGCTTCTTGCAGGCAGCTGATGGTATTTTAAACTATGATAACTTTAATATATCACATTATAGATTTTTAAGATACTGATAATATGAATTCTGATTCAATCCTAAGTGTGGTTATTTGTGGCTTTGAATTTTATAATTTTCTTTTTATCTAGGAGTTAAGACTAAACATAATAGCTTCTTTTCATCCTCTAAAAGTGAGTGTGTGTGCGTGTGTGTGTGTTTGTGTATGTTGTTGTCATTGTTGCTGCTGCTGCTTTGCTGTCTTTTCTTCTTTGTTTTGTTTCTGACTTGGTCTTTTACTAATATCAATACCCTGCAAAAGTGAAGTATAAGATATGGCAGCATCTCACTTAGCCAACCATCTTACAGGGTCACAGGTATTTTCTCTGCACATTGCTCATTCAGGACCAAAACAATTGGGAGCTAAAGGCCACCAGAGACATGCAGGACTTCACCAAACTTCAAATGAGGACACTGCCTTAAGATGACACTGCATTTGCTCTGTTTTCTCCATTTGTACTTTTCAGGTGTTCTGTAAAAACAATGTGCTGAATAAAGAAATGCCTGAAATATTTTCTCACATTGCTAGTCATTCATATTTCCAGACTGCATGCACAGGATGCAATCTGATGCATGTCCTAACATTCATAGTCACCTGACCCTCTTTACCTATATATTAGTGAAAGCTTTGAATGGTGTTGATTGGAAATTCTCTACATTGAGTTGTCTGTACTTCTCATTATAAAACAGCATATTTGTTAAACATTTACTATAAGAATTAATAAATAAAATATTTAAAATTTCTTATTCAGTTATGTTGTCATAATATAATGTCTGCAATGACATAGACTAACTGCTTTTATTTTACCCAATACTCCAGATACAACATACTTACTTCAACCTCCTTCAAAGGGGAAATTGCTCATTTCTCCCCTGACATTTATAAAGAATATTTACTTTTCTCCACCCCACCGCTTTCCTCAACCAAAGGAGCTCCTATTTATACTGGAAAAATAGCTTAAAGAGTTAAACTGAGTCAATGTGCTACTTGGATTTAGTTTTCTCAAATCAGTTTGAGTGATTTAGAAATAGGATACCATGAAGGAACTGTGTTCTCTCCATCACAGGTGTCACCCTTCAGGACATCACCACAGAGATGACAGCATGTGGTAAAGACAAGGTGGCTACAGGAACTTTGAGATCTCTTTTCTTCAGAGATGGCTTTATAAAATGTTTTATATTAGTTAAATGCGATCTTTTTCATGTAAAAAAGAGACATTATTTACAAATTATAAAATAATCTTTCGTGTTTCTCTTTTTTCAAGATCCACTACTTAAATTGTATTCCATGTCATATGAAATAATTATAATAATATGTAGAACTTAAAAATGTTACAAATTTTATAGACAGATTCATTAGTCAAGAATGACAGATTGTGATTTACTGACATTTCACATTCCAGTGTGTGGGCTGGGTGGATGTCATATGATTTTCTACTGTTGGAATTTCCAGCACATGTGTGTTATACAGAATGCCAAATCCCCACTAGACAGTGAACTTTTTGGTGGTTTCCTGAAGACAGGGATTGCTTTTATACATCTCCAGTTATTCAATCAGTGTTCAAAATGGTTGTTGAATGACTAGAGTATGACAGGAAGTCGGGTAGGTAGTAGGAATACAGTAACTAACCTTGAGTTTAGAACTCTTCTGTTCTAGTCAATAAAATTACTTGCATATAACTAGATGATTTCAATGGAAGTGCTAGAAAGCTGTTTTCATTGTCTCATGAACACAAGACAGAATGACATGTATCCTTCAGCTTTGTAATCAAGATCACAAGTATCCGCTAGTGAGAAAACTAGATCTTTACCAAGTGTGTATCACAGTCAAAAGCTTAACACACCTTCCCAGAGGAAATAAGCATAAGTTGATCTTCCCAGAACCACCCTCTCCAACAGCAACAAAGAGAGCTACAGTTCAGTTACTCAAATCTAAGCTTCCGCTCACATGCTATAAGGTCACCTAATTAAAGAACCATAGTGTGCACCTCTGATGCCTGTCTTTAATTAAGTCACGATAGAAATCTAGCTGAATGTTGCCTTTGTCATTGTCATATATCATTATCATTGTTTCCAGAGAAAGGAATTCTTTCAATGTGAATTAAAGGTCACTGAGTGGTTGGTAAACATAAAAGTCAAAAGCAGAGACTCAGAGAAGTTTTGGAGGTATCTCCCCAGAAGACATCATCTACCTTCCACAAATAATACTCACAGGCCCTTTACTACACCTCCTTTCATAAACTGGATTTGCTTATGTATCTAAAATACTTGATTACTCCTTACCCCAGTATATTCAGTTGAAGAGAAGCAAATGTACCAAACACCCTAAGTTCCAGGATTCACAGTTTCAACATTCTCCTGTGGTATTGACTCCACTGTATGTGTGAATAACACCTATCCTGATTCATCACCCCAAGGAGAACTGAAGAATAAGGAAACTGAGATGCTCTAAATTAAAAGTCGGCCTCTAATCCCCAAAACATTAAGAGGTTTCCTTTTTTTTTAGGAATAGGTAAAACAAACACATGCCCACATACAAACAAACTTACATACAGCTTCTTATAAGCAAATCATACTTTTTTTTTTACAGATGACATACATGGAGGTGAATTCCTTCATCTTGCACTTAACCTGTTGTTTCTGACCATGCTTTAAGTTTAAACATTTTTAAAATTTTTCTTTGTCTTCTCTGACCACTCCTGAACTCAAATTCATTTTGCAGCTCAAGTTAAGCTCTGTCAGGAAACCATCCATGCCTGTCTCCCTGCGTCCTCCCCACTAAAGGAAAGCACCTTCTTTCTGTAAATGTGGTAGTTGGAATAAGAATGGTCCCCATAGGCTCATGTATTCCAATACTTAGTCACCAGGGAGTGGAACCATTTAAAAGGATTGGAAGAACTAGAAAGTGTGGCCCTGTTGGAGGTTGTCTGTCACTGGGATGTGCTTTGAAGTTTCAAAAGCCCATGGTAGACCCAGTCACTCTCTCTGCCTGTGGAACAAGATGTAACTCTCAACTACGTTTCCAGCACCAATGCTGCCCACAAGATGATAATGGACTGAACTTCTGAAACTGTAACAATACTCTCAGATAAATGTTTTTTTTATATGAGTCATTTTGGTCATAGTGTCCCCTCACAGCAATAGAACAGTGATTGAGACAGTACCTTTAACATTTTAGTGCAACACTACAGCACAAGTTTCTTAACTCACTGTTATGTACCAACTGTAGTACAACTCCTCTGCTGCAGACTTCTCTCAGATTTAAAGTGTTTAGAAACTCATTACATGTACCAAAACATAACATGTGATAGACTTAGATAAGGAGCCTTGGAACTGAAGTCAAGAGATGGAATCTGCTGCTTGACCACAACATTGGAAGCTCCTTACCCTTTCTGAGTACCAGTTTTCTATTCTTCAAATTAACAGCTATGGCTCAGCATTCCATACTAGACGTGGTATGTTAGATGATTTATAAACTGAGTACTCAGTAATCAGAGGGCTATGTGGCTTTGTTGCTTTTGCTTTCTGCTGATTCAGAAAATGAATTTGTCAAACCCTGTTCTACCTGGCAGCACCCCTATGTATTTGCTAAGGATGTCACTGTGGTGACTCTGCAGGAATACATATTTCCTTCCCACAGTGTTTGAACTTGGGAAAATAAGATACTTATTCATAACTCCAAATCTTTCTTGCTGTATCTCCCCAAATGAAACATACAGTTGAACCTCAGAATCAGAAAAATAGATAAAAATACTCAAATATAAGTATATCGTGACATTTAAAAAGTCAAGGGAAAGGATCACATCGGAACCCCCAACCAACCCAGGCTGTTGCCAAGACTATAGGTTGTTCTCAACAAACTTACAACAAAGCCTTATTGCTGAAGACAATACCTACTAGCTGTTGCTTACATATATCCTTTACCACTATGTGATAGCTACATAGTACAAGAAGGTATTATGCATACTACCAAAAGAGAAACATAAACTCAGCTACAAAATCTTTGATCTACAATGGTTTCCTACTGCAATGTTGGCACAAAGCTACAAAATGTATGGAAGTAATCAATCAATATCTGATATGACTTAAGGCCTACTCCATGAGATGGAACCAAAACCCAACACTGTTTATGTGACCAAGAACCAGACATTAGATAGCCAAAGGACTTATAGTAAAACAAAATACTACTGTTCTAGAAAGAAAGAGAGAAAGAAAGGAAGGAAGGAAGGAAGGAAGGAAGGAAGGAAGGAAGGAAGAGGGGAAGAAAGGAAGAAAGGAAGAAAGGAAGGAAGAAAAAGAAATAAAAAGAAAGAAAGAAAGAAAGAAAGAAAGAAAGAAAGAAAGAAAGAAAGAAAGAAAGCATCATAACAAAACATGTAGCCATAAAATGACTCCTAACAATTTCTGCTATGCTCATAGACCCATGCCTTGTTTAGCAATCACCATAGAAGCCTACTCCTGCAGCATATGGGAACTGGGAACAAGTGCAGAGACCAACAACCAGATATTAAGGAGTGAGAAACCTTGGAGCACACAGCCCTAGATGGGATGTCATTTATCAAATTCTTCCTCTCAGGGATCAGGGAAACTCTGTGAGAGAGGAATAAAAAAGAGTGTAAGAGCCACACGGGATGGAAGACACCAAGAAAACAAGGCCCCGTAAATAAATCAACATGATCAAAGCTCACATGAACTTCAGCTTTCCTCAGACACTGAGGAAGTATGCACAGATCTGTACCAGTTTAATGTCTTTATGGTATTCCTGAGTGTCTAACTCATAGGTCACTGGTTGTTGTACCTTCTCATGGGCTCTTTTCCTTCTGTGTTTTCTTTCTTTTGTTTGTTTGTTTTTTGGTTTTTTTTTTGTCCAATTTCAATTTGCTAGTTTTTGTTTTTCTTATTATGTTTTGTTTTATTATTACCTCTTAGAAGACTTTTTAGTTTTTTATTGCGAGATAGAATGGGAATGGATCTGGAGGAGACAGGAGATAGAGGGGACCTGGTAGTAGAAAAAGAGCAACCATATCAGGATATATTTTGTGAGAAAAAAATCTATTTTAATAAAAAAGAACATAAAGAAAAAAGTCAAGGGACTAGGAGGGAAAGATGTATCTCCATAGGATGGCAAAAGAAAATAGATTGTTACGGATGGACAACAGACAAGGCAGGTGGACTGAAATTAGAGATCAAACAGGCCCTCGTAGACTCATGCGTCTAAATGACACTATTAGGAGGCATGGCCTTGAAGGAGTAGGTGTAGCCTTGTTGGAGGAAATGTGTCACTAGGGGATGAGCTCTGAGGTATCAGTTCAAGCAACTTCTTTTTCTGCTGATTACAGATCAAGATGTAGAACATTCAACTACTCCACCAGCACCACATATATGTGCATGTTGCCATGCTTGCCACCATGACAATAACAGATTAAACCTCTGAACTGTAAGCCAACCCCAGCTAAATGTTTTCCTTTATAAGAATTGCTGTGGTCATGGTGTCTTTTCACAGCAATAAAACTCCAAGACAAAAACCTAATACAGCAGAAGCTTCCAAAAACATATACATTTATAAAGGTGATCTAAATTATATCCTAAATAACAGGGGAGATAAAGCCCTGAATGAACAGCTTTTATAACCAGATGAAGTTTTCAGTACCAGCAAAGAGTTACATCAAGTCAAGTTCTTGCCCAAAGAGGTCCTATGGGAACCCCCCCCCCCAAACAACCTAGGCTATTGCCAAGGCTACTGGTGGCTCTCCACAAACTGACAGTAAGGTCCTATTGCTGAACACAATAGCCACACAACTCTCTGAACACAGAGAAGAAGAGAGCCTTCACCTCTATGAACTAGCATTTGTGGTACTGAAAGGTATTCTATGTGCTATCAAATGAGAAAGGTAAACACCCACCTAGCTACAAAACCCTTCAGTCTACAAAAGTTGACTACCCACAAAGTTACTTGGTACAATCATGGCACAAAACCTGTGGGAGTAGTCAACCAAGATCTGATTTACATAAGACCACTCTTTGAGATACAATCCATATCCAACACTTGCTTAGGTGACCAAGAACATGAGACTGGATAGGTAATGGACCTGGAACAAAACCAAATCCTATGGTTCTTCTGAAATAACATAGCCACTAACCTACTCCAAGCAACATTTTGCTATATTCATAGATCCATATCTTGCTCAGCCATCACCAGAGAGGCTTCATCCAACAACAGATGGGAGTAAATACAGAGACCCACAGCCAGATAATGTGCAAAGACTGTGGAACATTCAACCTTAAAGGGGATGTCTCCATTAACTCCCTGCCTCAAGAACAGGAAGAGATGAGATTGGGGAAATGAATGAATTAAGACCCTCTAGATACAACAAGGCTGGGGCATATATGAATTCACAGAGACTGAGGCAGCATGCACAAGGCCTGCATGGGTCTGCACCAGACAGAAGGCTAGAGATGAAAATAAAAGTAGACACACACTCCCATGGCTAACCCAGAAACTATCCCCAACTGACAGCAACCTGAAAATGAATAATTAGTTTTCTAAAGAAGCCAGTCTTCAGGGTAGGTCCCATGACCAGTTGTAGATAGCCAACACAAAATGAACTTAACAGTACCTTCGAAGGTTCTACATCTTTAAGTCTGGGGGGGGGGTGTTATTTGCTTGTTTCTTGGTTTTTGGTTTTGGCTTTGGTTTTTAATCTTATAGGTTCTTTGCATGTATAGTATAGTTTCTGGTTTGGGGTTTTTATGCAATCCCTGTGTGTGCAAACATGTATCTGTGTTTTGTGTAGCTTTTCCTTTTTCTTGTTTGGCTGTTTTGTCATATTCTGACTTGTTTGGTTTTCATTTATCTAATCTTCTTCCTATGCCCTAGATGGCAGTTTGTTTTCTAAGGGGAGACAGCAGGGCATGGGTCTGGATGGAGGAAGAGGTGCAGACAAGCTGGGAGAAGAAATAGGAGGAAAAACTGTAATCAGAACACAATTTATGAAAAACATATTTTCAATAAAATAAAAAAAACAATGATTAAAAGGTCAAATAATTTATTCTACCCTTTGGAAGGAATAATGTCTGAAAAAAACTGAGAAGGGATCAAACATCAATAATGGATGACAGATTGTTTTTTGGTAGTGACCAAATCTAGTTATTCTCATGTAGGTGTGGAGGAAATACAAGCATTTGTGAAGAATCCAAAAATATCATTACCCTTTATAACAACTACTTACTAACTGACATAGAAGGGACATATTTATTAATAATTTTATTCCTCATTGCAGACATTCACAGGGGAGAAGGGTGGGGCTATTAAACATAGAAAGTGTTAAGATTAGGGAGTTGGGGGAGAGTTTTCAAACTTAGGCTGATTTTAATTTCTGTAGCGTTCATCATGATGCATCCTACAATAATGTTGTCATTTCTCTTGCACGCACACACTCAATTACTGTGCAATGCTGTGCAATGTGTCTCACACACTCTAGCATTTCCACTTCATACTTCACAGTTTTAGTGTCACTTGAAGGTTTGAAATGTTTCACAGTTATTTGCTATATGTGGGTGCCAAAATTAAAAAAAAGATAAGAAGCCAGCCTATATCACAGAAAAAGATACTACAAGAATAGAAAATAGTCAGATGGGAATTTCTGTCCCATTAACATTCAGAACTTTGTCAAGAATCAACTCAACTTTATCAAAATATAATTTATATTTTACAGATGCATTAGTGCCTATGATTATTTTTCTTAACACATTCAGTTCTTATAAAGCTAAATATAAACCGTTACCCATGTAGATAAGATTCTATAACTAAAAGAAACTAAAATGCTATCTTTCCTAGCCTTACAACCTACACATATGCCCTTGCACAACCAAGTCCAAAGCCCAGTTAGACCTGATATGATCCAGTATAAACACTGGGTTTCTATGTACAGCTCTCCATGCATGCTACAGTTTACTCTGCTAAAGTAAATTTATTTAAACAAGGAATAACATATAACCAGCAAGCCAACATTCATTAAAACTGATATTTTCACCAACACTTGCAAATAACCACAGACATTTCTCATGAGTTTTAGTAAGACAACCGCACACCTGAGGATGCTGCACATTCTCCCTCCATGCCCTACCTGTCAATGAATGTTACACATCAAATGCTTGCCTACACAATTTGGCATCTAAACACCTAAATATTACATGTCTTCTCCACTCAATACCCTTCTTTCCAGATGCTGAACACCAGGAAACAAATGAATAAATGATAAACAGGAAAGAAAGGTTTTCACATAAGACACACGGCTAGAATAAACAGCTGGCCCAAAACAAGCCCTTACTTGGATTTTATTGCTTTCCTTTCCTTACTTTCCAGCTTCAGTTTGCTTCGTGATGAGTGGATAATAAAAGATTTCAGAAAGTGAAAGGAGACAACAGAAACGGGCCTGAGCAAACACAGATACAAATCAAGTCAAGGCCTTTCCGGGCATGCTCAGGTTAAGATTCCAATATCTGAAAGTGTTTCCCTCTGGCAATTTAGAAGATCTCCTCCTTCACAGTAGAAGGAGCACGTGCTTACAGTTCTGGATATGTGAACGATGACAATTTATTACTGCACAGTAAAAGATTACCAGAGGCACCTACTAACACTTAGAGAAAAACAAATCCAGTCAGTTAACCCTCTGGCAGCATTAGTAAAGGTTCACAGGGCCCCTAGTGCTTTTCCATAGCCTGACAGGAATTCAAAGTAATTCCAAAAGCCCCTGTGGAGACAGGACTATCCTGCCACAAAAGGAACCTAAAAAGAAAAGCCAGTCAAGACAGAATGCGAGGAAAGAATGCTCTCTTCTCTATCTTATCTAATTCTAACTTGCTAAGGTCACACCAAAAATAAAAATCCACCTCTATTACATTTTCTATTGCAATTTTATCTTTAAGTGCATGCATAATTAAATGCTTAGCAGCAACAGAAAAATCATTCAATTTATTTATTATAAGAATAGATGTATATTACTATGACGCATTAATGTTAAACACCATCAAGAATGGTCTGATTTAAATTGTTTACTGTCTGTCTATGTTTACTGTCTATGAGACAGTCTGACTCACGATTTACAGCAGACTGCAAGGACTGAAATTTTATCAAGCAACCTCATAAAATTAACAGAATTTCTCAAAATAAATTCACAATTAAGTCAACATTTTCATTGGGGCATATTAGGAAGCAACTGAACAGGGCAGGGTAGAAGAATAGATCAAACTATGAACAACTCTGTGAGTGCTATACCATCTAAAACAGGAGGGAGGCAAACGTAAGCAGTATGTCAAAGTCTAATTATGCAGCTTGAGCTATCAGCAAAGTGAACCTTATATAAAACATTTACTTCATAAAGTTTAACATGACATTTCTGAATATATTTTCGAGTACCAAATGGAAAGTGGTTTCTGTTAAAGGGGAAACTGGACTAAGGGTTCTGTTCTAGAGTAATGCAAAGCTTCCAAAAGTATTAGAGTATAAAGACAATTTGTAAGGCTTCTGCATGCTCTAGAGCCTTTTTGTATGATACAGCTCTGCTTCCTCTACTTTCCCTACCCTCATAGTGCCTTTCCTTTTAGGATCCCAGGGAAGAGGGAAAAAAAATCTAAAAAGCTAGAGCAGAAGTTTCTGACTGTTAAAGAAGCTATTTTTTACACTGCCATCACTACATAAAACTTGATCAGGCCCAATAAGGGCTTCAAAGTCTAGCAGATATCATCGCATTTGGCCTTCAGGATAAACAACTCCAGTTATGACCAGTGAATTAGAACCTGGGTTAGCAGAATGCTATTGTTTAGGAGTGTCTCACAGAACCCCATATGTTAAATGGCTTGACCTGAGCCTGTGGTGCTAGTGGGGCATTATTTCTGGATATGGCTATGAGGTACTTTCCAGAAGAGACTACCATATGAATGAGTAGACTGAGAAACGTTATCACTTAGAAGTAACCCTACATCTCTTCTCAGTTTATTAGCTAAGATAATGTGTAGTAGTCTACCCCTCATAAGTGGCAAAACTTTGGAGGAGGAGGGAGGCTGTAGAAAGAAGTTAGGTTATTGAAGACACATCCTAAAAGGGGATTGTGATGGTAGTCTCTCCCTTTGATTCCCAGGCACCATTAAGAAGGCAGTCCTTCTTTCCACATGCCCCACTAGCAAAACCTACTGTGATCGACTGGACCACATTCCCAGGCCTTCCTTCTCAGATTTACAGCATGCTTTCCAAACTCTCCATCTGACAGACAGAGCACAGGAGGATTTTCTCCACTTCCATAACTAGTGATAGAAGTCAGTTCCATAATCAATGCATTGCTTCTGTGTCTCTGAAGAAGCTTGGTCACTCAAATAGAGAAGAATTGAAATTTTATCTAATAAGATAAAAAATTGTAGCACCATACAATATGAAATGAGCCTTTAAACCAAAGAAAATGAAACAAACCTAAGGTAAGGAAGCTTTAATGTGATGTCTGTTGTTTAAAACTGACATTTTTTTCTAATGCTTTCATCAGAGGTATATACAATCACATCCAGACTCCTGGTGTTTGCACTTCCTTTTCTCCTTCCTTCCTTCCTTTCCTCCCTCCTTCCCTTCTTCCTTCCTTCCCTCCTTCTTCCCTTCCTTCCTTTTTTCCTTTAAAAAGGAAGAAGGAAGAAAAGAAGACTAGGAACATGCAAACCTAGTTCAGTCAGCTGATGGGCTGACCTTGAGCCAATCACTGAATCACCTGTATTCCTTTCCTTGGTAAGATGATGAGGTAATATGAGTGACACCTGATATTCCACATAGCTCTGAAAACTCATGGGACAAAAGTCATACTGAAGGATACAAGAAATATTTCAAACCAGAATAAATATGACAAATGCCATCAAAGGGGCTAAATACAGAGGCAGCCATGGGCTTCTACAATGTTGACTAAATATATTGAACCAGGGTGTGTTTAGATGACTTTAGGGATTTCTCTAATGTCCTGTAGACCCTATCCTTCCCAGTGAGCATGGCAGTATTTCACACGTATTTGTCACTTGCCAATTTGTTACCTGCTTTAAAAGAATAAAAATTCTGTTATCACTGTGATATCTAAATCACTGTCCCATCCATGAGAAGCAGAGGCATCACTACCAAATTGAGCTTGAAAATAAATAACGTAAAGGCACTTCCGACTAAAATCCTTGAAGTATATATACATATGTATACATAATTGATTCTAGTCTTGTTTACTGTTAGTAAGATCATGACCTTGTGTGGCAATTCTGAGTGTCCCCAGCCCTCTGATTTCCTAGTAAGAGCAGCTGGGCTGGTTAGACAAAATTGTATCCAATATAGACATTTTTCTCTGTAACTGCAAATCTAAGACAATAAACAATTTCATTGTTTTAATTCTATTTCCCAGAATTCAGTGCAAGCTATGGACCATTAGAAAAAAAGCAGATATTTCTTTTAAAAAGACTGAAATGATGTGAGAGCACCAAAGGTTGATAGAACAAAAATGCACCAGCAGATGGACAAAGATGATGGAAAAGTCATTTCCTAAAATATAGACAGACATAAGTAAAATAATGGAAAAAGCTCTCAATGAAATCTGGAACCCACATGGCCAATTATACAAGGCTAGCTAATGGAAATAATACTGAACTATTAAATACAAGCCATACTGTGGTGTCTTCTAGTCAACATATTAGTAGTTTTAGATATTTACCTAACCTTACAGTAACTCGCCCAGCATTAGAAGATCCCAAGTAGAGTGGATGGCAAAGTGGGATCCTGACTAGTACAGTGGATTACCTACCACGTGATCATTTGTGAGACCCAGGAATAGGAAAGACAGCAAGTGCCATGATGTGATTGATTGCCTTGGCTCTAGGTGGAAATGTGTATCTGTGATATCTTTTACAAAGGAAACCCAGCAAAGTGTGTGAGCTTTCCTAGCTTCTATTCCTCTGACAGCAGTTTGTTTGCTAAGTATGGGGATTGCACGCTTACTTACAAACTAAGATACACTAACTACTACGATTGTGTGGATTGTGTTGTTCAGAAGATGAACAACGTGGACTTGTCATAGAAAAGAACCGTAGTAGCTGGTGATCATCCAGACTGAGATTTACTTGTCAAGTCCGTCAAAGTCCTTTGGAAGAGGTGTATTACACAAGCAGATTTTGTTACAGGTGAGACATATGAGCCTGGATGACCTATTGCTTGTAAGGTATGTTTGCTTTCATCCAAGAAGAGAGACAAAATTTAAGGTCCCAGACACCGTACCTCAAGAATCCAGGTTTGGACATCTAATCTAAAGAAGCTAATTTAAAATGCCAAATTATTAGTAAAAAGCAGAAAATGAGGTGAGTGGATGGCACTTGCTATCTTTCCTATTCCTGGTTCTCACAAATGATCACGTGGTAGGTAATCCACTGCACTAATCAAGATCCTACTCTGCCATCCACTCACCATTCCTGATGCCAGAGCCTCACCAGCTTTCTTTACTCTCATTCAATCAGAATTTTTCTTATTCAAACTAAGATGGGGCTAGTCTCTCTACTTGGGATTTTCTGATGCTGGGCAAGTTACTGAAAGGCTGCCTGGCTCTAAAATCAAATGGTATTTTCTTCTTTGAAACACCACATATTATACTTTCTTACCTTAACTGCATTTGAAATTGTTATGGGCAAGAAGTAGGAGAGGAAAACTGTAACGAAATTAAAATTGCTTTTTAACATAGACAAGATCTTGGAGATTTAAGCTCCGCCTCTACTAGATTTTTGTTACAGTGTAAATATAATGTCAGGTGATTGAGAGGGAAGCTGTGTATGACAATAAAATTCTTGCATAGTTTATGCCAGAAAAGCAGCAACACTTCTATCATAAACCATTTTATGTGATAATTGCCTTTTTAAGAAATAGGGAAAGGGATATTATCGCTAACAAAAAGGATTTAAAGAAATGCAAATTGTTGGTTAGTATCGTTTTCAGGTGATAAGCAGCTATTTGTAATGATTATTCTACTCTGTTGTCTTCCTCACATTCATGACATGGTTTGTTTCCGGTAAAACATCTCAAATATCTTGACACACTTCTTGTTTCATTTTAGGAGTGATGTTTTTCACACCTAAAATGAATCATCATGAGAAAACAAAGGATGTTCACCAAAGCATGATATGCAGCGTGTTCTCCAATGCATTTGGCACTCCTTCTGTTTTCATCTCCACATAGGCTTGCCAGTGGTATTAACAACCAGGCAGAACAGGAATCAGACTCATTTACAGCCAGTGATAAAACTCAAGGCTAAAAGCTGACCAGTTTCCTGAAACCTGGCAGAATCAGAACCCAGGTTTTCAAAATAGAGGTCAAAGCTTGGTCCTCTTTTCAATTAAGATGCTTCTGCAGACAATCTCTTTCCCAGGAAACTGAAAGGCAAACATTGGCTACAGTCTTTCCTAAGAAGTTTATTAAGTAATTAAGCTTTTATTAGCACTTTAAAGCTACAAGGTCCAGTAGGCTCTGAAGCTATATGGTATTATGTGGGTCTAATAATGTATTCTAAACATCAATTACACAAACGCTAGAACATTAGTTTTCAGACAGGCTTTGATTAAACATTCTATACTGATCTTTAGAGTCTCTGCACACCACATACGTGTTCAGGAGTCTTCAAGGAGTCCTCAGTAACATTATTATTACATTCTATTTTCACAGAGATCTCATCTGGTCCTTGTAGCAGTATAAGCAGCAGATATTGTTATCATTGTAAGCATCCAATATATTGAATAAGTTGGTCAGAATCTTACTAGGAGAAAAATAGATATTTTATATTTAGCCCCTAAGTTCCAGTTTCTGTCCAAGTAGGTGCTAAGACTTTATGGAGTATTGCACCATTCACTAATTGAACTTGGATTACCATGTGTCATCCTGATCTGAACACACACACTAAAGGGCTTATTGTTACTTCTCTAGAGCCATGGTGGGAAACTTTTTTCCCTAAAATGAATGCTTCTTTCATGGCTACAAATGCAAAAATAGGTATGATACAAAATCCACTCCAGATTTAAAAAAATAAATCAGTGGCCAGCCACAAAAAACATAAAATTGCTTATGGCTGCTACAAAAAAATATTGTAATAATAAAAAGCAATAATTTTAGAGTATATTCCAGAAAGATTGACCAAAGTCTAATGACATGGACAACATTTCTAGAAAAAATAAATGGCCAGAAAAGTTACTCCTTTGATTTTAATGGGAATAACATAAAACTACCTGAATGTAGTTATTCTTACAAATACATAAGCCATAACTAGCAGATCTGAATAAACCTGGGTTCTGACCAGTGCCCTCCATTGTTTTGTCTTTACACAAGGCAAAAGATACATTTGAAAGTCAAAAATCAGGCAGTATAAACCCAAAGTCTATCTGTGAGTGCTAGAACTTCAAATATAGACTATCTTTCCTAAGTTCTAAAATCTCAGAGCAGTTCCACTAAGACCCTGACCAGGAAGACCAAAACAAACTTTATGGCCATTCAGGGCTGGTCATTACTGTTTGCCTAGCAAGGTAATTGCACCCTCAACTCCTTCTCAGAAAGGCAGTCGGTACCACATTTCTGATGCTCCTTCCATTCAAGGAAACGCTTTGTGCTCCATGAATAAATGTTGTATTGATAGACGACTCTCAGGAAACAAGTAGAAAAAGTCATGATTTTTACAATAAAGGAGAAAAACAAATTGTCTGTCAGAGTTCATCCCAAAGCTAATATTCTACCCTTTAAAACAGTTGTAAACATCAGCTTTTTTTCTCTCTCTTTTACTAGCAAAAACAGATGAGTTTCCTGGGACTTCTTGAGCTCTCCAATCCATAAAGCCATAATCCACAACCTTCCACACAGAGGCAGGCACCTTTATGTCTTTTCTGATAAAATTTCAGAAATGTATCCATGTTTGTGGCTTGAGGTGGGAGCAGCAGCAGAGTCTCTCCCAGCCTGTACATCTCCCCAATCTGTGCACCTTCCCAGCCTTCTGCACTCCCTGTCATGTTCTCTTCTTACCCACAAGCCGTGCACCTTCCCAGCCTTCTGCACTCCCTGTCATGTTCTCCTCTTACCCACAAGCTACCTCTGTGAGGACCTACTAGAAATGACTCTCCCACTTGGAAACATCTTTGGAAGAACCAGGAAAGCCCCAGTGCTATACCCTGGAGCTGCTTGCTTGCACAGCTTTCACAGTATACAAGAATGACACTGAGCACTTTCAGAGCCACCTCTTTTCTGGGAAGCTCATGTTCTTTATGAAAATTAAAATAGACTCCAAGTGATTAGATCAATTTTGGGGCAAACTCAGGTAGAATAAAAGCAGGTTCTCAACATCACCTAAGAATTTAGGAAAAGAACTACTTGTTACTTCCTCACTCCCAAAGCTCTTGTTAGACTCTCAGCCCAAGCACCCTGAATTACTCAGTCCCCTTGACAAGGATGGAGAACAGAACGCTTCAGAAACAGGATGACCTCATATCGAGGTTCTGTGTTTTGTCATTCGTGAGAGCTTCAGCAGGGTCTCTGAGCCAGAGCTTTCTTATCCACAAAGCACAATCAGCAATGCGGGGCTGTTAGTTCTTGAGTGGGCGTGGGCGTGAGTCCTGTTGGGCGGAATTGTGGTTTGTTTGGGTCTGCCACCCCAGTTGGCTAGAACCGCGACTCTGGGCAGCAGAAGTGTGGGATTTTGCCTGAGTTCACTCTACCGCGTTGGGCAGATGCTGTGGGATCCGCTGGGGCGTGGGGAGATCTCAGTCGGAATTTATTAGGGAGCAGGGCTTTTGAGTGATCATCTCCTGCTGGCCTAGGCGGCCTGACTGACTGGTGGTCTGTCCTTGGGCTCCCTGACATTGCTGGGGTGCTGTGGAAGAACAGAGATGCGGGGGCATACGGGTCTGACCCGAAGCTGAGAGAAACAAGGGAGGGAAACCCACAGTGCTCCACAGGAAAGACACTCTTTGTTACTTGTACTGGATTGGCTGGGTTGCTGGGTGGGCTAGCTTGCTTGAGTTGGTGGGCTCCTTGGTGGGAATGTAGAGAAATCCTTAGGTGGGAGATTAGATGGCAGCAATGACTCATTAGTTAAAGGCCTTCTCCATGGTTCCCCACAGGGGGGGGGGGGAACATAATGAAGTCCATTGTTTTACAAGATTTTTTTGACATAGTGGAAAGTAGATGAAACTGGCTGCACTCTCCAAAACTCAGAGCAGACCTGAGTTAAATAGGGAGGGAGGAGGCAGGAGGGTCTGAGGAGGAATGCTTAATTGGCTACCCTCTGACCTTCAGGTATCTCATTAGTATGTAGATCTCTTGAGGCCCTGAGGCCTGTAGTCACACCCTTTACCTGTGGAGGGGCTGGTAGGGGCATTGCTCTACATGACTGAAAGGCAATGATCAATGGAGGTCTTTGGCCACGTGTCAGGAGCCTGGATTCTGGGAGCATTGCAAAATGTATTCCATCCCTTGCAGGGTCCCTGGCCATCTCTAGCTCCACCAGAAACCAAGCTATCCTTTTCACTGTCCCACACAGCAATATACATAGTTTGCAAGGTTTGGATAGCACATGGTGTCCTGGTTTCATTTCTGTTGAAGTGATAAATACCATAATCAAATAACATGAGGTCAAAGTTTTATATCAGCTCACAGTTGCAATCCATCCTCAGGAGAAACCAATGCAGAGACAAAGAAGGAGCTTGCTCTGCTCACTACCCAAGCTACCTTCTTATACAACACAGGCTCACCTGCCCAGGGACTGTCCTAACCACCATTGGCTGGGTCCACCTATGTCAGTTATAAATCAAGAAAATGCCCCAGCAGACATCTCCAAAGGCCATTAGATCTCTATCCATGGATCTCTCCATGGATCAAATTGACAACTAAAGGTAATCATGATGCGTGGCTTCATACAGCACTAGATAATACCAATTTTGGACCAACTCTGCCTCAGTCTCTCTTAATTGGCTTCTAAAAAAGGTGGAAGCATTTTTTTCAGTTTTATAACACATATAAGAATCCATTTTCCCATATGATCAGTGAAAGGTAAAGGGTCATCCACATATAGGACTATTAACCAATATTTCAGTCTATCTCTGGGCAATGCTTAAATACATAGTGGTGAAGTATGTATGGAAAGCACAAAAGTCAGTAGAATCTTCCATTAACTCAGTCACATTAGAAGCACTCATGAGACTCTACCATGTGGTAATAACACTACATTATATCTTCAGGACAGTGACTACATAAAACGTTTTTTTCTGACCTGTCATCAATAAATAAAGAACATTAATTAGCTTTCTGAAACAGTTTTTTTAAAATAGAGTGTCCAAAATAATGTTCTAATTTAAGTGCACTGGGACCAAAACCAGAAGGACTTTACAGCTGGCATGTTTCTCTGGTTCTAAGGCTGCTTCACAGCAGTGAGAGCTCAGACGAAGGATGACAAAGCTCTAGCATCCCAGACTTTAGGCACTAATAGGTCCTTGGCTTCAGGTTTCCCAGTTTCAGAAGAAATGCCAGAAAACACATGCTGAGGTAGAATCATTTTGGAAGGATTCATGAAGGGCAGAGAAATGAATAACTACCTTAGGTGCAGAATAGATCCGACAACAGCTGTTTTATACAGGATCTCAATCAGTATGCATCTCTTTAGTCTATGTAGTAACTGTCATACACCATCTAACACATAATTCAGGGATCTCCCTCTCTCTCTCTCTCTCTCTCTCTCTCTCTCTCTCTCTCTCTCTCTCTCTCTCGTGCGCGTGCGCACGCATGCTCTTTCTCTCTCTCTCCCTGTGATAGTTAATAATTGTTGCCAACTTGATTGGATTATGAATAGCCTAAAAGACTAGTAAAACGTGTGTGTGTGTGTGTGTGTGTGTGTGTGTGTGTGTGTGTGTGTGTTTGAAACATAATTAGATTAGGTGGATTCTGATCTAATCCATGCTTTTAATCCATTGATAGAATCAAAATTTGAATTTGAATGAACTAGTAGGAGGGGATGGAGATTTGGAAAGAAGATTTCAGTTGGAAGGTGTAAGTACACTGAGGTCTTTGTCAGATATATTTTTTGTCTAGATACTTCCTATCACCTTGTGTCCTGACAGCTTTCCAAAAAGCTCTGTTCAATAATCCTTACACAATGTCTCTGCCTAACCACAAGGCCCACAAAACAACCACCATGGGTCAATCTCTCAAACACTATGTCTTTTCTTCTTTAAGTTGATATTAAGGCATTCTGTTATACTGATGAACATATTACTAACACACTACATTTACTTCTATTTCATAATAATTTCTAGAATATCAGCTTCACAGTGAGACCATCATTCTGCTAAGTAGCCACTGGAATATGAATGCAAACATGGTAGGTAAGGCCCCTGGCCCCAAAAGAATGATTTAATAGAAGAAAATATAGGTTCAGTGTAGGCAAACTAATCTTGTGTACAAATTCTTGGAGCTACAAATCTAATTCAGCTTCCAGATGGCACTAAGAACCTCTCCCATCCAATTTGTTTAAAAGACAGATGACGAGCAACACATGAAGCTACTCTCAAGCAGGGCTTTCTGTTGCTTGCCCCATCAACCTTCCACTACACAGAATTATCAGGAAGTAACAGGAAATGTATATTCATACTGGTGAGCCAAGGCATACTGATAAAAATGATGACTAGAAAACAAATTAAGTTTAATAACAGGACTATTTTCTACTTATAAAAAATAAAATCATACTTTGTTATAAATTCAAGAACATTTCTGCCTAACACAATAGCTGTTGAATTATTTGATCGCTAGCTCATAAAAAAATTGACTTGCTTTAGGTTGTGAGTCTCATGAAACACACTCCTGCAAAGCCATTCCTGTCTGCAGGTTCTGTTAAAAATGTCTCAATAGTTAGACCTTTACTTACTACCAGCACTCAAAGCCTGACTATTCTGTTGGAATTACATAGAAGGAAGAAAGTTTAATTACTCTGCACCATAGAGAAGAGGGAATGCACAAAATGTACTTTGATTTTTCCAACTATGTTTTAGAACTCCATATCAAAATTAGTAGAACCAGAACAATGTATGATGTCGGTGTATGAAAATGTTATAATGAAATCTATAATTTTGGTACTAGACTAACTTATTATGTTGTTTAAAAAATTAATTTAAAAGAAAAGTCAATTTAGCCCTCCTTAACATTTAAACATACAAAAATTTTCACTACAGTATAATTCCATATAGGCAGCTAAAACTTTAATAAGTTGACCCTCAAATACTAAAAGTTAACATTGCTTTACTTACTAATTAGCATTTAATGATGAGATTTGTGTATGAAAGAATAAGGAAACATAAATGTTAATGGGTGTGGCCAAGAAAATTCTACACAGTAGTATAGGATGAGTATGGGTTTCTTAGCTATATATAAATCACTGAGAGAAGTGTTCTATGTCGTACATTTTTTCAATGTCCCAAAGTACCCAGCATTTCCTCCTAGAGGAAATGTATCTGTCAATTAGAAAAAAAAAAAAACAAACCGTAAAATAATATCTAAAAAAATAATTACCTTAACAACCAGTTTATTGACAATCCTTTGTCAAACTCCCCAAAAGATACATAAGCTGCTACAATACACAAATCTCCAGCGCCTACAAGTAGCTAGCTCTAGCATGATGGCCTTTAAGTAGGAATTTATATAAACAGGAGTCAAATACATGTTTATATACCCTCTCTTTCAACAAAGAAAAGGTGATAAAGGTGAGTGATCCAACAGACCTATACATGGACTGGTCATTGATACTACAAGCCCAATTTCCCTAAAGCTAGAAGGCAATGGACAGGACATAATATCATTTGTCTAAGCCACAAATTTCCTGGCCTTTTCTATAAGAAAGCAAATATATTGAGCCCTTTATGCTCCCAGTTCAGTTGGTTCCAAATTAAGAAGAAAAAATGTGGTATTACTTATGATAATCTTGATAACTACCCCCTTCCAAATCTACCTCTACTGTCTACACTTTTAAGGAAAAGAAAAGGCAGTTTCTCCTCACCTAAAAGTCTATGGCACTCATAATCTTGTTAGCAAGAGCTCAGTACAGCTATGAGACAAAGCATGATTAAGGAAGTAAAAGTTCAAACCGTTGGCCTATACATCATAGTCCTACAACCATCCTGACAAGGAAAATATTTTAGAAAAGTCATATCTAGAATTAAAGTTTACTTTAAAAAATTTACTAGTATTATATGCCTACTATAGTAAATTTTCCAGTAACTCGGTAACATAAAAGGTAGAACCATTGTCTCCCACCCTACAGAAGCAGGCTATCATGCCAAAACCAAGAAGCAGCCGAGGCTGCTATTGTTCAAAGCTATTAAAAAAAAAAATGATCTCTCTTCCAACTTCCAAGAGCTGCCAGCACCCTTCTGCACACAGCCACCAGGACCTAACAGCTCCTCTGCAAATCTGCAATCTCCTACTATCTTTGTGACAAAGTTTCTAGCTCAGCTTTACCCGCAGTTCCCAACCCTTGGTTCTCAAGTTAACTATAACTAGAAAGATTCTCCTTTATTGTTGTTGTTGTTGTTCCTTTTGTTTTTCTTTTTCTTTTTTTTATGTCTCTTGAGTATTTAATCCCCTAGGTATATGAACTGATTTTCATGCATTATATTATTTAATCCTTACCACCTGTGAGGCAAGTTACTACTGACTTTAAAAATGAAAGCAGGAACGGTACTATCACAAAGGCAGTGACAAAAGAGCTGCTGTTGGACTGTTGGCTTCTCATAACAGGAGGATCTAAACTGGGGGGAAAGGGAGATAAAGAAAATGTCACTGATATCCACGAAAGGAGCAAGTAATGCATTTCTTGGTATGGAATAGGTTATCACTAGTACCTAATTAAGAACCAGCAAATCATCTTGTTGGCTTGGAGATTTCAACCTAGCTTCCTGTGACTTTTTATCTAATCAAGCAAAATTTTAAATGTAGGTATGGAAACCCCAAGGTATATATTTTGAAAAAGTTTATCTCCATCTGTGACCCTATACTTACCCACACTATTTTATTTTTTTACATATTAAAAAGTTTTTTTTTTAAATCAAATAGTAATTTTTACTTATTCACACAGGGGTTATGAACACAAAAAGGCAGGACGTGGGAAGGGGATGACACTGGGGCATGGGTGTTCAGGGGAGTACAGATATCTTTCAGAACAGGGTATCGGCTGGGTGAAGGTTCAGGGGACAAGTCACTATGACTCTGCCTATGATTCACTTGTCCTTATCTAAGTTGGTATTATCTGCCAAGGCTACCTATTTACAAGGTCTATGACTACTCATGCTGGTAAATTTCCACAAAAGCTGCCTGTTTACAATAGCTTATAGCCATCTGTTTCAATGTTTTTCCACAGAGACCCAAGACTTGGTGTTAGTATACATGTATGACAGGCTTATTGCTGATTTTAGGCCTATGGCTGATTTTAGGCTTCAGTGTATAAGCAGGGCTGTCCCTGACATCTCCTCCCTTCTCTAAGTATAGAAAGGCTATGGCGATTCTAATCTTTCAAAGGCGGGGATAGAGGCCTGACCTCCAGTAATTGAAGGGGACTTTGTAATGGCTCTGGTCCCCCTGTCGTTGTTCAGTGAGGCATGAGGGCCATACTCATCCCGATGTCTTTTTCCTGGAGAGGGGATATTTTTGACATCAATCCCTATTCAGTCAGGCTTGTCCCTCAGGGAACCCAGAGAGATTTTTTTAACTTTTATTTATATTCCCTTGCAGTGCTTAGCCTCACAGCCTAAGCAAGAATTCAGATCGCCAGTCAGAGGGGCTTCTGGGTGGCCCCTCTCTGCTAGGTCTAGGGGTGGAAGTCCCCTCTTTTAGGTTGGGTTTGAGATGGGTTTTGGGAACACCCTGGATAGAGTTACAACCTCATCTTGAGTCTTGTGGTCCTCCATAGCTAACTTACGATAATGTATCTGAATAGGTTTTGCTACCAAATTATTTATCTGATGCTTCACAAAGTTAGTCAGCCTATTTAAGACACAGGGACCAAAAGAAGTAAGCAAAAATAACCCAATTAATGGTCCCAAGATGGGAGGAAGTAGGAGTGACAACCATGGAGAGGTTGAAAACCAATTCTTGTACCAGCACTCATCTTTTTCTTTTTTTCTTTTTCTTTCTTTCTCAGGGCCTTCTCTGATCTTTTTCATGCTCTCTTTAACCATCACTGTCTTGTCTATCTAAAGGCAACGTTCTTCTTTAAGGGTTGTACACAGTCAAGAGCTGTACACAGTCTTTTCTGTTGTAAAAGAGTAAAGCAAGTCCAATAAAGTCCTTTGCAATTTTTGGAGGTCTTTTCAGACAGCAAAACGAGGGATTTCTTCAGATTAGTGATGTCAATCTCTAGCTGTTTGATGTTCTTGTCAATGGCCAGTCGAAGGTTTGAGTAGTATAAGTTCGGAGACCAGCATCTGGATTAGAACTTCTAACAGCAGACATCATGGGTGATTCATTTTTACCTAAGATACTGCCTGGGTTAGAGCTCCTGGTAGGCTCTCTTCCTCTGGGTTTTGTGGGGTTGGGTACAGAGCTGCTGCCTGGTATCTGCTCTGTGCTCAGGCCCATACCAGAAGTCCCTGCTTTTGTTTTTTTTTAATAAAATAACTTTACAAGTACTAGTTTGTATCTTTCAGTTACCATTATTTAGCGTACTGAAGACAACTTAGGGAATTTTTTTTCCTATGATGACTGGATGAAAATCTGTTTCCATCAGAATTATAGTGACAACCAAGACAAAACTAAATTAGTGTAAGCACAAAGAAAATGCTTCTAAGTTGTAGGTGGAATATGGGCATAGAGAACTAAAACCCCTACACTGTGAACATGTTTACTACTTTGTCAAACAGTCACTGGTGTACATAAGCTATAGAGTCCAGGTAAGATTTATTTGCAACTATACTAGGTCCAGAGGCCTAAACAATACTGTTAGGACTTAGCTTTTCTCCATTACTCTGTGTTGACTCTAAAATTCAGGTCATGTTCTCTGCTACCTCCAGGCTCATTTTCTCCTTGCCTGTTGGTGCTTGATCATCTAATCCAGCATTCTGGCCACAGAATAGGGAAATTTAGGCATACCTAAATTTCATATGTGCATCTCATGTGCATGGATGCAAAGTGGAGGCATGTTTACTATGATGTCAACAAAACTAAAAGATCCTTGTAAATCCAAAGCAATAAATATGTTCACTAAATATGTTCACTAAATAAAGTCACTACAAATAAGAAACTATATCTAAGAAGCTATGATTTTACTTCCTCAGAAAAGCTGGTATAAATTACTCATGTATGAAATGTGGGATGTGACCTCAACACTATGTAAAACACTTGACATGCTATTAATTCCTCCCCACATGTGAAAAACATGAAGCAAGAGTAATTAGACAACTAGAAAGTCACTCTGTTCTGGGATTTTCTAGGTTAGTAATATCAGAATTACAAGAAGAAAGATGGCTTAAAAAATCTTTTTGATTATTTCTAAATTTATATGATAATGTTCATGTTTAAGATCTTATAACTAAATCAAAAGTTTTTCACATGAGAACCCCTATTACAGGAGAAGCAGTGAACCTCCTATTTATTCAGAGTATGCACCCCACCTCCATTGGTTCAAAGATACAGTGTGAAAGGAGGAAAAACACAGATACGCAGGCCGATGACCCAGACATGTATCAGGGAGGTCTGTGATCTCGTCTTCTCAGTAACACAAAGCAAGCAGGGAAAGTAAGTTCTATAACAGAAGTCAGAAGAAACAACAAACCAAACTGAGAAGAAAAACCAGAGACACAGTTCTCTGTGTGATCATCTCCTGATGGTAGCCCTTGTTCACCTCTTCATTAGAAAGTCAGCCACTGTGCACAAAGAAATAGCTTAAAATCGAAAGCCTCAAAGATCAAGTTACTTCATGATACTAAAATCAATATATTTTTCCACTTCATTGAAACATTTTTTAAAATATATTTTAGTTTCTTCTTTTCTTATAAATTGTCAAGGATTCCAGAGTTAAATTCTTCCAAATAATTTTGTAGAAATAAGTTTTAAAAGGCAGCTTTAACACATTTGCTACCATTGCATGTGTTCTAAAAGTCATTAAAATATAGACTAGAATATTTTATAAACATCATTGATCAAAACACTGTTTGATAAGTTGCAACTGTGGCCAAAGAAGTAAGCACAAAACAGACATTTTTCCTTAGAGATTTCTCTATTGCTTTATACATATGCAGCACTTAATTAGGAAATCATTATCAAAGTGCATATGCCTTCCTTTTATATGTAAAGGAAATGATTCTTGATGTTGGTAACCAAAGAAGCATAGGTGCTCACACATCTCTACACATTTACAACTATTCACACATACACACCTCAAAAACAAATTCTCTCTTCTTCCCCCACCTCTCTCTCCCTCCCTCCCTCCCTCTCTCTCTCCCTCCCTCTCTCTCTCCCTCCCTCCCTCTCTCCCTCCCTCCCTCTCTCCCTCCCTCCCTCTCTCTCTTCCTCCCTCTCTCTCTTCCTCCCTCCCTCTCTCTTTCCCTCCCTCTCTCTCTCCCTCCCTCTCTCTCTCTGTCTCTCTCTCCCTCCCTCCCTCTCTCTCTCTCTGTCTCTCTCCCTCCTCTCTCTCTCTCTCTGTCTCTCTCTCTGTCTCTCTCTCTCTCTGTGTCTCTCTCTGTCTCTCTCTCTCTCTCCCTCTCTCTCCACACACACACACACACACATGCACATACACACACATACACACACACTTCCTTTCAGACTAATTAAAAACCTAGTATCAATCCTAAATATATTTGTCATATGTGAATATTAAATCTCACAAAGTTCAATTGAAAATTGTAACTAATCCAAAAGTAAAGCTATATGTCGTTATTCCCAAAGAAGGGCATAAAGACATTTACATTATATGCTTTATGATAACTATAGAGTGGCATTTAATATGTACTACAAAAACTAACTTCAAGTGATTCTTCATGATCTCTAATTTCTGAAACTCATTAAATTTGATAATATATCATTCAAAATTCTAATTTATAATAATCCAGAGTCATAAGTTGTTGGAAGAATGACAATTGGAATTGGTTAATCAGTACTGTACAATCTATAAACTTGGAGAGAAATTGAGTTCATGTGTTTCCTTATTTTACTCTATTAAGAAAAACGTTGAGCATAAAGAACATATTTGCTAAAGCTATTTTATATGATAATTGTCACAGTATTTTTAAAAGTTTATATCTTTGGATCAAATTCAAGGAAATGTTTAGCATGTTCTCAGATAGATAGATAGATAGATAGATAGATAGATAGATAGATAGATAGACCATTTTCAGGAGAAAATGCAACCAAATTTGTCAGCCTGAGTAGAGTACAAGTACTATAAGATTTTCTCTTTCTAAATCTCACAAGCTCTAATCAAATTCTGAAATTAACGCCACTGATACCTTTGATCACACTTCCAGTCACCCTAAAGTGGATACCAGAAATATGTTCAAGAAATGAAATGGATCCAAGGTACAACCTAATGTATGATTTTTGAGATAAGAACTTTGACAAATGAATCTCAATTTTAATTCACATATCAGTTCTCCAATCAGTGCTACCTGCCAGGGCACATAAAAAGGCTACTAGTCAAAGGACTCTGACTTCCAGAATATACAGAAAGGTTTCCCTGGAAGATCACTGTAACTGGACTCTCCCAGATTCTTCACTCCCTCATCATGTGCCATACTCCTAACCTCATGTGTACAAATTAGCTGCCAAAGTGAAATACATCCCCAAAGAGACTATGGCTGTAATGAGCTACTCATCTTCACTACCAGACCCTCACAACTAATTTCCTCACTCTTAATATTTTATCCCAATATTCACAGATCTATTATCTTTCCTCAAACCAGGTCATAAACTATTATATACCAAATATCTCAAGACTTTCCCTCAGATAAGTTGTTATTTCACAATATTCTCCAATGGGTCCTTTGCCTTCCTTGCTAACGTCTCATCTTAAGGACACGTCTTTCCAGAAGCTCTTATTTATTCTTTTCATCCACACCTCATCAAGGAAACTTCTCTTTACAACAAAAGGAGGCCATTACAGAAAACCACAACTACTAAAAATGTGAGTTACAGAGCCTAGTCTCAACTTATCTGCTAAACAATGACCCTACCTAATGTTTTGTGATCATTGTAGAAGAAGGGACATAAAGATTGTAAAAGCCAGAGGACTGGAAAATTTGCTGTGAGGCTGTGATTCCATGTAATGTCAGAAGCTACACCTATAAAGTCTTACCAACATGACTGCTTGACCATGAAGGACGACACCAGTAAACATGCTAACATGGAAGGAAGAAAGCTCATGAAGTCTTAACCCTAGACAAAGAACTACAGGCAACCAAGGGATGCTGAGAGTGGCAGAAATATTCTTCCCCAGGAAAGATCACAGCAATTGGCTATGCATTATCAAATAGTCAGCCCTGAAAATATACATACAAGCAACATTACACAGACCAAGCAGTATTTATGTATTTTGCAATACTCATAGACACTGATATGGACATGTACACATGTGCATCTGTGAGTGCATACACACACACACACACACACACACACACACACACATACACTTAAACAACAATTTCAAAAGGGGGTCATGAATTTGAAAAATAATAAGGAAGGATTTTCATGGGAGGTCTGGGAGTGAGGAAAGGGAAGAAAAATGTAATTTTATTTAAAATTCAATTCATTTAAAGTTCAATGTTCATCAATATCTAGTGTCATCTCTAAGAACCCCTAATCCTCAGATTACACTTGAACACTCCATGATCGTTTTCATGTTACATAGCATCAGGTACACATAACTAGACAGAATGTTACTTCTTTCTTGTATTAGCAAATAGCAATCTTTCAAAATTTACCAAACACTTTAAAATTCCTGAGAATACATCCCTGACTGCCAAATCTGATGTGATATTTTCCTATTAATTTCAAAGTAGCAAACTAGCTTCTATTTAAAGTAACATCCATACAATATTCTTATGTTTTATAGTCCCAACTTCAGTGAAGGACATACAAATTACGTATGTCACATATGAACTTCTATATCTGAACTAGTGTAGCTTTTTCTCCTTATACCTTACATGATAAATGAGTGTTTTTGGGCAAAGACATGAATCCCACAATTTTAGTACATTAATGACCTACACAGAGAGAGATTTTTATATTCAGTCTTCAGCTGCTGCTCTCTTAAGTACCAGATCTTCTTTCCCAACTTCCTAACAGCTATCTCAATATGAATGCCTACTTAACAAATCTAAAAATGTAATATTTTTAGCTTCCTCTATTTCTTTACCCATCTGCCTGATATCTCAATTTCCCATGATATGGTTTGAATGTTTGTGTCTCTGCAAAATTTACATTGGAATCTGTAGCCTAATGGGATATTATCAAGGTATGGGGCTTTTGAGGAGTGATGAAGTCATAAAGGTTTCATCCTCTACCATATGATAAAATAGCTTTAATTCTCTCCAGATCACAATGCAACATACAGGTTACATGTATGTATGAGATATATATTACAACAGAAATAGACTACAGAATACTCTGAATTTTTTCTAAACTGAATGATATCTGATCAGTTTTCTAGTTTGCAAACCTTAACATCGTCGTGTCTCCATGTTACCCTGTTAATTATTTAAAGACTATTCATATTTTTAAAGAAACAATAGCTTCAGGGTCATTGGCAGGCACAGCATGTGATAAAGGACTTGAGGAGTAGTAGTGGTTTCAATGGAAGTGATGGCCCACCTAGGCTCATATAGTTTGGTTTCCAGTTGGTGGATCTGTTTGGGAAGGATTAGGTGTGGCCTTGGTGGAATAGGCATGTCACTGGGAATGGGCTTTGAGATTTCAAAATCTCAGCACCATTTCTAATGCTGCTTTCTCTGTCTTGCTTATGATTATAGCTCAGGCTTTAAGCTCTCAGCTATTGCTCCAGTGAAATACATTTCTGCCTGCTGCCATGCCCCCCAATATGATAGTCATGGACTCAAAGCTTCTGGAACCATATGCCCCAAGTTAAACTTGCCTTGGTTACAGAGCTTTGCCACAGCAGTTGAAAAGTAACTAAGAAAGGGGTATTAATTGGTCAGCTGAATTGAGAATAAAATAATCAATTACTGCAGTGCTTTTTCTGAAATTTTAATATATTTAACGATCAATGAGTATCCAAGAAGGGAGTATAAACAGAGTTTGTTTGGGGTTTTCTTGTTGTTGTTCATGGCGATTTGAAAGAAAATGGCTCCCATAGGCACACAAAAAGTGACACTTTTAGGAGGTGTGGCTCTGTTTGAGGAGGTGTAGCTTTGTTTGAGGAGGTGTGGCTATTTTGGAGGAGGTTTGTCAGTAAGGTATGAGCTTTGGGGTTTCAGAAGCTTAATCCAGGTGTTTCTACTGTCTGTGGATCCAAATGTAAAACTCACAGCTACCTCTCAACCACCATGTCTGCCTGCATGCCACCATGCTTCCTACCATGATGATAATAGACTAAACTATGAAACTATAAGCCAGTCCCAATTAAATGTTTTTCTTTAAAAGAGTTATAGTCATGGTGTCTCTTCTCAGCAATACAACACTGACTAAGACATTGTTGTTATTTGATTTTCTCTGTTCTTATCTGCTAAAAACATAGAATCAAACCCTAGGCTGCTTCAGTGCCTCAAAAGTCCAGCCCTATCTCTCCTCCCAGTTTTGTTTTCTTATAGATATTATCATCTTTCACCCTTTTGAGGATTGAGACATTTTTCTTACATTTTTTTTCATTGAATACTAGTTCAATGTGGCTTCTCTCTGCTCCTAACTCTAAAGAAATGTCTTAAAATCCTATTTCTAGTGATATCTTTGCTGATAAATCTTCATTCTGGTCTTTAGTATGTTAGTAATTAGTGTTCACATGTACTTTTCTTTTACTTCTAGTTCAGCAATTGTCATGCAGCGGGATAAGAAATTACTCTATTTATACCTAACATTGATCTATGGATCTTTTTAAACTTTTGTTTCCCCAGTTCTAAACAGTGTCTGACACAGAAAGAACAATCTTTGCTGAAAGAAAGAACTATAAACAGATGAATGACTTATGGAATATTTTAGAAATACCTAAGCCTTTGACTACTCTAATATCTACAAATGTGTTATGAGGTCCTTTGTTTAAGCTGTTACTACAAATCAAACAGTATCAACTTTGCTTAAATGGAACTGAGGCTTCCCCCTTCTACACTTCTAATAAAGAATGTGTTTTTACTAATGTTTGCCCTGTAGAAATCTCTACAGCCTGGGACTTCTGTTTAGGGAGCTGGAGAAACATCCTTAAAAAGAGGTTGCCTGCCCTATCTGTCCCCATCAATAGAACTTAAGCTTAAGTAATAGAACTTACATAAGTAAATGAATATTCTCACATAATCTGTACTAGAAAACAATGCCGCTGATGGAAAATACATGAGTCAGTTCTGGTTCCTAGGTTCCCCTTCTCTGCTAGGATTCTCTTGTTAGAGTTGCTAGAGGACCAAATGTTGGAAGCTCCAGGAACCATCCTCCTCAGCCTTCACCGCTAAAACAAAGTTCTAGGTGCCATTTGAACCAGACATTTCATTTCAGGTGCTCAAAAAGCAAATTGTTCTATGTGCTGCTTTCCCAATTTTCTTGCTTCCATTCAAAACTTACCTTTTTTAAAAAGATCTACAGGGTGGTACTTCTCTTTTATATTCGAAACATGCGGCTCCTTGAAGGAAATCTCCTGTGAGGCCTCAATTAAAGTTGTGCATTTGGAAGTGTCCCTGGGATAGCTAATGCTTCTCAATACCAACCGATGTTCTTGAACTACATTAAGGATTTCACTTTTCTTAACCTCAAAAGGTATGAATTTGCCAGTTTTTGGTTTTTGGTGTTTATTTTTAAAGACATCTATAGACGTTCCTTGAGCCTTATTCTATAAATAAAAAAAATTAAAATTTTAATATTCATTTTTTAATATAACTACATAGTCAAATTTATAAACTTTATCATGATAAAATCATTTCATAGCTGACTGCATTTTCAAAAGTGTCTCACTAAAAAGATAGTTACCGTAATATGCATGATGGTTATCAATTAAGCCCACACTCTAAAGCTGTTCCCAAGCATGAATGTTACAAACCACTTCAAAAAAAATGAATTGTCCAATAGTAGCTTCTGTCTCAAATGAGATATTTTTAAATATAGGCACACAAACTACCATCCCCCAAAACTTACATGCAGACAGAATTATTCAGACTAAACATTTAGGAATTTAGGAATATATATGAATGTGTGAGTGCGCGCGCGCGTGTGTGCGTGTGCGTGTGTGTGTGTGTGTGTGTGTGTGTGTGTGTGTATTTAGTTTTTAAAAAGAATGCATGAATTTGAGGGATAGTGGGGAGGGTAATATGGAAGGATTTCAAGGGATGAAAGAAAAGGGAAGGGAGAAATTAATTATAATTAAATTATAATCTCAAGAAATATAGTCTCAGAGTCTATTTTTACATAATTTTTAAGTTTAATCATTTTAACCACCTCTAAAAACTCTTAATTGCCTATAAAATTTCCAAATCTTTTTCTACTAAACTGGAAATCACTCAGTATATATGGATGTTTGCTGTCATGAAAGTCACATTGATAACAGGATATAATTTTTCATATGTTTTAATCACATGTTTCTTAATTTTGAGCAACATATTCAGTGGAAGACTAACATAGCTCCAAGTCTCTAAAGTGCAGTTGTTCATATAATATCTGTCCTACAGATGGACAGAGCTGGTTACAAAGAGCCAAGTTGTTGTCACTTCAAACTGATGACAACTCAAGATGTCATTAAGCTTTTGGTGGTATTATCTTTACCACTTATCACAATGGCTGCCCAGTCTTCAGATGTCCTGCCTTCTCTGCAAAACCTTTTCCCTTAACTGGGACCCTCCCACCCTTCCTAAGACTGTACAACTGCTTGACATCCAGCAAATTTTTGTCAAGCAGGCACAATGCCTGTTGTTGGATATGCAGCATTCAGAGAAGACAGCCTTCACTCCAGGGACTACAGACTGCAACAGAGAGTTTTAATGCAAAGTGACGTGAGAAAAGACACAGGTACACAGGTAAGGCTGAGGTAACAGGAGAGGTGCGTCTTGTGGTGAAGTTTCCATTTTAGTTTTGTCTAAACAGAGTTAAGGGGATACTTTCTTAAAATGATAAATCCAAGTAAGTGTTAACACATTTAAATATATTAAATATGCAATAAATATATAAATATATTTATATATTATAAATATATAGATATAAATACATATTTATATCTATATATTTATAAATATAAATTATATTTATATATTTATATATACAACAAATATAAATATAATAACTATATATTTATATATTTATTGCATATTTAATATATTTAAAGGTGTTAATACTATATATATATAGTATATATTTATAGATAGATATAGATATATTCAAAGCATTTGAACAATGATTTGTGTGTCATCTGAATCAATTTCTATAAAAGTCACCAAAGGTGTCATTAGTGTCCATGAAAGCCTTTGTGATTATCAGTCCTGTATTCAAAAGCCCTTATTCAGTTTTTTCTAAATTAAATACATTAAAAAAATGCAAAGCACTACCTCATTTAATCTCTTGTAATGTTGAGCAATAAGAGATTTTGCTTCTTGCAAAAAATCTTGCTGGGTGGTTTCTAATACAGGACCTAGAATAGAAACAAAAACACTGTTTTAAATAGAAGTATTTGTTTTATTGATGAGACAAGGTCTCAAGCTGGCTTGGAATTTGCAATCCTCCTGCCTCATCCTCCCAGGCACTGCTTAAAATAATTACTTATACTTCCATAAATCAAGGTGGTGAAGTTAGAAAATTAAATTTTGAGGACAGTTGTGAATTTTGTGGGGCTCTATACAAGGGCGTTCTAAGTAATCTTTACAATTAGATTCAAAAGAATGAATATAACATCTTTTATTTAATAACTACTATTTGTAAAGAAAACCCAACTTACAATGGTCAGGATAATGAGCTAAATGTAAATATTAAACTCCTGAAAAACTAAAGAAAAAAACAAACTTGAAATATCCATCAGCTTTGAAAATGCTTTGAATATCATCTTATAAAAACATTAAAGCATATGTTGGGCATAAAAATATTAACTCCTACCCTTGTTTACTAATGCATGTGAGTATATATTTTTGAGTGCATTTAACTTATAACTTGTTGATAAAGTAACAATTATAGAATACAATTCCTTGGTAAATCAGTAGGACTAACCTGGAAATGAGAAATATTCCTGCCTAATGCTCTGAAGTATTATATTAACAGTGCTTACTTCGTTTCTATTTTTCTTAATTTATTAATTTCTTCTAACCAAAGCTACATATGAAGTCTCTGGCATGTACACTGTATATCATCTGTAAATTTTAGTCAAAAAGTCGGTTTTCTTTTTAAATTTATTTTCTGAATGTGAATACACTATAGCTTTCTTCATGAACACCAGAAGAGGGCATCAGATGATTGTGAGCCACCATGTGGTTGCTGGGAATTGAACTCAGGACCTCTGGAGAAGCAGCCACCACTCGTAACTGCTGAGCCATCTCTCCAGCCCCAAGAATCAGTTCTTAAAGATGACCATTAGAATTAGTTGCTCCGGCTATTAATAAATATTTCCCAACTTCTTCCTCTTTACCTGGACTCAATAAAATTTAAAAGTAGTACCTATTCAAATTAGCTTTCCAACTGTCCAGAGGAATCCTGTAAAACACTATGTTCTTTATAAGTCTTAAAAATCAAGGTTTCCTCTCTCTTTTTTTACATCCATTCAGAGTTTAAGCAATTTTAAAGAATTTGCTCTACTCAAAGTGAAAACATATGAGATACCTTCACACTGCCTGAATTAGTAAAACTAAAAAGACTGAGAAGGTAGAATGTTGATGCATTGGGAATACCGTGACTGTCCTGTTTGCTTTGAAAAATACAAATACAAAAGGGAATATGCAGCTTGGAAAAAGTATGGAGATATTTATAAAGCTGAAAATACATTTACTCTGACCCTTGCAATTTGACCTTCCAATATTTACTATAGAAAATGAAAACATGTTTGTAAGCGATTTGCATAAGATTTCTTAAAGCAACTTACTCATGGTTAAATTGGAAAAGGCTCAGGTACGTATCAATAAGAGAATTGAGAAACAAGCTGCCTTATACTTAGACAATGAAACTGTTAGCCATCAGAAAAAGAGCCAAACCATGAGTGTGTACAGCACAGTGGTAGGTCTCAGAGCAGAATCTCAAGTTAAAGTAGCCTACACAAATAGAGCATACTGCATGGCTCCCTGTAAATGAAGTTGTAGAACTGATAGTAACAATTTCTGGTTGAAACAAAGCAACAATGAATCTTCTGTTGAGTGAGAAGTACCTAAGAAGGGCATAAAGGAAACACCTGAGCTGATGGTTCTATTCCATTCCCTAATAGGAACTTGGGTTGAACAGGCATTTGTGGCAGTGTTAGAGCATGACTGTACCTAAGATTTCTGCATTTCATGGCATGTAAATTTTACATTAATAATAATGTGTTTTAGAGTTAGAGAAAAAATGCCCCTGCATGCCTGTCATTACTATCCACAGCCATGGACCACCAGGAGCTGTTATGATCAACTGCAAGAAAATGGAGCCCAGGGAGACCTTTGAAATGCAGAAAAGACACAAACAGACAGAAGTCTGCCTTCAAAGTCCTGGGTTAAGAAAGGGAGCAACTAAAGCTATTCTGTTGGGATAAACAGCACAGAAGTTGTTCCCAGCAATCTTTAAGTTCACCAGTTCCATCTTGCTCCTTCTCCCTCCCTTCTCCTTCCCTCCCTGTTATATATGGAAGTGCTGTTAGGTTGTGACCAGACTCAGATCCCAGTCCTCCTGTATCCAAGGGTGTCTGTGTATACCTAAAAGCCATCATTGGTGGCATTTTTCTCTTTTCAATAAAAAAGAAAATCTTTGTTGAGATTCATATACATGTTCTAGCAGAAACGTGTCTCTGGTGAAGACAGAGCACACGCCAGTATACCAGTCCTGAGCTCTTAGAAGGCAGTCCTCACAGAGACTTCAGAATGTAAAACTCTGTTTCATAAAATTGCAACTAGATAAAACTCTGCTTTGAGGGGGCCTATAGTTGAGCACTTTTTCCTGAAGAAATGGCACTGTGGGTGGGGTTTCCAGTGTGACTCCAAGGCTTTTTCTCTCTTTGTCATGAATCCTTTCCTGCTTCAGTTTTCTTCTTCTGGTTAGTTGAATTGCCAAAGTTTCCATAGCTAAGGATGAATGGGATAAACAACTAGCAAGAGGTATGGGAATCCTTATAAAATTAAAATACATTTATCCTGTGACCCGGTGATTTTACTTCCAGACATTTACAGAAAATGAAAACATATCCATAAGAGATTTGAATAAGAATGACCCTAGCAACTTACCCATAATTCATACCTTTTTTTTTTTTAATTTTTTTATTGGATGTTTTATTTACATTTCATATGTTGTCCCCTTACCCCATCCCCCACCCACCCAGGAACCCCCAATCCCCTCACACCTCCTCCTTCTTCTTTGTGGATGTAACCTCTATCTACCCCCCCACTCCCACCTCCCCACCCTCAAAACTCCCACCCCCTGGGGCGTCCAGCCCATAATTCATACCTTAAGAGTCCACATCTGTATCAGTAAGAGGATAAACTGACCCATGAGAAGTTGACTTAGATCCTTTCACAGATCATTTAGCTACAACACCTGATACATAAGTTTCCCTGTTGAACTATTAATATTGTATTGCTATCATTGTATGAAAATTTTTCCTAGCCATGTTTGCATAGTAATTTCATTAATCAATTCTTTTTAATAGGAAAACAACAACCTTCCAAATTAGTTTAAATTGGCTGCCTAATTATACATATTTCATCTAAAATTAATGAGTTAATATGTCCATGGACAAGAAAATATATTCTTTGAGATTCTCTGTGCTGCTAAAACAGAAAAATAAGTAAGAAATTGTTAAAAGCAATGGCAGTATTTTACAATAAAGTAAACTTTAGAGATTGAAACGGTCATAATAAACTGACCTGAAACATGAGTGCAAAGGATACTCCCAAAGGACAAAATGTATGCATGTGCCAAGGGACAGAATGTGTGTGCTCCAAAGGACAGAGTGTGTGCATGTGCCTCTGATTCGAAGAGTTGCAGCCATGGAAAATAATGTCATACATTAACCTTTTAAAACTCTCATTCCTCATACAGACTGTGCTGAATGCTAATAGTGTAATGTTTCTCTTACTCCATTTGTGGTTCTGCATAGTTACTTCAGGACGCCTCTGATCTGAGATACAAAAAGAAAATCTAATCATGGAAACTATGACAGGGAATGAGCCATCTCTCAATTATAATCTCTGAACAAGCCTTTTATGTACCCAGAAGTCCCATAGCCTTGAAAACCTGTATTTTCTAATGCAGAAAGTTTCACCCCTTTCCAGTTAGACTTCATTTCCCAGAAAGCCTTCACAAAAAATTATAAGAAGTTAATCAAAGATTTATGGTCATGTTGGGTGAGACCACCCTGCATGTACAGTCCAAGTGAATACCCTACTAGCTTGTGTGTGACTGACTTCACAAGGTTTGGAAAAGACACACTCAAGCTGAGCCTGTTGGCACATGCCTAGAATCCCAGCATTTGGGAAGCTGAGGCAAAAAGATTTTGAGGCCAGCCTGGGCTACATAGCAAGAGTCTGTCTCAAAATGTCAAAAATAAAACAGTATTAAACCCTTAGGCACAATGGGACTCAATTCTGCATATATTCATTATCTGCCTACTAAATGCTGTGCTGCTTTCACTGCTACAGGTGCTCACATGGGAGACTAATGGTGCCTGTTTTCTATATGCTATAGAGCTTGGGGTGGATTTTTCTATAAAGAATTTATAAACAAACTCCATGGCATTTAGTAGAAAGTATACCGTAATATAAAATAGCATAAACTACCCCTTACTGGCTCTCCAATGACTGAACTTAAAAGAGTTAAAGCTTTATATTACATTATGGGAGAAAAGATTGAAAACAGAAACATCTCCAGAGAAATAACAGTGAGACAAATTCTAACTCAAGCAGTAGCTTTAAATCTGCACTTCATTAATTTCTTGAGCCATGGAGCCCCTCCTTGTCTCAGTCAGAGCAGCTCAAACTCTGTTTTGTGTATTTAAGCTCTTACTAAGTGCTATTTTAAAGGAAATAATCTTTGGCTAAAATAATATATGTCTAACAGGTAAAAACCAAAATAATTAATAAAAGCTGCATGCACATAAAAGACACATTCACACATTCTTTTTTTTCTTTTTTTTTCTTTTTCTTTTCTTTTTTTTTTTTTGAGACAGGTTTTCTCTGTGTATCCCTGGCTCTCCTGTCCTGGATCTCACTCTATAAACCAGGCTGGCCTGAAATCTGCCTGCCTCTGCCTCCCAAGTGCTGGGATTAAAGGAGTGCACCACCAGTGCCCGGCTAAAAGATCACATTCTTAAAACATAAAAATGAACAGTTGTTAGTTACAGGCACTCTTGGCTATGCCAGCCATGTTTCAAGCAGTGGGTAGCCGCACATGACTAGTAAATAACGTGTGTCAGGCCTTGTCTGTTTGGAGAGTGACCACATTGCCAAAAGTCCTGCTTTACCCATGGTTTGTACTGCTAGTTATTAGATTAGAGGAAAAGACTCTTCAAAACAATTACAATGTCTTGAACTGCACATTGATTAGGTAACATGGGTACTCACCTACTCCTTCAGGTAGAGCTGCTGCAGTTGCCATGATGGGCAGGTGGGATTATCCTTTTTGAATGTTGAACACCACTGTTTATGAGTGATAAAGATGTGATGATCACTTATGTTATCTATTTCATTTATTCATACATAAATATAAAGAATAACACTTATATTACATACACCTGATCTAAAAATTTCTGGGGATAGATTATATATATAATATACATTATATATATTATATGTAGTATATATATTACATATACACATATATGTAACATAGATATACACAGATATGTGACATAGATATACATAGATATGTGACATGTGTGTGTGTGTTATTATCTTATGGTCATTAGTGTTTTGTCTGCATGTATGTATGCATGCATATGAGGTTATCAGAAGCCCTGAAACTGGAATTACAGATGAGTCTGAGCTGCCATGTGGAACTGAACCCAGTTCCTCTGGAAGAGCAGCCAGTGCTCTTAACCACTGAGCCATCTCTCCAGCCCCATGATCTAAAGCTTTCAACGTCTTTTCTTTGAGGGCTAGGAATCTAGTGTATGGAGTATTTGCATACATTCTACCTTATGGGTCCCAAACAGCTTTAAAAGGGTTTGGATGTCTTTAAATTTTTCCTAAAGGTTCCCATGTTGGAAGTATGGCCCTTAGTATGCCAATGATAGTGTCAAAGACTTAAGAACTAGTGCAAAGTCTTCAAGTCACCTGGAGAATGCAATCAGAATAGGTTGGGCTACCCTAGTTCCTCTGTCTTCCTGCTTCTGAGAAAACTGCTCACTTTCTTATGGGCTCCCACTATAAGGAATTAGGCCATGAGCTTCCCCGCTGAAGCTGGGACAAAGCAAGCACCATGCTCTTGCACCTCTAAAACTGAGTTAAATGAACCTCTTTATAAACTGAACTTGCTCAGACATGTCATTTATAGTACCAGAGCTGAGCAACCTGCTAGAGCTACTGCCTCACATTTGGTAGACCTGAAAATAAAAATATGGAGAAATTAAATCAATTGTCCATGTACAGCTATTTTGCAGCATAAAAGAACTCAAATTCAAATATTCTATCTTGAGACCCTATGAGAGAGAGCTCACTTAACTTTATTACTTTCTTATTAATATCCAACTCATACCTAGCACACGCCTTACACATCTCAGCTCTGAGCTTAGATTTGTGTTTATCTTCAACTTAAAAAATGCCTGGGGTTTTGTTCCCATCTGCTTCATGATCTGTCTAGTCTCAGTCACTAATCTCTGCTTTAAATATCATAGCTGTTGCTGTCTATTTTATCTGTGTAAGGAGCTAACAATAGGAGAAGTATGTCTGAAAGTCGAACAACCCTACACAGACTCCATGCACCTTGAAAACAATATTATACTAAAAATACTAGAAATCATACACTGCTCGTCCTCTACTCTGAACGGCTATCAAAATGACCTGGGAAGTTTTAAAGAACCTATCAATCTGGAACAGAATCTAGAATTTCAATTTATGTTCACCTATGCCTTGAACCTTAGCACAGTGCTTTCTAGTCCAGCGTTCCAGATTCTGGGGATGCTCAAAGACTGACACATGGACTGAGCTGAGCTCTCCCTCCTGCATTTAACACCACATTCCTTTCGAAGCGTTCTGCACAATGCATTGCATGTCTCTACAGCTACATGATCACTTTGACTGGTGGAGACAGTGCACTCAGTGGCTGCATGATTATAAACAAGAATATTACGTGCCTGGCAGGGACCCACAGAGCACCTTAGTCTAGACTTTGCATAACTGTTCAGTTGGCTGATCCATCCAAAAAGCTATGAAGAAGAGTTCAATACTTTCGGGATTGTGAGAATAAGCTTAAACTCTGCCCAATGAAAGTCACAACTAGAGTCACATGTGCTCAGATAAAGAGGTATAAAAAATGTCCTTGACTCCTACGCAGAGAAAGAAACCACTACAATCACATATTTAAAATCCAGAATTCTAGAAAATCTATTTCTCCAATTCTCAGAATTATAATGGAGGCAAGAACACAGACTATGTCTCAGGTCTGCCTAGTCCTATGAGTAAACCTTAGTAAATTCAAACACGGTAGCTCCCTTAGAAAGTAACAGCCTTGTCTTCAAGTTTGACTAACTATTGTTTCTCATATTTCAATATAAGAGAAAATTTAAATTGATTTACACTCTGTCATTTTCTTATTTTTATCTCTACAGAAATGGATGCCTTTGGGGCTGCTTGTTGCTTCGCCTTAATTCAGTGTGCCAGGGGTATCATCATATATTAAAAGGTCTGGAAAGAAAGATATGCCACTATTCTTTTAATGCAGAAACTCACTAAGCATCTGATGGGGTGCTTTCACGGCAATGCCCCCACAAAACCAAAGAATATGGGGCAAAGCGAGCCAGGAGATGGGTGAAAGGCAGCTACAGATGGCAAGACTACTGAGAGAGGCAAACAATACCACAGGGCATCAAGAAACTGTGCCCCTGTCCACTTTACACAACAGACACACAACAAAAGCCCATGTCTCCAGGTGTGTGTAGTGCCTTCCTAGACAAAAGGCTTACCATAATCAATTGTGGGAGAAAAAGCAAAAGGAAATTAAAAATTACAGAAATATTTACCAGGTATCAGAGGAAAGTCTATAGCTCTGTGGAAGCAGTGTTATAAACCTGTGAGTATAATTAGTTTTAAATAAAAATGACAACTGCAAAGACTTGACAATGAGATGGAAGGTTCAAGAGATATCTGGAAGGGCCGAATGGTAATCAGAGTGAAATCATGACAGGTACCAGCCAATCAAAACAAGATGCAAGCTAGCACAATCCTGCTCTGAAAATCAATCCTGACAGAGCAGATGATGTTGCTTAAGAGAACCAGAGAATGTGGCTGAGTGAAAGACACAGCACAGAAAATACAAGTGGAAAATGCACATGGCATAGCAGGCAGTGCATAGTGTGCCTGACTTTCTGCTCCTGAAAGATGCGATGAATTGTTTGCTGTTGTTTCATTTTGTTTTGCTTTGTTCTGTTTTTGTTTTGTTTTGAATATGGTATTTAAATAACCAGTGCTCTAGAATGTAGCTTTCACAAATGCAAGAACTTAGTTTTCTTCCCTGCAATACTCCCAGTACTCAAGATAGGGCCCAGAACACAGAAGTGATAAGAAATGGTTGTGAATTGAGAACTCATATAATGGAATACCTGGCAGAAATGTCCTTCCATCTCATGCCTACTTCAGTGCATCCTTTGAACACATCTCTTTACCTTTTCTCTCCAAGCAGATGAAACTTAAGGCCCTCTAGATTGGTAAAACAAAGCTTAGGATTTGTAATCCTATTCTTATAGGAGAAGAGGCAAACAGAATTAGAACTTATTTCCTACCTTATCTTCATAAAGCAGTTGACTAATCAGAGTTGGTCATAGAATATACTTCTAGGATCTTAAATTTTTCCCAAAGTTCTATATCTTAAAGGCTTGCTCTATGGACTATAAAGTACCAGAAGGTGGTGGAATTTCTTAGAAGGAGGATCTCTGGATGTTGAGTCTTACCTTTGAAGAGAATGCCAAGACACTAGACACTCTCCTTCCACTTGCCATGATGTGAGCAAACTTCCTCCCTCATGTGTCCCTAGTTTAAGGTACTGTGCCACCATAGACCAAAAAAGATGAAGTCAAACAACTACAGAAAGAAAATTCTAAAACCATGAGCTAAAATAAAACTCTCTTTACAAATTGAACATGAATATCTTGGGAATCTTGGCAAAGCAACAGAAAGATAACGAATATTGTCCCTTTTATAAGGAAGCATTTGGGGTCAAGAACTGATGTGAGGTACACAGTAGCATCGATGGAAGTGGATTATACTTTAGGGACCTGGGGAAGTTGGTATAAGAATAAATGACAGAAAATTTCATTTAACCCCAACATTCTCCCCACTGTCCCTCTACCCCGAGTCACTAAACCTCCAGTCCTATTTCAGCTCTACACTTTGATCTCAGAAACTTTAATTATTTACCTATTTACCTATTTACCTTTCCTGGGGACCTGGGCCTCAAAGTGTCTTATGTTTTTATTTGCTACACTCAATCCATCAAGCTGTGCATATCATTCACCCTAAAATAGAGCTGCATCTCACTGTTGTCCCTCTGTCTCAGATGTAATCACTTCACCCCTGGATGAATGCAACTGCTTCTGAACTCAACTATTCCTGCCCTGTCCCAGATCATCCTTCACAGAGCAGAATTCATCTTCCAAGCTATAAACCAGACCATTTCCTTTCCACAGCTTCTGATTGCATTTAAAGATGTGGCCTCGGCCCTGGGCTTGGTTATCTCATCAGCCTATATAAATATGAATAAGAAGCTTGGGGCTCCAATCTTAAAATTCCACAACTCTGGAACTAAGTCAATGGGTGGATTTGACTTGTTGTAGTTTAATTTTCTTCATTTAAATGATAAAAATTACTGGGATAAAATACTTTTAAGGGCTCTTCCAGTTTTAATGCTATTAGTATATTGTTTTATATATTGTGAAATAAAAAATAAACAGCTGGTTAAGATGACAGAAATCACCTATGTAGTCAAGATTGCCCAGGTTTCCTTTGTACACTTCCTATGTTTTCAGTAGCTCCAGAGCCTGACATAAAGGACAAAGGCCAGGCCAGGCCTCTGCGTCGTGTGACTTCCCACTAACTCAGCACTAAGCACTAACTCTCATGCCATTGCTTCTCAGGAATCTCTCCTATAGTCTGTTCTGACAACTGTTCTCATGCTCTGCTACATTTTCTTCAAATTAACAAGTGTGATTGATGGTCTATCCTTTTTGGCCACTGGACTAGATCTCTATCCATCAGAAGACACACTTCTGAGCAAGTCTTTGAGGAGGTTACCAGAGAATGCTAGTGCCTCCATACCATGGTCTGGGATACCAGACAGAATAGAAAGGAAAAGAGGAGACTCAGTGGTCTCCTCTGTACTTGCTGACTGTGGATACGGTGTGGCCAGCCACCTCTTACTTCTGCCACCACAACTGGAATTCTTATTACCAATATGCCCTTCCATGCTATTTTCTTAAACTGAAAGCAAAGATAATCCTTCTTTTCCAAGTTGCTTTTTGCAGAACAATAACTAGCAGGGAAAAACCTAGGATTTCTCATTTTCCACACTTGTTTCCAGACTTCCCTGTCAAGTCTTTTCTATTCCTCTGAACAGATGATCTTGTCAGATAGCAACAAACTACTGGACTAAGAAAAGAAAACTCAATGAAAGTGAACAGCTTCCAGAGGGGGACAATATTACTAGCAAATATTAGGCTCATAAAATAGACAAAAGTATGCTATATGACAAGAGGATAAAATATTACATACCTAATTAGTCAGAGAACCATAAATAACACAGACAGAAAATATTATATGATCTTATGACCCTGAATGTCAGGCAAGATGGGAGCCCAGGAAGACTAATGAACCGCACGGCAAACACATTGAATAGCAGTTATTTCCTGATGTGGACATTGCTCTCTGATTCATTAACTCAGGGTAATAGGTTATTCATAACCAGGAAGGAAAAATATGAGTCATTAGGGTCCCCATCACCCAACACAAATCACTGGAATCCTGGAACTCTGTGGTCACTGCAAACTAAAATCCAGGTCGGACCCTTCCAATACCAAAGTATATGATGTTTGCCTAACCACTTAGCACCCCTAAATCCCATTTTCTCACAGAAAAAAACAGATAACTGTTAATAGACCAATATTTGACAAACAGGAGTTTTATCTATCTTTAAATTACTTCTCAGAGGGCAATGGAGACACCAAACAATTGCCTGGCTGTCCTGATGAATGGGGAGCTCACAGCCTCCCCAGGATGCACCCCCTTCTATCTATCCTTAACCACAACTTTCCAGGTCCAGAGAAGTTAGCTTAACTGTTCATAAGATGATTGTTATAGTCAATTCAGTGATGGTCAAGCAACAAAACATTAAGGTGCTTCAATTATTCTTATTCTTGTATAAAAAGCTTACGATTTTAAACCATAAAAGAAAATAACTTATTATTTTTCATTTTTAAGTTCTAACATCATTTTAAAAGAAGATGTTAAACTGAGAACTAATAAACTTCTCGTAATTATTTCTAATATTATGATTGATTAAATTGTATTTTTTAGTTTCTGCATTATATTGATTAGAAGGAAAGCGGACTCCAGCCAAGGAAGCAGGTAAGCTAACTGCAGATCTTCACAGCACTCTGTGCCCTGTCTCCTCTAAATTCAGACTCACCCACAGCTCTGTAACAGACCATCTGCTTCAGCCTCCTGGTTTCCCCTACCCCAGAGCCGGTGAATCACACAGATCTTCCCCTCCAAACTTCCAGCCTCCCACTCATTCTATTATTTCAGCCCCCAACTCCAGCAGCCATTCCCTGGAAGTCCATAGGTCACTCCAGCTAGGAAATCAGGTAGCCTACTGCAGGCCTTCACCTCTTCCTCCTGTCTAAATTCAAGCCCTGATTCTCTCCAGGAAATCTGTAGCAGACCACCTAAAGCAGACTTTGCCTCCTCAAAGGCTTACCAAACTGGTTGGTTTCATTGAAAAATGCTTATGAATATTTAAAAAAAAAAAGAGTTAGCACAAGTGGGCCAATTTGTTCCAGAATACAGAAGAAGAGACAATACAAGTTTGTTTTATCAACCAGAAAACACCGTCAATTGCAATAGTAAACAACAGCACCAAAAGAGCAACAGAGCCCAAAAAAAGTAGACACAGAAACTGTTAACATAATCTCAAATGAAACATAACAAGTGTTTTCAGACTATATGACATGACTGGGCAGACTTTCTCCAGAAATCCAATGATGAATTAATATTCAAAATCAAGCAACTAGTTTCACTATATTTATAAACTAAAGTAGAAAAATGAATGAGCTTATTGACTGGCACATGAAAAATGACAAAATTCAATATACATGCAGAATAAAGAAAAAGCTAAAAAAGGAAAAGAGAATGTATTTCTTTGATAGAGAATATGAAATATATATAGTTAGCATGACTAATAGAGAATACACTGGTTTTTTTTCCTATTGTAGGAAAGTTGTCAGTAATTTCTGTTCTTTCTTCTTTCTCAAAGGGTAAATGAATATCCTAACCAGAACAATCAGATAGTATAAAGAAACAGAAGGAGATCAGTGGTCTGACTGATAACTGCCCAAATGCTGCAGCCTGCTTGCTTCCCAGGAGGTCTGCAGTGACCAAGGACATAGAGTTCCACCTTCCTTCCAGCCCATTTTCCCACTAGACCCAAGCCAGTGGCCCACTACCTACCCAAACACTACAGTCTGCAAACCTCCCAGGAGGTCTGCAGTAACCAGAAACACAAGAGGCCTGCTTTAACCAGAGATACAAGAGGCCCATCCCAACTAGAGAAAACACTGTCTGCCTCCAAAGAGACCAATGCTAACTCAGGTCACAGACCTCTACCTGCTTCCAAGGAGACTAGTTGCAGTTAGAGACATCCAAGCCAGTTAACACTAGAGAGAGCCAGATGGCCAGAGGCAAGTACAAGATCATAAGTGACAGAACTCAATGCAATTAGGCACCACCAAAGCCAGTTCTCCTATCACACCAAGTCCTGACTACACTAACATGCATGAAAAGCAAGATAATGACCTAAATCCCATCTCATAGATAGAGGCCTTTAAGAATGATATAAAGAACTCCCTTGAAGAAATATAAGAAAACACAGGCAAACAGGAAGAAGCCCTTAAAGAAGAAACAAATAAATCTCTTTTTAAAATACAGGAAAATACAATTAAGCAAGTGAAGGAATTGAGTGAAACAGTCCAAGAACTAAAAATGGAAATAGAAAAAAATAAAGAAAACACAAGGGAGACAACACTGGAGATAGACAATTTAGGAACAAGATTAGGACCTACAGATGCAAGATTCATAAACAAAGTGAATACAAGAAATAGAAGAGAGAATCTCAGGCATAGAAGATAACATAGAAACTATTGACACATTGGTCAAAGAAAATCCAGTGTGTAAAAAGCTCCTAATCCAGAATATCCAGGAAATTTAGGACACAATGAAAAGATCAAATCTAAGAATAATAAAAATAGAAGAGGGTAAAGAATCTCAGCTCAAACAACCAGAAAACATTTTCCACAAACTCAGAAGAAAACTTCCCTAATATAGAAAAGAGAGATAGCCATAAATGTACATAAATGTACAAGAACATCAAATAGATTGGACAAGAAAAGAAAATCCTCTTGTCACATGATAATCAAAACACTAAATGCACAGAACAAAGAAAAAAATATTAAAAGCTGTGAGGGGGAAAGGCCAAGTAACATATAAAGGCAGACTTATCAGAATTACACCAGACTTTTCAATAGAGACTCTAAAAGCCAAAAGATCCTAGACAGATGTCATCCAGACCCTAAAAGAACACAAATGCCAGCCCAGAATACTATACCCAGCAAAATTCTCAATCACCATAGATGGGGAAACCAAGACATTCTATGACAAAACCAAATTTAAACAACATCTTTCTACTAATCAAGCCTTACAGAGGATACTGGAATGAAATCTCGAATACAAGGAAGGTAACTACACACAAGAAAACACAAGAAACTAAACAGTTCACAACAAAACCAAAAGGAGAGAATCATATACATATAATACTGCCTCCAGCAACAAAAATAACAGTAGCTAACAATCATCTGTCTTTAACCATCTCTCAACATCAATGGACTCAATTCCCCAATAAAAAGGCACAGATAAGAGACTGGATACATAAACAGGATACAGCATTTTGCTGCATACAAAAAAAACAAACAAACAAGCAAAAAACCCACCTCAGTGACAAAGACAGACACTATCTCATAGTAAAAGCCTGGAAAAAATTTTCCAAGCAAATGGTCCCAAGAGACAAACTGGAGTTGCCATTCTAATATCCAATAAAAAAGACTTTCAAGTTTTCAAAGGACATGGGGAAGAACACATCATACTCGTCAAAGGAAAAGTGCACCAAGATGAACTCTCAATTCTGAACATCTATGCCCCAAATGCAAGAGCACCCGAATTCATAAAAGAATCTTTACTGAAGCTCAAAACACACATTGAACTTCACACAATAATAGTGGGAGACGTCAACACCCCAGTCTCACTAATAGACAGGTCACTGAAACAGAAACTAAACAGAGACACAGTGAAACTAGCATAAGTTATGAATCAAACGGATATAAGAGATAACTACAGAACATTTTACCCCAAAACAAGAGAATATACCTTCTTCTCAGCACTTCATGGAACCTTCTCCAAAACTGACAATATAGTCAAACATAAAACAAGCCTCAATTGATACAAGAAGATTGAATTAATCGCATTAAACCCAATGCATTCTATCAGATCCCCACAGACTAAGGCTAGATTTCAATAACAAATAAAACAACAGAAAGCCCACATACTCATGGAAGCTGAACAAGTCTCTGCTCAGTGATAACTTGGGCAGGGAAAAAAAGAAAGAAAGAAGGAAAAGACTTTATAGAAATCAATGAAAATGAAGGCAGAACATACCCAAACTTATGGGACACAATGAAAGAAGTGGTAAGAGGAAACTTCACAGAACTAAATGCTCTAATAAACTGGAGAGTTCTCATGCTAAGGAACTAAAAGTATAGCTGAAAGGTCTAGAACAAAAAGAACCAAACACACACAAGAGGACTAAATGGCAGGAAATGATCAAACACAGGGCTAAAGTCAATCAATTAGAAACAAAGAGAACAATACAAAAAATCAACAAACCAAAGAGCTGGGGTACTGATCTAAACAGAGAATTCATGACAGAAGAATCTGAGAAGCACTTAAATAAATATTCCAAGCCCTTAGTCATCAGAGAAATGCAAATGAAAATGACCCTGAGATTCCACCTCGCACCAATCAGAATGGCTAAGATCAAAAGCTCAAGTGACATCACAAGCACATCCTGGTGAGGATGTGTACAAAGAACATTCCTACACTGCTAATAAAATTGCAAACTGGTACAATCACTCTGGAAATCACTCTGGTGGTTCCTCAGAAAATTGGAAATAGTTCTACCTGAAGACCTAGCTATACCACTCTTGAGTATATACCCAAAAGATGCCCCACCGTACCCCAAGGACATGTGCTCTACTATGTTCATAGCAGCTTTATTTGTAATAGCCAGAAGGTGAAAACAACCCAGATGTCCCTTAACCAAAGAATGGATACAGAAATCATGGTTTATGTACACAATGGAATACTATTCAGCTATTAAAAATGAGAAAATCATGAATTTTGCTGACAAATGGATGATACTAGAAAATATCATCCTGAGTGAGGTAACTTAGACTCGAAAGACATGCATGGTATGTACTCACTGATAAGTGGCTATTAGCCAAAATGTACAGAATATCTAGAATACAACATACAGACCATAAGAAGTATGACAAGAAGAAATGCCCAAGTGATGAGGCTTCAATCCCACTTAGAAGGGAGAAGGAAATAATCATGGGAGGCAGAGGGAGGGAGGAACCTGCATGGGAGGCTGGAGAGAGAAAAGGAAAATGGGATCAGAAATGGGGGAATGGAACAGGAGAGAAGCTAGAAGCCCAGAGGGCCAAGCAGTCTTGGGGAGTGGGAGGTGGAGATACCCTCCAGAAAGTACCAGAGACCCAGGAGGTGAGACACTCTCAGTATTCATTGGGGTGACCTTAGTCAAAATGCCCAACAATGGGGAAAGGGAGCTAGAAGAGTCCACCTCCAGTAGATAAACAGGGTCTCAAGTGGAGAGACAGGGTTACTAACTCACAGTCAAAATCCCTGACCCAGAATTGTTCCTGTCTAAAAGAACTGCCGGGACAAAAAATGGAGAAGAGATTGAAGGAAAGAAGGGCCAATGACTGGCCCAATGGACCAAGGCCTGACACTACTCTGCTATGATGTGCTTACAGGCAGGAGCCTAGCATGGCCATTGTAAGGAGCAGGCCCTTAACAGGATCGGCTCCATTTTGTAATAGGAAAGAAAACAAGTTTTGAAGTGTAGTTGTTTTGAAGTGCTATGACAACCAGAAGTTGTTTTGAAACCTTATAAATCAAAATATTTCTGAACAAAAACGAATTGTTTTGAATAAGTGTGATAACCAGCTGTAATGAAGTCAGAGCTCAGCAATAAGCAGACACAAATGGTTATCGGCCGCACATGTCAGCAGTGATGTCAAATCGAGCATAAAAAGAGGAGCCCGACTGGAGCACATCATCACACACTGGTAGCTGTGACTGCCTCCGACCAAGCCTCCTCAACACCCAATCATTGAGATTCAATGACAATCGAAAGACCAACAGTATCGGTGACGCCCCCATCTTCATGGTCAAGCACCGACTTCCCAGTCAAGCACCCTACGAGGTCAAATTAGCTGGAAGCCACAGTCCAAAACCACCTTCCTGGACTCCAGACCTGAAACTGAAACCCTCATAAGGATTCAGGTCGTATAACCCACGAATGAATGATGTACTTATTGCTATGCTTATTTCTTTGGTAATTAGCAATTCATTATTTGTGTTCGTTGTGCCGATATTAATAAAGGCAACACTTGGAATGAACAAGAAATGTGGCAATACCTTGTTGTAGCAATATCCTTGGCATTGGTAATAATATATTGTTTGCTGTGCATCATTAAAGATCAATTGAATGTCAAACCCTCCATCTCTGGCATACTCTCTTTCTTCTCGTGGAGTTGATAATCTCACGGTCAATCCAGCATAGGATCCCTAAGTGGAGAAGGATCTGTCACTCCTCTCCCCGAGGGGATACTAAGCCTCGAAACATACTTGTTCGCAACAGCTATCCTCTGAGAGGGCCTACCAGCAGCTGACTAAGACAGAAGCAGATATTTACACCCAACCATTGGACTGAAGTCACGTAACCCTATGATTCAATTAGGGGAAGGACTGAAGAAACTGAAAGGGAGAGTGACCCCATTGGAAGACCAGGAGTATCAACTAACCCAGATGTCAGGGAACTCCCAGAGACTGAGCCACCAACCAGGAGCATACACGGGCTGATCCAAGGCCCATGGCACATATGTAGCAGAAGTCTACCTGGTCAGGCCTTAATGGGAGAAGACTTGCTTAAACCCCAAGAGACTTGAGGCCCCAGGAAAGATGGAGGACTGGTGGGGGAGCACCCTCTCATAGGCAAGGGGGAGGAGGAAAGGGTGAGGAACTGTGGGATGGGGAACTGAGGGGAGGACAACAACTGGAATGTAAAATAGTAATAATAATAATTTTTAAAAAGAATAATAAAAAAAAGAAACAGAAGAGGTACAAATGAGGAAGGAAGACGTAACACTCACTATTTGTAGTTGGAGGAACTATGTGTTTGGAACCAACCTACAAATCTACAGACCAAATATAGAAGATCAAACTTTAAACAATGTAGAAATAAATATTTATCTCTAATGTAGTGATGAAATTGCAAACACAAAAAAATTAAAATGCAACACAGTTTACAACACTTAAAAATCAAGATAAATAAATATATGTAAGTAAAACGTAGATAAGACTGATCACACAGAGTTGATGAAAGAAAACAAGGAGGATCTAAATAAATGAAGACATAAAATTGCCAATTGCCAGTAAAATTAACACAGTTAAGAAATTGCTTGCTACGATTTACTGCATAAACTATGAAATTCTTCTAAAATTTGCATGAAAACAGAAGGGATCTAGAATCACTGAAGGAAACTTTATGGAAAAGTTAGAGAAGCTCTTCGTCTCCTCTAAATCCTGTCTCCCACCCTCACAACCCCATTCCACCCCATCTCTCCCCCAGTTCTGTAGTAGACCACCTGCTGTGGCCTCCCCTCCCTATAGACTCCATCTCCAATGGATCATATACATCTTCTTCATCTTTCCTATCCCCAACTCACCCCTTGTCTATGCCCAAAACTCTAGCAGGCATTCCCTGGGAACAAGTTCCAGTCCTTGGGACACTCAAGCTTGCCAGAGAAGCAAGTAGATCATCAAAGCAGCTACAGAGCTTCAGGTCTTCACTCTCCCTCCCTTCCTCCAAATCCAATGCCTAAGTCTCATGCCCAGCTCTCTAGAAGAATACTTGATGTGTCTTCTCCACACTCTGTCTCCATTCCCAGGGAACTAAGCAGATGCTAATGGAACACAAAGCTTTCCTCCCTCCTGTGGGTCCCCTCTGCAGTGGGTAGTCAGACTGTCTACTCTGTCTGCCTGAGTCTGTCTGAGTCTGTCTCGGTCTAGTCTCTCTGTCTAGTCTAGTCTGTATGCTCTGAGTCTATCTGCTCTGAGTCGGTCTGTCTAGTCTGAGTCTGTCTGAAGATGAAGTCTGTCTGCTCTGACTAGTTTGTCTGCTCTCTGTCTCTGACTGCTCCTTTTATATCTCTCCTGAGTTTCTCAAGTGCTGGGATTAAAGGCATGTGCTACCACTGCATGCCTTGACTGAAAGGATCAAGATAATTATCAGAGTGTGCTCAGCTGTTGTAAACAAGTCTCATGTCAGAGTATATGGCTCAAGATGGCTGCAAAGATAATAGCTGCCCTCGGCTCAGAGTTGGCTTTCTAGCCCATCTCCATCTCTAAATGTCTGCTCCGAATACCGAGAAATACATTTTAGCTAGAACCTCCATTGATCACATTTAGCATGATTCCAGAAGCATCCCCAATGGGTAACACACAACCACTACACCCTCCTAAGAACCAGAAAGGGTATCAAAAACTAAGGAAGAGAACAACTACCCAAACAAAGACACAATATCAGCACCTAGAATACAATCTTCCAAAGCCAATTGTGTAGACTCCAGTGTAAAAACACAAGAACAGCAAGGACAATATGTCTCCATTATAGCCAGCAACAATACCACTGTGGGCACCGAGTATTACAACATAGCTTAACTACAAGTAAAAGATATTGAAGTGGCTTTTATGGATATGACAAAGGTCCTTAAAGAGAGAAATGAGTAAATATACATTATGGCTTCCAGTTTTGTTTTTTTTATACTCAACTCAGGAATCATGGGGTTCCTGAGTGTAAAAATGAGTGGATCATGACACCTGTATCTGTTAGTTTTTCCTTTCTTAGGCTCTGCCCTTCTATTTATTTTGTCCTATCCCAATGTGTTATATTTTGTTTTATCTTTTTTATTTTATTTTATTTTATTTTATTTTATTTTACTATTATTACTTAGAAGCCTGTTCATTTTTTAATGACAGAAAGGGTGTGTTCTGGATTGGACGGGAGGAGAAGAGATACTGGGATGAGTAGGTAAAGGGAAAACTATTACCAAGATATATTACATGAGGGATAATTGTATTTTTAATAAAAGGGGAAAAAGTAAACTGACTCTGCTGAGTCATATTTAATAAGCCATGGAGGTTTTCTGTCATCTCACATGACTAGTGTTTTATTACAGTGATAAATGAAGTATGACTTGGTGAGCTGGAAAATGACTCAGTTGCTACAGTGTTTACTGGTCAAACCCAGGGTCTTAATTCAAATGCTCATCTCTCATTTAAGGCTGGATGGGGTCGCATGTGCCTCTTGTTCATGTCTGTATAATGCTAGGGAAGAGAAGACAGGAAGGTCCCTGCAGTTTGCTGTCTAGCCAATCTACTTAAATATACTGGGTCCTGGTTCAATGATATTTGTCTCAAAAACAATTAAAGATATAAGGAAAGATACTCAATATGTAACTCTAGCCTCCCCCATGGATATGCACATACATGCACATACATATACACCAATAATTTAGTAGAATCAAACATGTACACTGAAGTTCCTGGGAATCAAGCATCACTAGTGGCAGATTATGCCTGTGTTGGGAAGATTAGACCATTGTCAGGTGGAGCCAAGGTGGAGTAAAAGGGTCCAAGGAGCTGAAATGTGTAATTTTAGTCTCTACATAACCTAAAACTGAAAACACAAACATCTAAAATGCTTTTGTAAATCAGTAAGAATATAGCAAAAGAAAATACTGAAACAATTTACAAGGCAGATTTTCAAATGGAAATCAGATGAAATAATACTTAAAATTTACTTGTTATTAGGAAAAATAAGGCTAACATCCACAATCACATACCCAAATAAATGACTCTCTAAAATAACCAAATGTTGGCAAATACATAGAGCAACTCAAATATTCACTCCCTGCCTATTGGTGTATTAATTGGTTATCTTTGTTAGACTAACTGGAAAAATGTTTAAAAACTAAATCTTTACCTATGAACTAGGCTTTCTGACTCCTTATGAAAAAAGTAATGCCCTTCACCAAAGATACGGATAAGAGTGATCACAGTAGCACTATGTAAATTGATATAATAGAAACAACTCAAATGTTCACCAAAAAAGAATAAATAATCTAAGCATTATGTGCACAGTGAAAAATTTAAAGCCTTGACACAACTTAATCAAAGATAACTGATTCTCACAGATCATCTTAAAAAATGTAACTCAGCCTAAAGGGGATATGATTTATGCTTTAGTTGATATAAGGTTCAAAACTAAATATTACAACCTCTAAGGAGAGATTTTAGTGTCTCAGGTGAGGTTATAGAACAACTTTCAGGTCCTAGTAATTTCTGACATTTATGGAATATTCTTTACAATATGTTGCCTTTGTAAATATTTATTATTCATTAAGCTATGCCCTTGGGAATAGTATGCACTTTTCCAATATCTCACTTATCAACTAAAACACTTTCACTGACTGTATTACTTTTTCAAAATGACACATAAAACTCTGACGTTTCTCTAGTCTTCACAGATATTTTTATTTATCATCAGCTGATTCTCCTTCAAAAAAAATATGAAGCACAGAGCCTTGCTTAAAGCCATATGTATCAGAGCTAGCTTGGAAGATACACCTGGCCAAGTACTAGATTTTGATTTTTTTTTCCTTATGTCTCCCATTGATTGGGCATATGCCTAAGCATGTACTATTACGTCATAGAAAGCTGTGACTCTGTTGGAGAGCTAAGTCAGCAAGTAAAGCACCTGCTGAGCAAATGTGAAGACCACAGTCCAAATCTGTCAGGGATTTTATGTGAGTAAGAGCATGCAGGTAAGTGTTTGCAATTCCAAGACTCCAATAAGGATGTGAGAAATGGAGACAGGAGAATCCCAGAGACACTCTCAGGCTCGATATCCTAAACAACACAGTGAACAAACAATAAAGACTCCATCTCAAACAAGATAAGATAGTAAGAACCAACACCTAGGGTTGTCTTCTGATCTCTACATGCACACCATAGCATGTGCACATCTGCACACACATGCACACACACACACACATCCACATATCCACACATGCACACAGTCACACACCGTTGTTCTTAAGTCTTAGTTTTGTATTCTTTTAAATTTTCTAAGCCCTCACACACTTTAGAAACCGTATTACTACTAAAACCTCCATGTAACCTGCCATACATTTTTGCAATATGATTAATACAGTGATTTTGGCAGGAAGAATATAATTATCCAAATGAGAAATGAATCTAAGTACTTTGGTCCAAAATTATCAGTGAATGCACAAACAGCTGGCTTCAGAAAGATCCATATTTTACTACATTTTTCTCACCCCCAAACTCCCATAACATGAAGACTTAAGCTTTTCTTGAATATCTTGAATAAAATGTTCAAATAGTATGCTCTGTCATGCATTTTTATGTAAAAAGTTTGGTAAGATAAGTGGTTAGCTCTGAAAACATATACATATACAAATACCATTATACAGATTGTGCAGGTCTTATTTATGCATTTATGAATGTGTATGTGCTTGCATGTGTGTGTGCACATGTGTGTGTGTCTATGTATCAATAACAAAGGAAGCTATGTATTTGAGATAAATAAATAAAGAATGAAAGGGATTCAAAGAAGGAAAAGTAATATATATTTTAATTTTTAACAACTTTTAATTAAAAGATTTTGGGTAAAAAAATCTCTAAGTAGAACTACATATGCCCAGGGACAACAATAGAAGGCTAATACTCTCTCGTCTATGAAACATTCCAATGCATCAGGTATGGTTTCAAATATCTCATGAAGATTCCCAAATTAATACATGATAAGTGAAACATGCCATGCATGTGTTTGTGTTATTTTCATAGTTTAAAACAGTACTATTATAAAAATCTGTTTGGCCTTAATTGTACATGTCTAAAACAGAAGGCATTAACATTTTATAAATAATAATACAGAGTAAAAACTCACTTTACAAAATAGTTCCCTATTGATATGTTTGGGACATTTTGTAAAGAGGATAAAAACAACAATGAAAACACTATAAAATTAATTACAACAAATTAAATAAACTAAAGGTCAAAGCTATTAAATTGCTTGAAGAGAATTGTACTGAGAAATAGTAAATTTAAAGATCTAGTCCAAGAAATTGAGACAAATCATATTCTATTTCTTCCTCCTACTCTCAAGTTTCTTTATTCTCAAGACCTTGCAAAAATACTGGTGTTGAAGAGTTATTATTTAAGTAACAGTTTCAAGAAATATAATTTTAAGATGACAAAAAATCTTAAGTTTTCTTTGAGCCCCTTTCTTACAGGTGACAAAAATGAGAAAAATGCATTATGGAGATGTTTATGTAAATGTACATGTATATTCACTGGGTTTGTGAATGAATCAGAAACAGGATACAAACCTCTGATTCCTGAAAAAAAAAATAAACTTCTTCTGGGGAATAGTACTCCCCCTACAGGATTCTCAGTTCCCAGTCATTGATCTTGAGCTTTGCACAACCAACTAGTGTTAAAAGTCCCAAGACATCATTGTTTTGAAAACTCAGAGTCCTGAGTCTTGGGGCTACTTATGTCAGAAAAATCTCAAGATAGTTACTTATTCTCTTAACTAAAACTATTTATCCTGTAAAATATAATATGGATGAATGAAGGAGGAGGAGGAGGAGGAGGAGGAGGAGGAGGAGGAGGAGGAGGAGGAGGAAGAGGAAGCTTATAACCCAAAGTGATGATGCTGGGACCAAATAAGGGACTGCATGAAAAATTAAGTACACTGCCAATGCCCAGCCCCAAGAAGCACTCACTTCCATATCTGACATACACTCTTGCCTCTCTTTCCATGTCAGAGATGAATATTTTAGGTGTATTTTTAACATACAGATAAGACACGTTTTCAGAGAATTAAGACAGGCAATGTACTCAGGAAAGTGTGGCTAGTGTAGGAAGAGCAGAAAACATAACAAAGGAAAGAAGGAGGCCGGAGGCCATAGTGACCAACATAATCAGACAGGAAAGGAAGTCAGAGATCATGATCACGCATGATATATGATAATAAATTATATTTTAGTCCCACAGTTAAGTGAGGATTCTATGAAAGATTAGAACAGAAGAAAGAGGAAGGTAGGAACAAGTTCTCTTTATGGAGTGGAATGAGGTAAAGATGTACTTTCAATCCACAAAAAAGACCCCAAAGCAGTAGGCAGAGTAGGGGCAGGGTTGAAGCTGTGCATGCAGTGTTCCAACTCCCACAAGCAGGTAGAGGTTCCTGGGGCTTTAGCACTGCTGAGATACCCAGAGATCAGCATGAACCCAACAGAAGGCAGGAAGTGGCACCTGGATTTGCTAAAAACAATGGCCAAGAGGGGGTAGAAATTGCAACTCCTCCCTGCTGCTAGAGGCATGGCTCATTCTAAGTTCCGTATTTGAAGAAGGAACATAAATGTGGTCATACCAAGGAGCCATGCCAGCCCCTGTGCAATATTACCAACAATGCAGGGCAGGAGGCAGGAAGAACCAAGGCAAAGCCTGAGTCCGAACTGGAACTCTACCTGGCAGCCAGTGTGACTCAAAAAGGGAGCATGGAAATAAATAAAATATAAAAACACAGTAAAATGTCCTATTCTGTGTAAACCAGGAGGTTATAACTTTAAAATCATAAAACATGTGCTCTAAACAAACACAGAAAAGGGTAGCTAATAATATCAACCATTGGAATGAATTTCCATTCCATAGAGAATGGGAACAGTAAAGGGCATAAGAAGGACTTAAAATAAGTCAAACTCTACGGTGAAAGAGGAGGAGATGGTGTGACTTTTAAAAAGAACATCAAAATATGAAGTGAAGCAGTCAGGAGTAAAGTAGAGATATGGAAAAGAATAAGTAGGAATTTTGGAAACAAGAATATATTATTTGGAAAAATTATAAGCTCAAGGTACAAAATAAAGTCTAGATTGGCCTAGATTAAGATTTAGAAGATAGCATAGAGGATTTCCCAGAAACATACAGAGGGGGGGGGGAATGAAATATCATATAAGAGACATAAAGACTAAAGGATTCCAGTGAGCATGGAAAGGAAGTTTCAAGAAAGGGAAAACTAGCAGGCAATATCTGACCTGTCAGTGTTAAATAACGGTGTGATCTCAACCTGAAGGCACACTCCAGATACCAAGCAACAAGAATAAAAATAAATCCACACTTCACAGCAAGCATCAGAAATAAAGAAAAAGTGATGTATGTGCTTTGTCTCCATTTTCTGTCTTGCTATATTGTTTTCAGGTTTTTGTCTTTCTGTGAACCTAACTACAATACATCTACACTCCTAGTGGCTACTGAGAAGTATGATGCAAGCTCCAGAGAAAGCAGTCCCCTGCTTCTAGAAATGCACAGAGCACAACCTTGAGCTATGACACTCCTCAGAATCACACTCTCCAGGAATTACCTTGTTCAAAACCACACCCCTCTCCTAGACACTCTCAGTGGCTCGTCAGCCCAGAGTGGTGCAGACCCGGATAACTGGCCCAACTCAGAACTATTCTGAAGGACTACAGCATCAACGCTCTCCAGGGATCTGTGGCGCTTTGACTGGACTACGGCACAGCCCAGTCTATACCTCTGGCCAGACCTGCTTCCTCTTAATCGTGAGCCCACGGTAAACTACCTTTCTTAGGAACTCTTGAATTGTGCTCAAGTTCTAGCTACAAGAAAGTGGGTCAAATAAATGTCACGTACTAGCTGGTCCGTACAAACATCTAGGCCAAACTTCATCTTCTTTTCTTTCTTTGCTTGCAGGTGACATTGGGATGCCACTGACTCAGTATTGAAAGTAGTGAAGACACAAGGAGAAGTTTGTGGAGGGGTTTAATAATTGCTTAGGGAGACTAGAGAGATCACTCAACAGGTAAGAGTTCATGTTACTCTTTCATAGGACCAGAATTCCATTCCTAGTACTCACATCAAGCCATTCACAAGCACCTGTAGTCCAGTCCCCAGGGACCTGATACTCTCTCTCATTTCTACAGACATGCATTAATTACACACAGTTGGGACAGTTCAATGAATAAGAATTATAAGACAAAAGTTAATGATAACTAGGGGATTAATTTATGACTGTCTTTATGTTTCCTTATACACCACAGATATAAGGTCTATAAACACTGGGGTTTAGGGATTCCTTTTTTACTACTACATCTCCTATACTTTGACACTCACTGGAAATCACTGTCTTAGAAGAATTATGAATAAATAAATCATCTGAATTTTCATAGAGAGAAGAGAAAATTTACAACAAGATGCATCTAACAGAAGAGTTTTATAAATATGAGGGATACACATTGTAGATGAAATTACACTTTCTTGACATATATATTGATTGATATATGCATATACATCAATAGACAAATAGTCCCTCATGAATATAATCTACTAATCTTCAACTGAGTGACAAAGGCATTGCAGTAAACAATAAAACAGTCTTTCAACAAATATGCTGGAACAACTTGGCAGGGAAGTATAAAAAAAATCTGCAAAAAGACTTTATATTCTCCACAGAATCAAACCCCAAATTCCTTTTAGATAAGAAAAAATCCAAATTACATTATGTGAATACTGACTCTTTCAGACATAATGTTATCTGTGAAAAGGAATGACTAGAAAACTAACCTTCATTAAAATTAAGTATTCTCTCTCTATAAAAAAATTCTTTTTAAGAGAACAAGAAAACTAGTCACAGACCAAAAAAATTTTTTTAAATGTTTCTCTGATAAAGATCTGTTATTCAAAATATTCAAAGAGTACTTAGTACTTTTAAAACTGATGATTAGAAATGCAGGTGAGAGGCTGGAGAGATGGTTCAGTGGTTAAGCGCACTGGCTGTTCTTCCAGGAGACCCAGGTTTAATTGACAGTTCAAAGCCATCTGTAACTCCAGTCCCAAGGAATTTGATGCACCCTTGTGGCATCTTCGGGCACTGCACACACATTAGTTATGTAGGCAAAGTACCTACACACATAAAATAAAAATAAAAGAAGCTTAATTTTTAATTAAAAATTGTGTATAACAACAGAAATCTCAAGGATACACAAATGAAAAGCTTTTGTTTCATTGATATTTTGTATTGGTTTTTGTTTGCTTGCTTGCTTGTTTCTATTTTATTGGTTTCAGCCCTGAATCTGAGAATGTCTTGCTATCTACTTCTTTTACATATGATTTATTTTGGTGTGGAATGTTCAGGTATGGTATCAAGTTACTAATGTAAGATCTCTTCAGAGTTCTTATGTAGGCACTTAATTCTGGGAGCCTGCCTCTTAGAATCACCTTAATTGCTTCTCCCTGTTTCAGGTATGTTGTAAATTTATTTTCATTCAACTCTAGATAGTCTTTAAATTCTTTCCTATGTTCTGTCTTCACCCATTTTTTATTCAGCAGTGAGTTGTTGAGGTTTCATGAGTTTATAAGCTTTCTGTTGTTTCTGCCATTGTCAATATCCAGCTATAATCCATGGTGCTTAAAGCAGTATAAATTCTAATTGCATTCTAAATACCTATCCTTATCGCCACAGTGAAATGTAGCTTGTATTCTTCATCAAAGGAGCTTCTTTCTGTAGCCATCAGAAATCATTAGAAATTCACAACTGGTCAAATTGCCGTGGAGTGTCCAACCCAACTGATACATCTACAACCCAACCCCTATACCTAAGGCTCAGGAAACATTCTGGTAGAGGAGGCAAAAGATTATAGAAACAGAGATCAGACTTCTGTTGTGCAATTATGTCTTTTATGTATAGCAAGAAAGCTGAACTCATGATATCTCAACAAAATGGTAGCCTAAGCAAGACCAGAGCAATGGCAATACCAGTTTCCCTCCCAATATGGGAGGGGAAATACGATGTATATATATACATATATATATGTGTGTGTGTGTGTGTATGTGTGTATGTGTATGAGTGTGTGTGTGTATGTGTATCTCCAAATGAACTCAGCAAGATGTATAGATATATGTACATATATATGTATATATATATATATGTATATACTTATGCATATATAATAATAATTAAAGAATATGTAATGGGTTTGAAAGGAAATAAGAGGAACAGAAGAAGTTATGGGGGAAGAAAGGAGCAAAGATAATGTAAGTACTCATGTACAAAATTCTAGAAAGAATGAATTTTAATTTTTATATAGATTATAATAGAAAATTTAAGTATTTAGACCTGGGATTAGGAAAATATGCATAAGAACATCATTCCTGTAGATTACATATAAAATAATATTAATCAACAAATTGACTGCCTTGAGTGTATTTACAAAAACAAAATAACTAATAACTCTGATAAGTGCAAAGCAAAAAATATTAATTCTGAAAAAAATATAAGAAATCAATAAACAAAACTGTTCAGGGTAGAGAACAACTTCATTAAATGGTACAGCAGAGGCAGGCAACAGAAGCAAAATCTGGCTCTTCACAAACAGTAACAAGGTACACAATCTCCTAAATTCTGGGGACCAAAAAGAAAAGAAGTGAGAAGGGACAGAAGGAAGGGACAAATAGGCAAGTGCAAGCTGAAAGAAGATAGACTCAGATAAGGCTGGGCAGTGATAAAGACTGACACCCAGAGTAAGCATGAAGGCTCTGTGAGCCCCATATGGAAGAAGAAATAATAGAGAACGGTGTGACCAAAAAGCATGAAATGTGCTAACAGGAAAGGCCTGAGGATGGTTAGATGACGCAAGTAGACACGCTAGCTCTTCAAGTATTTTCCTCTCTATGTAAAAGCTAGGATTCTATAAAATGAAATCAAGTTAGAATAGAATGCTTTTATTAAGAACTATTTATGTAAGATTAAAATAATATAGCAGAAGGCTGAGGGAAAATTAATTGTTCTTTTATACCTTTAAACAGCTGATTAACAGAAATCAAGATACTCATTTAAAAAGCAGAGCCAATCATCCCCCAGAGAAGAACCCTGCATCCTGCTACCAATTAGAGTCTATCCTGGTTTCAATCATTAAGAGATAATTTTCAGGCATGAAACACTGATTAGTTTGTTTAATTTCTACTTAACTGATGCATATAAAAACTACAAATACACTCAATATTTTAAATTTATGTTTTATATACATGTGCTTATTTACTAAAGTTTGACATCTTTCTGAGACATGTCAAACAGTAATAAACAGAGTGAAACCAGTTCAAAAAAATCAGCTAGGAATGTACCCCTGGAGAAGAGCATAGCATACACAGGCCTTGGGTTCGATTCTCAGCACAAAAATAGTAAATAAATATCAGTTTGAAGGGCTGAGGATATGTCCAATAGCAGAGCACATGCATAGAATTCCTGAGAACCTGAGCACCAAAGAAATAAATAACAATTGGGGTCTACATTTTTCCCAATATTTTTCATTGGAGATGTCTTTCCCAACAGTACTGCCACACTACCTTCAGAGATTTTATTTATTATTATTATTTTTTAATGGAGCAAAATGTATCAAGGCATTGATCATGGTTTGCTAAAATACACACACACACACACACACACACACACACACACACACACACACATAAATTAACTCATCCAGAAAAGATGGCTAATGCTGCCTCACTAGATGAGGAAACCAAAAGGCAAAGCTTTGAGTTTCTATGAGGCTTTTCTAGATAGAATAAACTCAAACACAAGCGCAGACCTGTAGGTTGGATATACTGTCTCATGACTTGGATGCCAGAGCTTACAAAAAGGAGAAAGTAGATCAGCTGAGTGCCCACAATGTTTCTCTTCTCTGTGTCCTAACCTACCCAGATGGAAGCAAGCAGCCTGCTGCCATGCCATCTCCACCATGGCTCAATCCATGGGTCAGTAAGTACTTCCTCCATTTAGTTATTTCTTATCAGGTGTATCACAGTAACAGGAAAATAATATGCTATCCTTGAAATCCCCAAAGTACATGAGACCCACTCATGTCAAGACTCTGTGGAACAAGGACTGCTGTGGCCTAGGCCACCATATGAAGAAAATAACAGAATAGAGAGCCAAGTAATAACAGGATGCAATCCACATTTTCTACACACATAACTTTATGACTAACAATTAAACAATCATAACTCCTTGAGGAAGTTCCCACTTATAAAGATAATCTCATAATAAATAATCCAAAACCACAAGCCCAGTTCCAATCCAAACCATGGGCTCTCCTGATGCCCCTTTGAGCCTGGGCGGAAGTGAAAAGATCTTTTCTTCTTCTTCTTCTTCTTCTTCTTCTTCTTCTTCTTCTTCTTCTTCTTCTTCTTCTTCTTCTTCTCCTTCTCCTTCTCCTTTTCTCCTTCTCCTTTTCTCCTTCTTCTCCTTCTCCTTTTCTCCTTCTCCTTCTCCTTTTCTCCTTCTCCTTCTCCTTTTCTCCTTCTCCTTCTCCTTTTCTCCTTCTCCTTCTCCTTTTCTCCTTCTCCTTCTCCTTTTCTCCTTCTCCTTCTCCTTTTCTCCTTCTTCTTCTTCTTCTTCTTCTTCTTCTTCTTCTTCTTCTTCTTCTTCTTCTTCTCCTCCTCCTCCTCCTCCTCTTCCTCCTCCTCCTCCTCTTCCTCCTCCTCCTCCTCTTCCTCCTCTTACTCCTCCTCCTCTTCCTCCTCCTCTTCCTCATTCTCCTCCTCTTCCTCATCCTCCTCTTCCTTCTTCTTCCTTCCTTCTTCCTTTTTCCTCCTTCTTCCACTTTTCTTCTTCCTTTTTTCTTTTTTCTTCTTCTTTCTCCTCCTCTTCCTCTTCCTCTACCTCAGAGGACTTCTGTAGTAGGTTGATCTGATGCTGCTTGTATTCTAGTGCTAAATATTGGTTCTCATGATATGGTTGCCCCCAACAAGCAGATTCTCAGGTACACCAAGAGATACTATGTAAATTGAGGAGCAAGAGCTCCTCAGCTTAAAACTATTGGTTGAATAAAGATGCCTACAGCATATAGCTGGGCAGAAGAAAGATGAGTGGATCTTTGTTTGCCTGGCATGGGGTCTGAGGGAAAGACCACAAGGAAAGAGAGGAGGAAGAAGGGAGAAGACAGCATGGGGTTGATGGATCATGGGTACACAGCCATGAGAGCCGACCAGTTGGAATGGGAGCAGCCCGGATGAAACACAGCAAGTTATATCTCAGGATTATTGACAAGGAAGTAGACAAAATAGCATAGAGGGTCGGTATCTTTCAAGCTCTAGTGCTTTTAAAGCTTTTTATAAATACAAAGGTTCTGTGTCTTTTATTTGAGAACTAAATGATCTACAGTGGGGTAGAAACCACCAATTACTATTTACCACAACAGATTTCCATTCACCTAAGAATTGCAGGGCATTTATGATACCACTCCTTTACAATTTTTATTAACTCATTTATTTATTTGGAGGAAGATTGTGTATATGTGATATGTGGATGAGTGTGTCATAGCTTCTGTGGCCTCGAAGAACAATCCTGGAATCAGTTCTCTCCTTCCTCTAAGTTGGTCCTAGGGACCAAGCTCAAGTCATCAGGGTTAGCAACAAGTGCCTTTTCCTGTTGAGCCATCTGGCCAGTTATTTTTATCATTTTTATAGCATATTTTAAAATATTCTAATTCACACAATTGTTCCTTTAAATGTTGTAGTATGGGTATATGGAAATATAACTTTCACTGTTGTAATCTTAAGGATAAATTACCCTAAAGCTCCAAGAAAAGTTCTCAAAATGCAAAATATTCAGATATCATTAATATAGCAATTAAAGTAACAAGTCAAAGTGATTTTGTTGGTAGAGTAAAAAGCCAGTGCCCAGAAATGTGTTATTTGTATGTTATAGCTTCACTTTCCTCTTGGGAAGAGAGTGGTATTAAACAACAAAAATTGGAAAAGAAATTTATTATAAAACTTATAAAGAGGAGAATAATAATGCAGATGGTAAAAATTAAGACTTGTAGACATAAAATAGATGTCATAAATATCCACTAGAGAAACAATGTAGCAGGTTACAGAAGAGAACTGAGGATTTGACCTGAGCAGATAAAGCATTCTTGTTAATAGAATAATACATACATAAATGGAAGACAACACTTACATTAGGAAACATAAGAACTTCCAGTCTTCTCCTGAGCACTGAGCAGATCTTGGGCCTCAGCTCTGCCCCCAACCCCACAAAACCAAGAGGAGGTAGAACTCCCAGGAGCTCTAACCTAGGCAGCAGCTTAGGTAAGGAGACAGCAACACCCTCCCCAAACAGGGAGTAATTAGAACCCACTGGGACCCACTGGGAGGCAGGAAATCACTCCTGGACAGGGGCACAGGTTCCTTCCACTCTGCACCTGAGCACTGAGCAGATCTTGAGAGTCAACTCTGCACCCAATCACACAAAACCCAGAGGGGGCTGAACTCCCGGGAGCTGTAACATGCTCAGGAAAATAGGATCATAGAATCACTGGATCTCAGGAGATTGGTCATATCAGGTTTTCTGGATCCCAGAAGCAGCCAGATTTCCAGGAGCTCTCACACCCAGGATCTCAGGATCACAGAATCATAGAGATAGATGAACTCTGAGGAGTTCTGAAACAACCAAGATAATAGGAAACAGAGGCTCCAATCAGAGACAGTTAGTGCAGATAGCACTAAAGATAACCAAACGGCAAAAGGCAAGTGCAAGAACATAAGAATCAGCAACCCACGGTACATGGCATCATCAGAACCTAGTTATTCCAAAATAGAAAGCCCTGAATACCCCATCACACTAGGAAGGCAAGATTCAGATTTAAAATCACTTCTAATGATGATGATAGTGGACTTTAAGAAGGACATAAATAACTCTCAAAGAAATTGAGGAGAACACAGGTAACCAGGTAGAAGCCCTTAAAGGGGAAACACAAAAATCCATTGAAGAATTGCAAGAAAACATAACCCAACAGGTGAAGGAATTGAACAAAACCATCCAGGACATAAAAATGGAAGTAGAAACAATAAAGAAATCACAAAGGGAGACTACTTTGGAGAGAGAAAATGTAGGAAAAACATCAAGAGTCATAGATGCATCATCAATAGAATACAAGAGGAGAGAATATCAGATGCAGAACGTAGAAAATATTGACACAACTGTCAAAGAAAATGCAAAGTGAAAAAAGCTCCTAACCCAAAACATCCAGGAAATCCAGGATACAATGAGAAGACCAAACCAAAGGATAATAGGTATAGAAGAGAGTCAAGATTCCCAAATTAAAGGTACAATAAATATCTTCAGCAAAATTATAGAAGAAAACTTTCCTAACCTAAAGAAAGAGAAGCCCATAAATGTACAAGAAGCCTACAGAACTACAAATAGACTAGACTAGAAAAGAAATTCCTCCTGACACATGATAATCAAAACCCCCAATGCACAAAACAAACAAAAAATATTAAAAGCAGTAAGGGAAAAAGGCAAAGTAACACACAAAGACAGACCTATCAGAATTATAACAGACTTCTCACCAGATACTATAAAGGTGAGAAGATCCTGGACAGCTATCATACAGATCATAAGAGAACACAAATGCCAGTCCAGACTACTATATGCAACAAAACTCTCAATTATCAAAGATGGAGTAACCAAAATATTCCATGAGAAAACCAAATTTACACAATATCTTGCCACAAGCCCAGCACTACAAAGGATAATAGAGGGAAAACTACAAGGAGAGAAATTATACCCTAGAAAGTGCAAGAAAGCAATCTTCTTCCAACAAATCCAAAAGAAGATAGACACAGAAACATAATGCCACTGCTAATAACAAAGATAACAGGAAGCAACAATCTCCTTTCCTTAATATCTCAACATCAATGGACTCAATTCCCCAATAAAAAGACATAGACTAACAGACTGGATACATAAACAGGACCTAGCATTTTTCTGCATACAGGAAATGCGCCTCAGTGACAAAGACAAACACTACCTTAGAGTAAAAGGCTGAAAAACTATTTTTGAAGCAAATGGTCATAAGAAACAAGCTGGAGTAGCCATTCTAATATCAAATAAAATCGACTTTCAACTTAAAGCTATTAAAAAGAATAAGGAAGGACACTTTATACTCGTCAAAGGAAAAGTCAACAAAGATGAACTCTCAATTCTGAATATCTATGCTCCAAATGCAAGAGCACCCACATTAGTAAAATAAACCTTACTAAAGCTCAAAGCACACATTGCACCTCACACAATAATAGTGGGAGACTTCAACACCCCGCTCTCAGCAATGGACAGATCATGGAAACAGAAACTAAACAGAGACACAGTGAAATTAAACAGAAGTTATGAACCAAAAGGATTTAACTGATATCTATAGAATATTTCATCCCTAAACAAAAGAATATACCTTCTTCTCAGCACCCATGGTACCTTCTCCAAAACTGACTAAATAATTGGTCACAAAACAGGCCTCAACAGATAAAAGAAAATTGAAATAATCCCTTGCATCCTTTTAGATCTCCATGGACTAAGACTGTTCTTCAATAACGACAAAAAAAAATGGAAAGTCCACATTCATGTGGACACTGAACAATGCTCTACTCAGTGAGAACTTGGTCAGGGAAGAAATAAAGAAAGAAATTAAGGACTTTTAAGAATTTAGTGAAAATTATGACATATCATACCAAAACTTATGGGACACAATGAAAGCAGTGCTAAGAGGAAAACTCATAGCTCTAAGTGCCTACAAAAAGAAACTGGAGAGAGCATACACTAGCAGCTTGACAGCACACCTGAAAGCTCTAGAACAAAAAGAAGGAAACACATCAAAAGGAGAAGAAAGCAGGAAAAAATCAAACTCAGGGGTGGAATCACCCAAGTAGAAACAAAAAGATCTATCCAAAGAATCAATAAAACCAGGAGCTGGTTCTTTAAGAAAATCAACAAGATAGATAAACCCTTAGCCAGAATAATTAGAGGGCAGAGATACAGTATTCAAATTAATAAAATCAGAACTGAAGAGGGTGACATAACAAAAGAAACTGAAGAAATTCAAAAAATCATCAGATCCTACTACAAAAGCCTATACTCAAAAAAATTGGAAAATCTAGATGAAATGGACAATTTCTTAGACAGATACCAGTTACCAAAGTCAAATCAGGACCAGATAAAACATCTAAACAGTCCCATAACCAGAGAACAAATAGAAGCAGTCATTAAAAGTCTCCCCACCAAAAAAAAAAAGCCCGGGACTAGACGGTTTTAGTGCAGTGTTCTATCAGACCTTCAAGGAAGACCTAATATCAATACTCTTTAAAATGTTCTACAAAATAGAAACAGAAGGAACACTACCCAATTCATTCTATGAAGCCACAATTACTCTCATACCTAAACCACACAAAGACACAACAAAGAAAGAGAACTACAGACTAATTTCTCTTATGAATATCGATGTAAAAATACTCAATAAAATTCTTGCAAACTGAATCCAAGAACACATCAAAACAATCATCCATCATGATCAAGTAGACTTTATCCTAGGAATGCAGGGATGGTTCAGTATTCAGAAACTCATCAATGTAATCCACTATATAGACAAACTCAAGGGAAAAAAAAGCACATATGATCACATCACAGATGCTGAGAAAGCATTTGACAAAATTCAACACGACCTCAGGGTAAAAGTCTTAGAAAGATCAGGAATTCAAGACCCATACCTAAACATAATAAAAGTAATACAGCAAGCCAGGAGCCAAAATCAAACTAAATGGAGAGAAGCATGAAGCAATTCCACTCAAATCAGGGACTAGACAAGGCTGCCGACTCTCTCCCTACCTAGTACTGGAAGTAATAGCCAGGGCAATTAGGCAAAAAAAAAAAAAAAAAAAGGAGGTCAAGGGGATACAAATTGTAAAGGAAGAAGTCAAAATATTACTATTTGCAGATGATATGATAGTATACATAAGTGACAGCAAAAGTTCCACCAGAGAACTCCTAAACCTGATTAACAACTTAGCAAAGTATCTGGATGTAAAATTAACTCCAACAAATCAGTAGCCTTCCTTTACTCAAAGGATAAACAGGCTGTGAAAGAAATTAGGGAAATGACACCCTTTACAATAGTCACAAATAATATAAAATACATTGGTGTGAATCTAACCAAGCAAGTGAAAGATCTGTATAACAAGAACTTCAAGTCTCTGAAGAAAAGAAATCGAAGCAAATCTCAGAAGATGGGAAAGATCTCCCATGCTCATGGATTGGCAAGACTAATATAGTAAAAATTGCCATCTTGTCAAGAGCAAACCAGAAATTTAATGCAATCCCCATCAAAATTCCAACCCAATTCTTCACAGAAATAGAAAGAACAATTCTCACGGTCATTTGGAATAACAAAACACCCAGAATACCAAAAACTATTCTCAACAATAAAAGAACTTCTGAGGGAATCACCATCCCTGACCTCAAGCTGTACTACAGAGCAGTAGTTTAAAAACTGTGCGGTGTTGATACAGAGACAGGTAGGAATATGGAATAGAATTGAAAACCCAGAAATGAACCTCCATACCTATGGTCATTTGATCTTTGACAAAGCTAAAACCATCCAGTGGAAATAAGACAGCATTTTCAACAAATGGTGCTGGCTCAACTGGAGGTGAGCATATAGAAGAATGCAAATTGATCCATACTTATCTCCTTGTACAAAACTCAAGTCCAAGTGGATCAAGGACCTCCACATAAAACCAGATACACTGAAACTAATAGAATAGAAACAGGGGAAAGGCCTCAAACACATGGGCACAGGGGAAAGATTCCTGGACAGAACAGCAGTGTCTTATGGACAAATGGGACCTCATAAAACTGCAAAGCTTCTGTAAAGCAAAGGACACTGTCAATAGGACAAAGCAACAGCCAACAAAGAGAAAAAGATCTTTACCAATCCTACATCTGATAGAGTCCTAATATTCAATATATACAAAGAACTGAAGAAATTAGACTCCAGACAACCAAGCAATCTGATTAAAAAATAGGGTACAGAGCTAAAATAAGAATTCTCAACAGAGGAAACTCAAATGGTTTAAAAGCACCTAAAGAAGCATTCAACATCCTTAGTCATTGGGGAAATGCAAATCAAAACAACCCTGAGATTCCACCTCACACCAGTCAGAATGGCTAAGATAAAAAACTCAGGTGATAGCAGATGCTGATGAAGATGTGGAAAAGAAGAACACTCCTTCATTGTTGGTGAGATTGTAAGCTGGCACAAGCCACTACAGAAAGCAGTCTGGCGGTTCCTCATAAAATTGAACTTAGAATTATCTGAGAACACAGCTAGATCATGCCTGGGCATATACCCCAAAAGTGCTCAAACATATAACAGGGACATATGCTCCACTATGTTCAAAGCAGCCTTATTTAAAATAGCCAGAAGCTGGAAAGAATGCAGATGTCCTTCAACAGAGGAATGGATACAGAAATTGTGGTACATTTACACAATGGAGTACTACTCAGCTAATAAAAATAATGAGTTCATGAAATTCTTAGGCAAATGGATGGAACTGGAAAATATCACCCTGAGTTAGGTAACCCAATCACAAAAGAATACACATAATATATACTCACTGATAAGTGGATATTAGCCCAAAAGCTCACAATGCAACGCATTGACCACATTCAGCTCAAGAAGAAGGAGGAAGACTAAAGAATGGGTGCTTTGGTACTTCTTAGAAGGAGTAACAAAATACTCATGGGAGCAAGTATGGAGACAGAGGAGGGACTGTCAGGAAATGGCCCCATCTGGGGATCCATCCCATGTGCAGTCATCAAATGCAGACGCTGTTGTGGATGCCAGGAAGTACATGCTGACAGGAGCCTGACATACCTGTTTCCTGAGAGGCTCTCCCAGTGCCTGACATAAACAGAGGCAGATTCTTGCAGCTAACCATTGAACTCCTCAACGAAGGAGTTAGAAAGATGACTGAAGGAGCTGAAGAAGCTGACAGCAACATGGGAGAGCAACAATACCAAGCAACCAGAGCTCCCAGGGTCTAAACCTCCAGCGTGGGAACACAAAGGGAGGGACTCATAGCTCCACCTGTATAGGTAGTTGAGGATGGCCTTCTCAGGCATCAATGGAAGAGGAGGGCCTTGGTCCTTAAAAGTCTGGATGCCCTAGTGTTGGGGAATTCGAGAGCAGGAATGAGGGAATGGTGGATTGGTGGGGGCATACCCTCATAGAAGTAGGAGAAGAAGGGATAGGATAAGGGGTTTTAGGGTGAAATGGAGAGAGAGGATAAAATTTGAAAATTAAATAAAATATCCAGTAAAAAGAAAAAAAAAGAAAAAAACAGATAATGGAACTGGCAATTGTAGTCAAGCAGTTGAGACTTTTTTGTCAACAATTTATTATGGGGATTCCTTATAATCCTCAAGGACAAGGTATTGTAAAAGGGGCCCATGGAACTTTAAGACCGTATCTTCATAAAATAAAATGGGGAGGTATATACCTGAACACCACAAATTTATTTAATTCATACTCTTTTTATTTTGAATTTAAAAAAAATTTAGATGCCAATGAACTTTCTGCTGAGTGTCAATGGCACCCTACAACTAGGCATACTTATCCCTAGAAGACAAGGAAGGATCTACTTACTGTCATATGGCATGACCAGGTATCTAATAAGGGGAAGAGGGCATGTTTGTGTTTTTTCTGCAGGATGCTGTAGGAGCATAGTGGCTGCCAGAATGATTGGTGAGACATGCTGTTGCTGAGACAAAGAATGATGCTGACCTGTGAGTTTGCTGAGTACCCTGACAAGGGTAACTGAGAAGCTATATTGGACGTATGTTCCTGACCCACCTTTGCTTGCCTATATCCCAGATGGGACAAAGCTGCCTTACCTCAAGTTTTTAGACCTTGTGAGACAGAGAATCAAAACAAGAAGTTATAATGACTCTTGTATTCTTCTTAAAGGTGACCAGTTATTTGAATTCAATCATGTACTGTTCTAGAAATCAGTCCAATATTGGAAATAACAGTCTACATTTGGAAGGCTGGATCTGGACTTTCTCAGAGACATATTTGGAAGTTAGCTGTGATTCACTATGATGTTATAATAGAAAGAGATAAAGTTGGGACAGGATCTGGATTTCAAACAAGGATTAGTGCATGGGATAAGGCTCTTTTAGTTGTCAAGCTAAAATTGGTTTTGTTTCTTCTACAGTTTTTATTGTAAGTTGCATTGTCTGTATACACTCTATTTGTGTTAGTGTGTTGAAACCTGGCATGTCTGTTACAGGAGTCTATCAACCAGCATTTGTCTTACTACCCTGAGTATTAGAAAACCTTGATTCTCAGAAAAAGCTTGAAAGTGTTGGAAGAAGTGAGTTAGAATTTAAGCAGAATCAAGAGGGTAGCGGGCTTGATTATTGCCGGAATAACAGCTTTAATTACATTAATTGCTAGCATCCCTGCTTCTGCAATAGCTTTGACACAAGAAGTTAAGACAGTAACTTTTGTTAATCATCTAGCAAAAAAAATGTTACTAATGTGTTGAGTATACAAAAGGATTTATATAGGTATCTGGAACAACAGATTGATGCTCTACAACCCATTCAAATTATCTGAAGGGAGTTCAAGGTTCAAGAGTTAGGAGCCATCCCAAGTGTCATGACAAATATTATTGGAGTAGTGTTACTTTTGAAATTCACAATGATTGTCATTATAATTAGAAAAAAGTTTAAAGGCACCTGTAGGATATTTGACATAATCCTAACACCTCTCTGGGTGTGTTAACCTTGCATAGTGAGATTATGAATTTAAAGAATGTTGCTCTGTTGAGCTTTGATGCTGCAGATAATGCTGATACAATTATCCATGGCTTGAGCTCAATATTTCCATTTTGGACAAACATCAGGAATGGCATGTATAGCTTGATCATGCTAGCCCTTCTTGTCCTGGGAATACTTTTTTTCCTGCCCATCATGTTAAAGCTTGTCTCTACATCAGCAGGCTGGCAGCCAAAGTACATGACTTGAAACTGAAAATGGACCCCCAGACATAGTTATTAATTTAACAAGCTGGCAAGCCAAGGATGGGTAAGATTCTGCACAGAGCATTACCAACCTAAGAAAGAAGTGCGTTGCATATTCTACAACCAGTAAGGAAGGCATTCTTGTCAGGATGATCTAGGACAGGATCAGTCTGGTTTATGCAATAAAAAGGGGGAGATGTGGAGAGCTTTTGGGGCTGCCTGGCATGAATCTGACATAGGCCAGGGACAAGGAAATGGGCTGCTTGGAAAGAATCTGACATAGGACAAGGAAGGACAAGGAAATGCACTATAGGCAGGAATCTGACATTAGACAAGAACAAATAAGTAATTTCAGGCAGATGTCTAATAACTAGGCTAGAATAAAGAAGAAATTTCAGGCAGAAAGCTAAATCTTAGACTAGAACAAAGAAGTAATTACAGGCAGGAATCTAAATCTTAAGCTAGAACAAAGAAGTAGGCTCCAGGCACGAAAATGACTTTGGGCTAGGTCAGGGAAGTAAGCTCAGATATTTTGGTCATCCTGATAAGCCCTTAGAAATTGTGATCACAGGAGTGATCATGGGTCTTTTTTTATTGTCCAGCATGTTCTTTGACTATCTGGGTTTATAGTCTTGCTTGTTCCTTGACTATGTACATCTATCATATTGCTAGTTCCTCGACCTAGATCTCACCTTAATACTTGCATGTAATTTAAATGGTATAAAAGCAAAAACGGAGGAGGAAGGATGGGATAGAGGATTAATGGTGTGGGGGGTAATGAAGAAAGGGGATAACATCTGAAATATAAATAGATAAAATATCGAACTTTTTAAAAAAGGAGACATAGGATTCATTTTAATACCCTTACTAAAGATATAAAATTGCCAAAATAAGCTTATGATTATGGGTAATACATTTGAAAATGTCCAGTCAAAGAAAAACATAAACAGAGAGGCAAGATAATTGCTGTTAAATTCATGGAAGAAAATCCTCAAAAAACCATGAAACATCACAGCAAATAAGGAATAAAATTAGTATATGATAAGATGACATTTGGTAATATATTAAGAAAACCTGTGTGACAAACGTTTTAACCATATCTATAAGCTTAAAATGTGTGATAGGGGAAGTTCTTCATTGGTAGGGAAGTCTGAGACTTATATGAGTTTATAAGTAATGAATAGAATAAAATCAGATTAACAGAATGATCCTTTAAGTCAGCTACAGAAAGCTTCTCAATGATAAAGGAGGGTGTTTGCTTAGAAGGGTGGCTTAAATGATAACAGCAAATACTAGCCTTGAGGAAATGCTCTCTACTTTGAGAATTGATACTCAGCTCACCATGTAATTACTACATAGAGTATCAGAAAGAACTATGTCAAATATGAAAGGCAATGAACCATTTCACTTAATCTTCTATGAAGCATAACTTCAAAGCAAGCTGTTGAGTCCTTTTTGCCAAGTACCCCTTCCCTAAAACAGGACCACTGATGGGCTACCCATGCTCTGCACTGTTTAAAGAGTATCTTCAGTTTTTTGACTGGGGAAAACACCTAGATGGTCTGCTCCTGTGAAGACACCATATCCTGAGCCATCCTAGAGGAACCGCTGCACTGAGAGCAGCAGGTAAGAACCCTCCTGCACAACTCTATGCCCCAGAGCTGCAACTGGGAGCCTGGGGCACTCAGGACCCATCATCCACCCAAACCCCACCCCTCTGGAATACCACTCCCCTTCCTCCCCTCACTTGGTCCTTTTAGCTGGTGCAGACACCTAGCTGGTCTGCTCCAGCGAAGGCATCATATCCTGAGCCATCCTAGAAGAACCATTGCACTCAGAACAGTAGAGGAACAACTGCACTCAGAGTGCAAAGGAACCACTGCACTCAGAACATCAGGATTTCAGGATCCCAGAGGCAGCCTGAGCCCCAGGAGCTTTTCCAACCAGGAGCTCAGGATCACAGGATCACAGAGACAACTGGACTCTGAGGAGTTCTGACACAAGCAAGATAATTGGAAAGACAGGCTCCAGTCAGAGACAGTGAGTGCAGGTAGCACTAGAGTTAACCAGATATCAAAAGGCAATCGCAAGAACATAAGCAACAGAAAACAAAGTTACCTGGCATCATCAGAACCCAGTTCTCCCACCATAGCAAGCCCTGGACAGCCGATCACACCAGAAAAGCAGGATTTAGAATTAAAATCACTTATCATGATGATGATAGAGGACTTTAAGAAGGACATAAATAACTCCCTTAAGGAAATACAGGAGAACACAGGTAAATGGGTAGAAGCCCTTAAAGAGGAAACACAAAAATCCCTTAAAGAAATACAAGAAAACACAAGCAAACAGGTGAAGGAATTAAACAAAACCATCCAGGATATAAAAACGGAAGTAGAAACAATAAAGAAATCTCAAAGGGAGACTACCCTGAAGATAGGAAAGAGATCAGGAGTCATAGACCCAAACATCACCAACAGAATACAAGAGATAGAAGAGAAAATCTCATGTGCAGAAAAAAACACAGAAAACATTGACACAACTGTCAAAGAAAATGTGAAATGCAAAAAGCTCCTAACCCAAAACATCCAGGAAATTCAGATACAATGAAAAGACCAAACCTAAGGACAATAGGTATAGATGAGAGTGAAGATTCCAAACTTAAAGAGACAGTAAACATCTTCAACAAAATTATAGATGAAAACTTTCCTAACCTAAAGGAAGAGGAGCTCATAAACATACAAGAAGCCTACAGAATTTCAACTAGACTAGACCAGAAGAGAAATTCCTCCCATCACATAATAATCTAAACATCAAATGCAGCAAAAAAATTCTAAAAGCAGTAAGGGAAAAAGGTAAAGTAATATATAAAGACAGACCTGTAAGAATTACACCAGACTTCTCCCCAGAGACTATCAAAGCCAGGAGATTCTGGACTCAAATCATACAGACAGTAAGAGAACACAAATGCCAGCCCAGACTATTGCACCCAGCAAAACTCTCAATCACTATAGATGGAGAAACCAAGATATTCCATGACAAAACCAAATTTACACAATATCTTCCCACAAATCCAACAATACAAGGGATAATAGATGGAAAACTCCAACACAAGGAGGGAAACTATACTCTAGAAAAAGCAAAAAAGTAATCTTCCAACAAACCCAAAAGAAAATAGCTACAAAAACATAATTCCACATCTAATAACAAAAATAACAGGAAGCAACAATTATTTTTCCTTAATATCTCTTAATGTCAATGGACTCAATTCCCCAATAAAAAGATGTAGACTAACAGACTGGATACATAAACAGGATCCAGCATTTTTCTGCATACAGGAAACACACCTCAGTGACAAAGACAGACACTTCCTCAGAATAAAAGAATGGAAAACAATTTTCCAAGCAAATGGTCCTAAGAAACAAGCTAGTGTAACCATTCTAACATCAAATAATATCGACTTTCAACCAAAAGTTATCAAAAAAGATAAGGAAGTATACTTCATACTTATCAAATGAAAAATCTACCAAAATGAACTCTCAATTCTAAATATCTATGCCTCAAATGCAAAGGCACCCACATTCATTAAAAGGAATAAAACCTTATTAAAGCTCAAAGTACAATTGCACCTCACACAATAATAGTGGGGTATTTCAACACCCTACTTTCATCAATGGACAGATCATGAAAACAGAAACTAAACAGAGACACAGTGAAATTAAACAGAAGTTATGAACCAAATGGATCTAACAGATATCTATAGAACATTTCACCCTAAAGCAAAAGAATATACCTTCTTCTCAGCACCTTGTAGTACCTTCTCCAAAACTGACCATATAATTGGTCACAAAACAGGCTTCAAAAGATACAAAAAGACTGAAATAATCCCTTGCATCCTTTCAGATCACCATGAACTAAGGCTGGTCTTCAATAATAATGGAAACAATCGAAAGCCCACATACACATAGAAACTGAACAACTCTCTACTCAAAGCAATGAAGCAATAAAGAGAGAAATTAAAGACTTTTTAGAATTTAAAGAAAATGAGAACACATCATACCAAAACTTGTGGGACACAATGAAAGCAGTGCTAAGAGGAAAACTCGTAGCTCTAAGTGCCTACAAAAAGAAACTGTAGCAAGCATACACTAACAACTTGATAGCACACCTGAAAGCTCCAGAACAAACAGAGGCAAATACACCCAAGAGAGTAGACAGCAAGAAAAAATCAAACTCAGAGCTGAAACCAACCAAGTAGAAACAAAAAGAACTATACAAAGTATCAATAAAACCAAAAGCTGGTTCTTTGAGAAAAGCAACAAGATAGATAAACCCTTAGCCAGACTAATCAGAGGGCACAGAGACAGTATCCAAATTAATAAAATCATAATTAAATAGGGAGACATAACAGGAGATGTAGACACTAATGTGGATGTCAGGAAGTGCATGCTGACAGGAGCCTGATATAACTGTCTCATTAGAGGTCTGCCAGAAATATACAGACACTCACAGCTAACCATTTGATGTGGGAAGCTATCCTTATCACATCATTGCCATTAACAAGTCTGTGCGCATGCGCTGGAAGGTTTTCCCGCCTTTATTAATCTGACAGTTGGAACACGTCATGTGGCCTGAGGCAACAGGAGCCCATCAGAGACTGCCACGTCCCAGGCGAGCTTAGCTTTCTATATAAGGGAAGGGTTTTAGGCCCTTGGGGTCCCTCCTCGTTTGTGAAGCTTATGCTCTCCCTCTCAAGATGCATTAAAGCTTATACTGCAGAAGGATCCTGAGTGTGCCGCGTCTTTCCTGCTGGCGGGAGGTTGCGCGGGACAACTGGTGCGAGAAACCCCGGACACTTGACCTTGCCATCGTCAGCACCTTGGAGGACCCCTCGATAGAGGAGGATTCAGAACTGCAGGGGTGAGTTCGGAGAGGTATGTCTATTCCTGAAATATTCGGGTTGTGCTTGGCTGTCATTTTCATGGTGCTTGTTTTGCCCTGTCTTCGCGGTGGCCATTGTTAGTAGCAAAGTAGTCTGAAGTAAATAGCCAGTGACACTGGTCTTGTCTCTTTCTCCCTCCTGTAGATAAAGGTGGGACAAAGTTCCTCTTGACTCCCGGCCGTTAGTCGGACGTAGATAAGCCGCGGGCTGGGCCGCTGTTACTTTCACTTTTGAGACGGTACTAAGGCGGACGTAGATAAGCCGCGGCCGTCATGGGTTCATCACAGTCAATAATCACTACTTTGGAGGCCGTACTCAAACAGCGGGATATTAAAATTGCTAACAGGACTTTGAGGAACTTCATAAAAGAGGTGGATCGCGTTGCCCCCTGGTTTGCCGTCTCTGGGTCTTTGGCTCTCCCCTCTTGGAATAAACTGGGAAAGGACTTAGAAAGGCACCGCGATGACAACGATTTGAGTAACGGCACAGTTGCGATCTGGAAACTTATTAAGAACTGCCTACAAGATGAAAACTGTAAGATAGCCATAAGGAAAGGACAGGCTACGCTAGAAGATGTTCAGGATAGCATGTCAGAAACCGAACGCAGTGAGAGGATGGGCGCGCGTAGGAAAAAGGTACCGAAACAAAAGGAAAAGGAACACCTTTCAGCTGAAGAAAAGAACCCTCCTAAAAAAGGAGAGATACCCCCTAATGGGAAAAGCTCGCTTTACCCCAACCTCGAGGCACTGACTATCGACAGTGCAGAGAGTTCCTCTGGGGACTCCAGTGAGGAGTCATTAGATTCTACAGAGGAGGCGGAGTTAGACGAGGAAGCAGCAGAGTACGAGGCAGAGAGATATCATCCTGATGAGCGTAGAATCAGAAAGCCTCTGAGGAAGCCCCCTAAGAAAACGGTTCCCTCGGCCCCCTCAATTCCTCCTCCCCCATACGCTCCTCACTCGGGATATTCCCTGCTCTCAGAGAAAGTCAGGAAGAAGCTCAGGACAGCTTTCCCTGTTTTTGAAACAGAAAATGGAGGGCGAGTGTACGCTCCTGTAGACTTTACTCAACTAAAAGAATTGGCCGAATCAGTTCGTAAATATGGGCCCAACGCCAATTTTACTTTGGTACAATTAGATAGACTTGCCAGCAATGCCTTAACTCCCGCAGATTGGCAAGTGATTGTTCAAGCAGCCCTTCCCAGCATGGGTCAATACATGGAATGGAAGGCGTTATGGTACGAAGCCGCACAAATACAGGCTCGCGCCAACGCTGTCGCTCTCACTCCTGAACCGAGGGAATGGACAATGGACTTGTTGACAGGTCAGGGAGCCTATGCTGCCGACCAAACCCATTACCACTGGGGAGCCTACGCTCAGGTTGCAGCTACAGCCATTAAGGCATGGAAGGCACTCTCCAAGAAAGGAGAGGGCAACACACAACTTACCAGGATAGTTCAGGGGCCTCAAGAATCTTTCTCAGACTATGTGGCTAGAATGACAGAGGCTGCGGGGCGTATTTTTGGAGATACTAGTCCGATGGAGCCTCTGATTCAACAATTAATCTTTGAGCAAGCCACACAAGAATGTCGTGCAGCCATTGCCCCACGAAAACATAAGGGGTTACAAGACTGGCTGCGGGTTTGTCGAGAGCTTGGTGGACCACTTACTAACGCCGGATTGGCGGCAGCCATTCTCCAGTCACAGAGACGCCCAGTTGATAAAACTAATCTTAAGGTCTGTTATAGGTGTGGCAAGCCTGGTCATTTTAAGAGAGATTGCCCCACGGCTAACAGGAAACCAGGTGTTCCCTCGCTCTGTGACAGATGTGGCAAAGGATACCATAAGGCCAGTTCATGCCGTTCCATTAGAGACATGAAGGGCCGGCTTCTCCCTCCTTTAGATGACAAAAAAAACGGAGTGGCGGGCCCTCGGACCCAGGGCCCTCAAAGATATGGGATCCGTTGGACCAAAACCCAGGAAGTTCAGGAGAGAGAACGATCAGAGTCCTCCCAGGGCGACCGTGCCGATTGGACCTGCGCGCCGCCTCCGATTTCCTATTAATCCCTCAGATGGGAGTCCAGCCAGTCCCAGTTGAACCTGTAATGTTAACCCCTGGGGCCCTGGGACTTATATTGGGCCGAGCGTCACTTACACTAAAGGGCTTGATAGTCTTGCCAGGCATAGTAGACACTCAACATTCTACTGAATTGCAAGTCTTGGCCTCTAGCCCAAAAGGAGTGTTCTCCATCAGCAAGGGTGATCGTATTGCCCAATTATTGCTTATGCCAGGTATGGAAGATGAGACAGAAACAGACACAAGACAGATTGGCTCCTCAGGAAATGATTCTGCTTATCTGATGATATCATTAAATGAAAGACCCAAATTAATCCTAAAGGTACAGGGAAAAAGCTTTGAGGGAATTATGGATACCGGAGCGGACAAAAGTATTATATCCACACAATGGTGGCCCAAAACATGGCCTGTTACTGAGTCCTCCCATTCCCTACAGGGGCTAGGGTATCAATCTAGTCCTACCATCAGTTCTACTGCTTTGTATTGGGAGGCACCTGATGGTAGGAAAGGAAGATTTATTCCTTATGTGCTCCCTCTTCCTGTTAATCTTTGGGGAAGAGATATTTTACAAGGTATGGGCTTCACCCTGTCCAATGAATATCCTATAGAGTCATCCCATATCACCTCGTATTCCTCACAGGCTAAAGCAATGATGACGAGAATGGGATACGAACAAGGAAGTGGTTTGGGCAAGTTTAGGCAAGGAAGGGTCAAACTTATTTCACCCTCCAACAAACAAGATAGAAAAGGTCTGGGTTTTTCCTAGGGGCCGTTGAGGGATTCCTGCCCATACCTTGGAAAACAGAGGATCCGGTGTGGGTTCCTCAATGGCCACTATCCTCTGAAAAATTAGAGGCCATCACAGAATTAATAAAAGAACAGATGACCCTTGGCCATATTGAAGTTTCTACTTCGCCTTGGAATACACCCATTTTTGCAATCAAGAAGAAATCTGGGAAATGGCGGTTGTTACACGACCTCCGGGCAATTAATGAACAGATGAATTTGCTGGGCCAAGTGCAGAGAGGGCTCCCCGTCCTTTCTGCTCTTCCAAAAGACTGGTCTCTTCTCATAGTGGACATTAAAGACTGCTTTTTTTCCATTCCACTGTGTGTTCAAGATAGACCTCGGTTTGCCTTTACACTGCCTACTATTAATCATGCTGGCCCAGATAAACGGTTTCAATGGAAGGTTTTGCCTCAGGGCATGGCTAATAGCCCCACCATCTGCCAGACTTTTGTGCAAGCTGCTTTAGAGCCTTTACAACAACAATTTCCTGCCATTCTTATTCTTCATTATATGGATGATATTTTGATTGCTCATAAAGAGGTTCAGACTCTGAAGAGGGTTTATCCACAGTTATCATACCTGTTAGGGCGATGGGGTTTACAAATAGCTACAGAAAAGGTGCAACTGTTTAGTACGGGAGAATTTCTAGGAACATCTATCTTTCCCACTTGTATACGTCCTCAAAAGGTTGAGATCCGCAGAGATTGCCTCCGCACCCTTAATGATTTCCAAAAACTGCTGGGAGATATAAATTGGATCAGGCCATTTTTAAAGATCCCCACAGTAGAACTTAAGCCTCTGTTCACCATTCTTGAAGGGGACCCACATATTTCTTCGCCCAGAAGTTTTACCCCTGCAGCCCGTCAGGCTTTGCAATTAGTCGAAGATGCATTACAGGATGCACAACTTCAGCGTATTGATCCCTCTTTACCTTTTGCTCTATGTATTTTAAAAACAGCGAGTCTACCGACGGCTGTTTTGTGGCAACAGGGACCCCTATTATGGATTCACCCTAATATATCCCCAAACAAAAGAATTGATTGGTATCCAGGGGCGGTTGCACAACTTGCATGTAGGGGTGTTAAGGCAGCCATTACTCATTTTGGAATTGAGCCAGCCACACTTTTTGTGCCTTATACAGCTGCCCAAATACAAATTTTAGCCGCTTCTTCTGATGATTGGGCAATATTAGTGTCTACCTTTCTAGGAAAAATTGATAATCATTATCCTAAACATCCTATATTACAATTTGCATCGAGACAGTCCCTTGTATTTCCTAGAGTTACTTCTACAGGCCCCATCAAAGGAGGGCTTGTCGTCTATACTGACGGATCTGCCACTGGCATAGGGGCATACGTGGTGGATGACAAGGTGGTATCCAAACATTATGCTATAACATCTCCTCAAGTGGTTGAATGCATGGTCGTATTAGAGGTTCTTGAGATTTTTCCAGGTCCCCTTAACATTGTTTCTGACTCTGCTTATGTGGTGAATGCAGTGAATCTCCTAGAAGTAGCGGGGGTTATTAAATCTTCTAGCCCTGTACATGACATCTTTTTGAAAATTCAACAAGCTTTGTTACAAAGGAGAGCCCCAGTGTTTATTACACATATTCGGGCTCATTCTGGACTCCCCGGACCTATGAGCAGAGGCAACGAGCTGGCAGACAGGGCCACAAGGGTGATGGCTATGGTCCTATTGTCCCCCTTAGATCTGGCAAAGAATTTTCATAATACTTTTCATGTAACGGCAGAGACTCTACGACGCCGTTTTTCTATCACCAGAAAAGAGGCAAGAGATATTGTTGTGCAATGCCAGAATTGCTGTGAATTCTTATCAGTCCCTCATGTGGGAATTAATCCCAGGGGCATACAGCCGTTACAAATTTGGCAAATGGATGTGACTCACATACCTTCTTTTGGGAAGTCACAATATCTACATGTCTCCATTGATACCTGTTCTGGAGTTCTGTCAGCTACACCATTGACGGGGGAAAAAGCTTCCCATGTAATTCAACACTGTCTTGAGGCATGGAGTGCTTGGGGCCAACCTAAGATTCTAAAAACGGATAATGGACCAGCTTATGTGTCCAAAAAGTTTTCCCAGTTTTGCAGGCAGATGGGGGTTACTCATCTGACAGGTCTACCTTATAATCCACAAGGACAAGGCATTGTCGAACGTGCACATCGTACTTTGAAGACTTATCTATTAAAACAGAAAGGGGGAATGAAAGACATTCTTCCCCCAGTTCCCAGAGTAGCCATATCTATGGCACTCTTTACTCTCAATTTTTTAAATTTAGATGATCATGGTCGCACAGCGGCTGACCGCCACTTCGCAGAACCTGATCGACCAAAGGATCTAGTGAAATGGAAAGATGTTCTGGCTAATAAATGGAAAGGACCGGATCCTATTTTGATAAGATCCAGGGGAGCTGTTTGTGTTTTCCCACAGAATGAAGAAAGCCCATTTTGGATCCCAGAGAGATTAACAAGGAAGGTCGGAGAACCGGACCAAGATGCTGCCAGCGACCAACAACCCAGTGATGCTGTGGATCCTCCATCTCTGGGTTCCTAGTATTTTGGGGGTTCAGAGATGGGCCATAATGAATACATTCCCTATTCCTATGCCAGTGATGCATAATGCTCAGGTGTTTCCATGCTTTTTTGCGACCAATAAAACGCTGTGGAAACTAACAATAGTTATGTTTTGAAGGGGAGCCTATGTTTTATGATCATTCCCTCCCCTAATAAAACCAGTCAGTATATCCAAATTTATAACCAGTCCACAGCATGGTTGCTAATCCCTTTGATCAATGGCTTCTTTGTGGCATTAACAGAAGCTGCACAGATTTATCTTCCATGGTTATGATTAATGGAGGCAAGGCTGCCAAAGGACAGTTAAAATACGATTGGAAAGGACAGACAGGGTCAAGAAGTGTTTCCTGGATGACCTCAGTCATTTCTTAGTCTCCTTTTAGGGAGTTGGCCTTTAAACCCACACCAGTATGTGTTTGGCCCCCCTTTTATCTGGCTTGTTAGTAATGATAGTACTATTTGGAAAGATACCCTACGATGTATTCCTAAAATTTGTTTTTATAGACTTTGTTGGAATGCTACTGCCTTTCCTTTTGCTTTGGTAATTTGGCTACCTAGATTTGTATCTGTGCCGGTTGAGGCACCTAATAGTTTAAGCACTTTTAGAGTGAAGAGAGATTTTGGTATCTCTGCCATTATAGTTGCCATCATTGCCACAACAGCTGTGGCTGGCGCAGTTACCACCTCTGCTTTGGCCCTTTCCTCTTCAGTACAGACAGTAGACACTATTAATCATCTGTCTGCCTCGGTCACGTCAGCACTAGATGAACAGGTCTCTGCCAACTCACAAATCCTGGGAAGATTAATGCTAGTGAATCAACGCATTGACCTCGTTCAGGAACAGATTGACATGTTGTGGCAATTAGCCCAATTGGGCTGCGAACAAAAAATGGCGGGACTTTGTGTTACCTCTATTCAATATGAAAATTACACTAGAGCAGCAAATTTTTCTAAAACTTTATCTCAGTTTTTATTACAGAATTGGACTGTAGAGTTTGAAGAGACGCTTCGGAAGTTACGCTTTGCGATTATAGAAGTGAATTCTACCAGACTTGATTTGTCCCTGACCGAAGGACTGTCTACATGGATCTCTTCAATATTTTCTTATTTTAAAGAATGGTTGGGGGTGGGTCTTTTCGGAGCCTTGCTCTGCTGTGGGCTGGCGCTCGTGTTGTGGCTCCTTTGCAAGCTCAGGTCACAGTGACAACAGGATAAGGTGGTGATTGCCCAGGCACTTGTAGCACTGGACTAAGGGACTGGATAGCCATGATTAACAACCGCCCCAAAGACCTGTTAAGACAAGGCCATAATCTGTAATACCATCTCCTCCCCCTGCCAAATGGCCCTGGCACCTCTGGGAGTTTTTCTCCATTGCACAAGAGTTGGGCATTTTGGCTTCCCTAATTCTTTCTCTCTATCTGTCCCAGGAACCAAATCCAGACTCAAGAAGGGCTCGGGTTCCCATTGCACCTTGAGGACTGTGATATGGTTGTTCTCACACTCGTTAAGCTCGGGAGGGCTCGAGTTCCCATTGCACCCCGAAGTGAGTGTAGAGACACGGGCCTGCCTCACTTATTGAGGAGGAGAAAATCTAGACCTCTCTCCTTTTGATTGGTTTGTGTCTGCCCGGCCTGAACTCTTTCACTTTTCTATGGCCTCTTCTTAGGATCACTTTTAAATAAAAAAGGGGGCAGATGTGGGAAGCTATCCTTATCACATCATTGCCATTAACAAGTCTGTGCGCATGCGCTGGAAGGTTTTCCCGCCTTTATTAATCTGACAGTTGGAACACGTCATGTGGCCTGAGGCAACAGGAGCCCATCAGAGACTGCCACGTCCCAGGCGAGCTTAGCTTTCTATATAAGGGAAGGGTTTTAGGCCCTTGGGGTCCCTCCTCGTTTGTGAAGCTTATGCTCTCCCTCTCAAGATGCATTAAAGCTTATACTGCAGAAGGATCCTGAGTGTGCCGCGTCTTTCCTGCTGGCGGGAGGTTGCGCGGGACAATTTAACAGATCATGGGGTTCCCAATGGAGGAGTGAGAGAGAAGACTGAAGGAGCTGAAAGGGTTTGTAACCCCATGGGGATAGCAACAATATCAACCAACCAGAACTCCTAGAGTCTAAACCACCAGACGGGGAGCACATAGGGAGGGACCCATGGCTCCACCTTTATATGTAGGGGAGGAGGGCCTTGTTGAGCATAGGTGGGAGAGGAGGTCCTTGGTCCCGTGAAGGCTTGATGTCCCAGTGTGGGGGAATTCGAGTGTGGGGAGGTGGGAGTGGGCAGGTGGGTGGTTATGTGGGAGTAGACGGGTGGGTGGGGGGCCCATCCTCATAGAAGTGGGAGGAGGGGGATAGGATAGGGGGTTCCTGGATGAGGAGAAAATGGGTAAATGGGATCACATATGAAATGTAAATAAAATATTCAATAAAAAAAAGAGCATCTTGATCTTGCAGGCCCTGTTCATCTGGCCTTTTCTATGAGTCAACTGATACCAGGAGAGGAGTTACATTTAACCGCTTAGTTAGTAAGTTAGAGGTAGAGTTTCAAATGGTGGACTTGGAAGAAAGTCTTATGTCTTCTCCAGATTAATTTATCAAATGCCTATTCAGTTGTAATTCAGAAATAAAGTTCTCCACAGACTTTTATCACCTTAAATAAACAAATCCCAAAATACATATTTAAATCTTCCTAAATTACTCTCAATAGAGGTTCCTAGAGACATGAATCCCTTGACATAAATCATTTTGTAGCTATATAATTTGCAAAAACATTACATTTAAACACATATTTACATGAGCTATACAGACAACCAAGGCCATCTTTCTTAATTCCCATGAAGATGAAGGCTAAGGGTAAATGCAGTTAGTGTACTTAAAATCAAACTACATTCCATCTGATATTGACCTTCATCCTAAAACATTATGGCTTCTCATTTTACATTCCTTCATCATCATCATCACTGTCATCAAAAAACAATAGCATAGAGAAGACATTATACTGAAAGAGAAAGAAAGAAAGAAAGAAAGAAAGAAAGAAAGAAAGAAAGAAAGA
>NW_021620584.1:806836-898168 GCF_004785775.1 Grammomys surdaster
AGAAAGAAAGAAAGAAAGAAAGAAAGAAAGAAAGAAAGAAAGAAAGAAAGAAAGAAAGAAAGAAAGAAAGAGAAAGGAAGGAAGGAAGGAAGAAAGAGAGAGAGAGAGAGAGAGAGAGAGAGAGGGAGGGAAGGAGGAAGGAAGGAAGGAAGGAAGGAAGGAAGGAAGGAAGGAAGGAAGGAAGGAAGGAAGTTAGAAAGAGAAAAAAGGGCAAACAAGTATATTTCCATTTATATTATTTTGATAAGAGAAAACGTGTTGTCATTCTGAGTCTGGTTTAATTTACTTAATATGTTGCTCTCTCGTTTCATGTCCCTACAAAGGACATATTTAGTTTGTTTTATGACTATGGAAAAGTATGTCATTTGTATGTCTATGTGTCACTTATTTAGTCATCTGCTAATGGGCCCCTTCATTGATTCTGTAACTTAGTTCTTAAATTTGCATACTAAGTTGAGGGTGTACACAAATATGCAAAGAATAGTTTTCTCTATGAGGTTCCTAAATAGACAAAGATGCTAACAGAAGTACAAGTTGCTGAAGTGAGAAGCTTTTGCCCTAAACCATTGCATCAGAATCTCAACAATCTCCTCTTGCTATAATAAAGCCCTCAGTCATGACTATCACTATACTAAAATCTTTATTCTTTTATTGAAGCTCCTTGTCTTATAGTAATGGTTCTGTGCATAGCAATAATTGTATCATTTTTTCAAAGACTAGGATCTATTTCTCTAAGGCCAAAGAACAACAAGTGGCAGTGTCAGGAAACATCCCAGAAGTCGAGCACTCCTTTAATCCCAGCACTTGGGAGGCAGATGCAGGCGAATTTCTGAGTTCAGGGCCAGCCTGGTCTACAGAGTGAGTTCCAGGACAGCCAGGGCTACACAGAGAAATCCTGTTTTGAAAAACAAAAACAAAAAACCAACAACAACAAAAAAGAAATAAAGAAAAGAAACACATCAGAGACAACCATTCAAAGCCTCAATCACTGAGCCTGCTGTTTCTCACCAGAGGACAAGTGGACAGAAATTACCACAGAAAAGTGTAGTGTAAGAAGAATCAGAGGGCTTCGCAATGAGGTTAAAATACAGTAAGAGTAGAAAGTCATTTGATGGCTCTGGTAGAACTCTAGTTTTCAAGAAAATGATACATTTTCATGTAGAAAAAAACAGTCCAAATTTACCATGTAAGCAGTGCTGGAATCCAGGGCTTGGATTGACAAAGAACAGCTCCAGCTTGGAGAGGGGTTCCTGAGAAAGGGGTGTTTGAGAGCAGAAAAGAATGACTCAAAGTCAGTCATGGGTACAAGCTGTGTTCTGCTTGAGCTGGCTCTCCAGACAGCTGTGTAGATAATTCAGCTCTTGCAGACCAACACCCAGTTCAATCATTACCCCAGGGTCCCATTGATTATCCCACAAATCAGCATTTTATGACCTTAGCTCCTTGATTCCTAGAAACAGCAAGTACATTTTTTAACATAGCAAATGAACTGAATGAACTAAGCACAAACAATAAGTTTAGCTGGATGGAATCCCATGCTGAGATTATCATTCCCACAATACCTGGTCCTAAACTTGCTCTGTCCCAGGCTAGCCTTGAACTCAGTAATCTGCCTGCCTTTGTAAGCACAGGCAATAGGCTAGCTGGATAGGATCCCCCTCTATGATCACCATTCCCACCATCCCTGGACCTAAATTTACTCTGTCCCATACTGACCTGAAATTCAGAAATCTTTGAACCTTTGTATCTTTCTGGCTCATTAGCAACTGCCTTTGTTCTTTTAAGTCTGTGAAGCCCCTTATAAAATTCATATTACATCCTTATATTTTGCATAGTTGAGAAAGTATACATTCATAAACTCATGTTTTCAGAGTTCTTTCCCACAGCCTGCAGAGCTGTCCTGAAGATCACAGGATTTACCATTTTGTTAAGGAACACATTCTTGCCTCCAAGACTCACGCTGTTTCTAATTATCATGGAGTCATTAACTTTGGTAGGGAGAATATTTCCCAAAAGAGGAACATAAAGTAAATTATGTACATTATTATACAAATGAGCCTTGCACCTAGCAACCATCAACACTCATGGAGTTCCATGCCCTACCAGCTCTGTTCCAGGGGTAGAAACTGTGTCATGCCATCTCTTCCACATGATAGTACTTGGCACTGGATCACAAGACAAATTTGTCAATCGAGAACTGAACTAAAGATATCACGCTGGTTAGCTTGACCTTCTACAACAAGTCATTTTGTAAACAAAAGTAAAAAACACCAAACCATATATATATATATATATATATATATATATATATATATATATTCCAAATCATATTTATATCTAATCATATTTATATGATTTGGATTATTTACATTAAAATTACACTTAAGTTTTATTACTGTAACTACTGATGAGCTTAAAAGCAACATTGTTTCAACATTTGTTTCAAATCTAATGTTTCAGAAACCAGGAGTCAGGAAAAATCGGTAGAAGAGCCCAGGGGTGATACTTAGGTCAGACACCAACACAGGAACCCATTTACAGGCTCTCACTATAGCTGCAGCACTCACAAAATGTTTTCAACATCACTTTAAACGTATAAAACATAACAAAAACTATGTTTCTTCTGTAAATAACTTTGTAAAATCTAGAATGCAACTAATCCACTGGCATCTTATAGGCAAAGTAATCCTGGTTCAGGAAAGCAAGTGCAAAAGCCAGAGCCTTTGAAAGAATCTATAGCTCTAGGATGAAAGACTCTGTAGAAGAAATAGTGGTACCATTAAGAGGGAGGATACAATCACTGACCAAGATTAAATCTATTATAGCTAAAGAGGTAAATTAAGAATGAAGTCATTTTGAGGATGAGATGAAAACAAGCAAGGAGCTCTTCTCTGTTAGTATCTGAAATGCATAGAATAAAAATAATTTTAGTTTTTTTATAGATTCTGGAATATTTGCATAAACATAAGAAGATATATTGGAGATGAGACCCAAGGTGGTTAACTGATAAATCAGCATGAGTTATATAATCCTTATCCACAAAGCTTAGAAGTATTTTATACAGTGTGTGTGTGTGTATGTGTGTGTGTGTGTGTGTGTGTGTGTGTGTGTGTGTGTAATTCTGTGTGCATGTAATTCTGTACACAAATAAAGTTTCATGTCATAGACTTTTCCCCTTGTTCCTATCATATGATCCCTCATTTGGATTCTGAAGCACTTGGACAGAGTTTTAGATTTAAAAAACTCAACCAACACTGTTTTTCCATAATTTGCTAAAAATTACAGAACATTTATTTTGCAACCATCACCCCACAACTGAGAGAACTGTTATGACATAATCTTAGCATTACACAAATGCCTACTGAAAATAGGACATTTCCTAGGTCCCCATAGGTATAGGAATTGGTTCTCAGGTTGGTGAGTTAAGAAGTTCAACGTCCATAATTTCCTGGTTGTTAAAATTCAGTGCCCCTGACTGCTTGCTATTCCTCCTATGCTCGTAGGGAAAATGGAGGAATCCAGCAGTAGTATCTGGATTTTTTTTTTATTGATTGCTAACCTCACTACATTTACATAATGATTTTACTAATATTACATTTGTGCTGCAAAAAAAATACAAATAAACTGTGATAATAGCCTGATATTTTTCTTTTTATTTATGTTTACTTTGTATTGAACTAAGGGAGATTGGTCTGAAGTTCTCTTTCTTTGTTGGGTCTTTGTGTGGTTTAGGTATGAGCGTAATTGTGGCTTCATAGAATGAATTGGGTAGTGTTCCTTCTGTTTCTATTTTGTGGAATACTTTGAAGAGAATTGGTGTTAGGTCTTCCTTGTAGGTCTGATAGAATTCTGCACAAAAACCATCTGGAACCAGACCTTTTTTTTTTGTGGGGAGACTTTTAATGACTGCTTCTATTTCTTTTGGGGTTATGGGACTGTTTAGATGGTTTATCTGCTCCTTATTTAACATTGGTAACTGATATTTGTCTAGAAAATTGTCAATTTCATCAAAATTTTCCAATTTTGTTGAGTATAGGCTTTTGTAGTAGGATCTGATGACTTTTTGAATTTCCTCGGTTTCTGTTGTTATGTCACCCTTTTCAGTTCTGATTTTATTAATTTGGATACTGTCACTCTGCCCTCTGATTAGCGTGGCTAAGGGTTTATCTATCTTGTTGATTTTCTCAAAGAACCAGCTCCTGGTTTTATTGATTCTTTGGATAGTTCTTTTTGTTTCTATTTGGTTGATTTTATCCCTGAGTTTGATTATTTCCTGACATATACTCCTCTCGGGTGTATTAGCTTCTTTTTGTTCTAGGGCTTTTAGGTGCCTTGTCAAGCTGCTAGTGTATGCTCTCTCCAGTTTCTTTTTTTCTGCACTTAGGGCTATGAATTTTCCTCTTAGCACTGCTTTCATTGTATCTCATAGGTTTTGGTATGATGTGTCATCATTTTCATTAAATTCTAAAAAGTCTTTAATTTCTTTCTTTATTTCTTCCCTGACCAGATTGTCAATGAGTAGGATGTTGTTCAGTTTCCATGTGAATGTGGGCTTTCCATTGTCTTTGTCATTATTGAAGACCAGCCTTAGACCTTGGTGATCTGATAGGATCTATGGGATTATTTCAATCATTTTGTATCTGTTGAGGCCTGTTTTGTGCCCAATTATATGGTCAATTTTGGAGAAGGTACCATGTGGTGCTGAGAAAAAGGTATATTCTTTTGCTTTAGGGTGAAATGCTCTATAGATATCTGTTAAGTCCATTTGGTTCATAACTTCTGTTAGTTTCACTGTATCTCTGTTTAGTTTCTGTTTCCATGATCTATCCATTGCTGAGAGTGGGGTGTTGAAGTCTCCCACTATTATTGTGTGAGGTGCAATGTGTGTTTGAGCTTTAGTAAGGTTTCTTTTATGAAAGTGGGTGCTCTTGCATTCGGCGCATAGATATTCAGAATTGAGAGTTCATGTTGGCTGACTTTTCCTTTGACAAGTATGAAATGTTCTTCCTTATCCTTTTTGATAGCTTTAAGTTGAAAGTCAATTTTATTCGATATTAGAATGGCTACTCCAGCTTGTTTCTTAGGGCCATTTGCTTGAAAAATTGTTTTCCAACTTTTTATTCTAAGGTAGTATCTGTCTTTGTCACTGAGGTGGGTTTCTTGTATGCAGCAAAAAGCTGGGTCCTGTTTGCATATTCAGTCCATTAGCCTATGGCTTTTTATTGGGGAATTGAGTCCATTGATGTTAAGAGATATTAAGGAGAGGGTATTGTTGCTCCCTGTCATTTTTGCTAATAGTGGAGGCATTGTTTATGTGGTTATCTTCTTTTGGGTTTGTTGGAAGGGGATTATTTTCTTGCTCTTTGTAGGGTATAATTGCCCTCCTTGTATTGGAGCTTTCCTGCTATTTTATCCTTTGTAGTGCTGGGTTTGTGGAAAGATACTGTGTAAATTTGGTTTTGTCATGGAATATTTTGGTTTCTCCATCTATGGTAATTGAGAATTTTGCTGGGTATAGTAGCCTAAGCTGGCATTTATGTTCTCTTAGGGTCTGTATGACAGATGTCCAGGATCTTCTGGCTTTTATAGTATCTGGTGAGAAGTCAGGTGTAATTCTGATAGGTCTGCCTTTATATGTTACTTGGCCTTTTTCCCTTACTGCTTTTAAAATTCTTTCTTTGTTTTGTGCATTTTGTGTCTTGATTATTATGTGATGGGAGGTATTCTTTTTCTGGTCTAGTCCATTTGGCGCTCTGTAGGCTTCTTGTATGATTATGGGTATCTCATTCCTTAGGTTAGGGAAGTTTTCCTCAATAATTTCGTTGAAGATATTTATTGGACCTTTAAGTTGGGAATCTTCACTCTCTTCTATACCTATTATCCTTAGGTTTGGTCTTCTCATTGTGTCCTGGATTTCCTGGATGTTTTGTGTTAAGAACTCTTTGCATTTTGTGTTTTCTTTGACAGTTGTGTCAATATTTTCTATGGTATCTTCTGCACCTGAGATTCTTTCTTCCATCTCTTGTATTCTGTTAGTGATGCTTGTGTCTATGACTCCTGATTTCTTTCTTAGGTTTTCTATCTCCAGGGTAGTCTCCCTTTGTGATTTCTTTATTGTTTCTACTTCCATTTTTATGTCCTGGATGGTTTTGTTCAATTCCTTCATCTGTTTGTTTGTGTTTTCTTGTAATTCTTTAAAGGATTTTTGTGTTTCCTCTTTAAGTGCTTCTACCTGTTTACTGATGTTCTCCTCAAATTCTTTGAGAGTGTTATTTATGTCCTTCTTAAAGTCCTCTAGCATCATCATTAGAAATGATTTTAGATCTGGTTCTTGCTTTCCTGGTGATATGGAGAGTTCAGGACTTTCTAACATGGGAGAACTAGGTTCCGATGATGGCAAGTACCTTGGGTTGCTGATGCTTATGTTCTTGAGTTTGCCTTTCACCATCTGGATCTCCTTTGTGCTACCTGTGCTGTCTCTGACTGGATCCTGTCTTTCCTATTATCTAGGTTGTGTCAGAACTGTTTGGAATAGGTTTTGCTGCTGGGGTTAGAGCTGAGGCCCAAGATCTGCTCAGTGCTCAGGTGGAGACTGGAGAAAAAACAGTGTCCCAGGCCAAGAGTGAATTCCTGGGTCCCAGTGGGTCCCGGTTACTCCCTGTTTGGGGCAAGTGTTGCTGCCTCCTTGCCTAAGATACTGCTCTACTGCTTGGGTTAGAGCTCCTGGGAGCCCTGCTTCTTCTGGGTTCTGTGAGATTGGGTGCAGAGCTGTCTCCTGGGATCTGCTGAGCGCTCAGGCCCAGACCAGAAGGAACCAGTGCTCTGGGCCAGGAGTGAATTCCTGGGTCCCAGTGGGTCCCAGTTACTCCCTGTTTGGGGCAAGTGTTGCCACCTCCTTGCCTAGGATACTGCTTGGGTTAGAACTCCTGGGAATCCTGCTTCCTCTTCGTTCTGTGAGATTGGGTGCAGAGCTGACTCCTGGGATCTGCTGAACGCTAGGGCCCAGACCATAAGTCCCTTCTTGTATTTAACTAAATCTAGCATACATTTTACACACAAGATTTAAAAAAATAGGAAGAGGTCAAATCTAATAAAAGAGTTTTATCAGTCAAAATCACCAATTGCCATAATAGAAACTTATACACTTTAAACAAACTATCATACAAATCTTCATGAAATAACATATAGTTCAGACACTATCATCAAGTACTATTCAATATAATAACATCTTTCTTAAGAAACCATAGCAGATGCATTTTTGTGGTTTCATTGAAAATTTTCTCTATAATGCAATTTTCATACTATCATGAAAAATCATTTTCTGATTTCGAATCAACATAATCACAATGTATTACTTTAATTATACGTAAAAATGTTTTAATTAAAATATGGTTGCATCACTTCCTTCTATTTCCTCTCTCCAACCTCTTCTATGTCTTTCCCTCATGCCCTTTCAAATTGATGACTTCTTTTCTTTGATTACTATTTTTGCATATATAGAGATGTACAAATAAATGTAACCTACAGGGTCCATTTTTGTTGTGTGTATATGATTTCAGGATTTAACACTTCGTATGGTATTACCAGTTAGGAGGCTTATCCTGAGGAGATCAATTACTTGTCCTTCTCTCAGTAGTCATTGGTTGGTTATATTCCTTTATCCTCAAGTGAGATGCAGTGAGATTTCCCCCTCTACGTTAGCATGTTCACTTATATTGCCATTGTTAGAGTCTTGTCTAGGCAGCCATTTCTAGTAGACACAGTCTCACAGGAGACTTCTGGCTTATCTGACTCTTATCATCTTTCCAGCCATCTGTGATGTTCCTTGAGTCTTAAGTACAGGAATATGTTATTATTTTATTTGTCTTACCGTTACCGTATTCATCCCGTTGTTTCACAATGATTTCTATAAGGCACTGCAAACACCAAATTCTACCTGTGGATGATGCTGACCATCAGTCCCAGAGGATGTTACCTATATTGACCCATCTCATCTTATTTTAAGACTATCTTCTCCCACTAATTATGCTAGTGAATTTTCAGTACTGTGTGCTTAGTTCAGAATATCAAGTGGTGAACCAAACTGTGATATCATCATGGCTGATCAATATTAGTTTTTATCATTAAGATAACAAAATCAAGCTGGCTTGGGAAAACTGGTGACCTATATGCAAATATTCTTTTGAAAAAATAAATAAAAAGTATAAATAGCACAGATCACATTCTTACAAATATAAATGTGCTAATAGTATCTTCTATAGCTTAGAGCATTACTATTTTAAACTTACATATCTGGCCTAACTTAAGTTATATGTGGCCTAGGAAAAATATCTGAAATGAATGAGACAATCAGTCTTGTGTCTCAAACAAAGTTACTTCCAGTCTGTAAAGAACATTATCAACCTAGACAATTCAATGGAGATAAGGTTTTAGTTACACATTGTGAGGGTTTGTATATACTTGGCTCAGAGAGTGGCACTTTTTGAAGGTGTAGCCCTGTTCAAGTAGGTGTGGCCTTGTTGGAGTAGGTATGTCACTGTGGGTGTGGGCTTTAAGACCCTTATCCTAGCTGCCTGGAAGCCAGTATTCTTCTAGCAGTTTACAGATGAAGATGTAGAACTCTCAGGTCCTCCTGTCCCATGCCTGCCTGGACTCTGCCATGCTCCCATGTTGATAATAATGGACTGAGTTCTGAGCCTGTAAGCCAGCCCCAATTAAATGTTGTCCTCTTAAGAGTTGGCCTTGTCCAGGAATCTAATTCTTAGGCTAGAACAAAGAAATAATTTCAGGCAGGAATCTAAATATTAGGCTAGAACAAAGAAGTAGGCTTCAGACATGAAATGACTTTGGCCTAGGACAGGGAAGTTGGCTCAGATATTGAGTCATCCTGACAAGCCCTTAAAAATAGTGATCATGGGAGTGATCGTGGAACTTTGTTTCTTGCCTTTCTTGTTCCTTGACTATTTGCATCTATTGTATTGCTAGTTCCTCAACCTAGAATTGACCTTAATACTTGCATGTAATTAAAATGGTTTAAAAGCAAAAAGGAGGAGGGGAGATGGGATGGGGGTTTCTTGGGGAGTGGAATAGGGAAAGAGAATGTAAATAAATAAAATATCCAACAAAAATAAAAGGAAAAAATAGTTGGTCTGATCATGGTGTCTCCTCACAGCAGTAAAACTCTAACTAAGACACACATGTTACATTTTACTTCCAATTAAACTTTTATTTTGATTTTAAAATAGCAAATATGAGTTTCAGCACTGACATGATTTCACAATCACTTTGAAATCCTCTCCAACTTAGAGACTGGGCTAACTGTAGTGCTTTCTTCACATCATGATCTCTACCAATAAAAACCAGGGTTAATAATTCAAAATTTTAATTTAATATATAAATCACATTTTAAAAGAATTATATGACTGTTTGTTTGTTTGTTTGTTTGTTTTTTGAGACAGAATTTCCTTGTGTTTCCCTGGCTGTTCTGGAATTAGCTCTGTAGATCAGGCTGGCCTTAAACTCACAGAGATCCAGCTGCCTCTGCCTCCCTAGTGCTGGGACTAAAAGTATGTGCCACCCTGTGATATTTTTTATCATGTGTTTGGATTACTTTAAGTATAATATATTTTTTAAAAATGTAAAAAAAACTAAGTCAACAAGAAAAAGCTAAAGAGAAAGATTAATGATATCATTGTATCTCTTTAAAACTTTTTGCACAGAATGTTAGAAAGTTAAACTAAAATTCTATTTAGAATCAATATTCTGAGCAGCCTACGCATACTTCAGGAACTTGACAGTTTGCTGCCAAGAGTCTCAGCATGCAGAATCTGAATCTAACATGTGACATTTCTGTTTATCATAGGATTATCCCAATACTCTCTTACCCCTAGTCAACATAAGTTTACTCAGCAACAGGAACACTTAAACAGAGGACAAGGGTCATTTGGGAAATAGGAGACTCAGGCACTGAATCATATTCCTACTTTAGGCTGAAGATATGTAAATCTTCTGTGGTATTCTGTGGCACTTAAGAGTTACAAACACAACAGCTGACAAACTTGAGCCTTTTAGATACTTTATGTAAAAGTTGCTCAGTAGGAAAATTAAATTCTTATCTACACCTGAGGCTACTTTAAGCGGATAACAAACTATCTGAGCTATTACATTTGTATCAAGTACTTTCAGAGGGAACATACATACATATATACATATATACATATATACATACATACATACATACATATTTTTATTATAAACTTATCACCTTAATATATGCCCAGTCAAATGCAATACTGTTTATCTCAAACTACAAGTAAAATTAAGACAAAAGAATAAAACAAAGACCATCTTAAAATAGTTATATGACCCCTTAAAATAGTTATATCACCCCTCAAAAATGCCATATTATCTCTAAAAATTTCCTCTTATTACAATAGGCTTATTAAATTATATTGTGTTATATCTTGTCACAGAATGAATCCTTACTTAATCTGGGAGTTAAGACTTACAGATATAGTTCTTTAATCATCTTTACCATTTTCTTGTGGTCATTTAGTTGGTTCCAGACTCTTTAATAGCAAAGTTTTGCCTGCATCTGCTCAGAACTGTTTTACAGTCTAATGAAGAGCCCACACTGCAGATCCTAAGGGTACATGTGACTTCTAATGCTCACTTCAAGGAGTCTCATGCTCAGTGATAAACAGACTCCAGTAGACAAAACAAGCATGCATTTCTGATCTAGATGATGATTGCTGAGACAATATATTTTATTATCCTCATTAAATTAAAAAGGGTGCTAAGGGATTAATTATTTTTGTTCTAATCAGGGGTAGTATTAAAATTTTTTTATTTAAAGGAAAGAATGGCATTTCTTTAGCATGATGACCTTATGTTTCCCATTTCAATGGCTTAAATTTTTGTGCCTAGATAACCACATTCAATCTGTCTGAGGGTTTGGTCTGGTTAAGTATATGACTAAGTGTATAGTCATCTGACCTTTTAAAGGAATATTCTGAGCCTTAGCAAATAATATCTTCTGATCAATTAACCTTTCAAGAAATCAATACAAGGAAATAATCACAGATTCCAATATGTATATTTATATGCTAATATGTCCATTATGAAATTATTTATAATCCTATAACTATAAACAACTTAAATGTACTATTCTGCAGGAGTTGCATGCTGTTTTAAAATGTTCAATGTCTAGGAAATGTTGAAAACCTAATACTGATTTTAAAAAAAAAAACATACTTGCTGTCGTGGTCTTTGTGAGTTCATATGCCTTTTTGTGTCTGGAGGAAAATGCTATTTCTTTAAAACATCCCACCACCTCTAGCTATTGCAACTTTTCCTGGCCCCTCTTCTGCAAAGGTCCCTGAGCCTTGAGGGTATTAAGAATACATCCCATTCATAGCAGAGATCACCCCAAAGTCTCTTTCTCTCTGAATACTGTCCAGTTATAGGTCTGTAGGTTAATTGCCATCTACTGAAAGAAGATGTTAAGAGTTGAGTGATATACTACTCAAGCTAGACAAAATCCCCACATGAAAGAAGTGGGCACAAAGTCCTACCCCTAACCAAGAAGCTACTCTCAAATGATAGCTACAGGGAGAAAGAAAATCAATTTTCTTCAGTTGAGCAATACTGGGTATACCAACCACACTCCGGGGCAGGCCCTAAACTCAGGAGGAGTTAGTCAACGCAAAATGAACTCCATGATTTTTAGTGCCTTTTTCTTTTGACTTGTTTGGGTTTTTTTAAGAGAAGAAATAACATGAAGTTGTGCTGTGTCTGGCTTGGCCATGTAAGAGACAGTATGGCATGGTTTCCTGCCCCTGGATCAAGGCCAGCAATGTGGGGGCCTCCATGAGTATTGATGGTTGCTGTTGGTGTTAGGCTTGTTTTATACTAGTGTAAATATTTTGATGTTCCTCCTTTGAGTAATGTCTTCTCTTACAAGGTTAATGACTCCGTGATAATCAGGAACAGAATGAGTCTGGGAGGTGAGGGTGTATCTGTGTCTCAGCAAAATGGTAGAATGCTGTGACCTTCAGGGTAACCCTTAAGGCTGTGGGACAGAATGCTGAAAATGTGAGTTCAAAAATATATTATTTCTCAACTATTCAAAATATAAGGATGTAATATGAATTGTATTAGTAGCTTCACAGAGCTAAAGGAACAAAGGCAGCTGCACTGTGAGCCAGTTTGTCAGAAAGGTACTAAGAAAAGAGATAAAAAGATTTAGGGAGTGGTGATCCCAGGGCAAAAATCCCCACCAGCTAAATTTGTTTGTTGTTTGTTTGTTTGTCTATGCTTACAAAGGCAAATAGATTCCTTAGTTCAAGGTCAGCCTAGGACAGAGCAAATTCAGGTCAGGTCTGGGTATAGTAGGAATGGGAATTTCAGAGTGGGGTTTCACCCAGCTATCTTATTGTCTGTGTTTGTGCTTGCTGTCCCTTCAAGAATCAAGGGGCTGGGATAATGAGATGCTGAGTCATGGAATAATCAAAAGGGAACCTGGGGCAATGTCAGAATTTATATGTAAATTAAAAACTGGGCTTTTGATTTGCAAGAGATGAGCCACTAGAATGTTTATCCTAGGAAAGTAAACTTTACATGGGCATAGGGTTTACACCCCATAGCGAAAAGGTACCTAATGGCCATTGCTACACAAGAGTGACGTGAGATCTCCTGTAGGCAACAAGCTCTTTATTCAAGCTGGCTTCTCTGATGGTCCCTCTAAATCTGGCACAATGGGATGCTAACACCACTGAGACATAATCCACATTTCTTTCTATATCCAGCAATAAAACTGCCATGTCATCATGTAACAGCCACTTAATGATTCTTCTCAGCTGCTTCTCTAGACATTAGCACTCCCACCAGGGGTGGAGGCTGCAGAGAAGTGCTCATTCAAATGGCTGAGACTGAATATATTAGAAGCTAGAATGATGATTCAGGTATGAGCTTAATATCACTGACCAAAACAGTTCATTGGTATCATGTGCACATTCCCTCAATACTATCCCTGGTCCCTATTTTCCTTTGTTTGGAGAATTCTGCCAGTTATCTACCCTGTAGTTAAGGATTTAGAATGTAGTTAAACCAACTTCCTAAAGTGTCAATTAGTACCAATATTAATATGACAACGTGAGATCATCTAACTCAGATTTCGGATTATATCTAGACTGAACACACATTGAACAAATACAGAATTTGCCATGAAGTAAATGCTGTTCACTCTAACAAGCCTGAATGTTAAGATCTCTAGACTTTGTTACTCTAGATTTCTGATTGGTTCCTCATTCAAATACTTTATCTTGTAGAACAGAAGTTTTATACAAACTAACTTTCTATCTTCTTTTGGCCTATAGCAAATACCTAGTAAATAATCTTTCTTTTAATTCTTTTAAGAATTTTTGCATGCATTGCATTTTCAACTTTCTTCTATTTGTTCTTCGTATGTGTTAAAAACAGAAAGAAAGGCAGACTAATGTCACAGCTCATGGTCTTTTAAAAAATATCTACTCATTATTGAAAAATATGTGGCTCTTCTAGACGCAACAATACATGTTGTTTTAATATCACAACTATGTGACTAATGTGAAAACAAATCATCATTTCTCTTTTTCAATATTGGTTTTGCTTCTTTTGAAAAAATTTCTAAAGATTTACTTATTTTTACATTATGTATATAAGTGTTCCTGCCTGCATGCAGGTTTGTCCCTGGTACCCATAGAGGTAAAAAAAGAAAAGGATATCACAAACCCTGGAACTAGAGTTAATGGGCAAATGTGAGTCGCCAGGTGAGTCCCAGTAACCAGGTCCAGGTCCAGGTCCTCTGCAAGAGCAGCAAATGGTCCTAACTGCTGAGCCATCTCTCTGGTCACCTTTTTGTTTCCTTTCTAAGTTAGCAGACAAAAGTAATGAATCTCATTATGGAATATTCAAATATACTTTGTTCTTATTGATCCTCATTTTCCTACTGCCTGTCCCCATACTCTTCTCCCCAATAAGCCTCTAGCTTTCATACAATATGACCTTGATTTCTGTCTTTCTCTGTCTCTCTCTCTCTCTGCCTCTCTCTGTCTCTCTCTATCTGTCTCTCTGTCTCTCTGTCTCTCTGTCTCTCTCTCTCTCTTCCCTCCCCCCACCCCCCGAAGATCTCTTCTGCACCTCCAATGGTTCCTTCCTCAGGGCTGTCTCCTGATCTTCTGAGGGTGATGCAGACAACCCACCCATGCTGGAGCACTCAGTTACTCATCCCCACACTTTGAAATTACGAGTCTCTCCCTTAACAACGGCCATCTTGAGAAAGCTGCTTCTCTAACCTCAGCTCAGAACATCACAGACCTATGTCTCCAGGCTCTACAGGGTAGCTCAAGATGCCGGCAGGTTTTCAGGGAGAAACAAACATATATACATACATACATACATACATACATACATACATACATACAACCACACACAAATGCATATATATTATATATATTATGTGTGTGTGTGTGCTGTTAGATCACAGAGGCTGCCCCAGATTTCTTATTATGCCTAAAAAGTGGTTAAAAGTGGTTAAGAAAAAAACCTCTGAGACATTTAAATCATTTTTTCTCACTTTTCTCAAATATAGTGAGAATATAATTAGCTGAACAAGTTGGCTAACTTTATAATATATCACCTCTTCAACTTTCAAACCTGAAGCACTGACAAGCTTTGGAATAGAATAAAAAGCTTTAACTTCCTTTAAAAAACAACTATACTCAGAAAGATGAAGAAAAATATTTGCAATTTTCTCTCTTTTCAAGGAGTAAAGCATACATTTTAAAACGTTTAGACGTTTATGTTAGTGAGTATTTCCTGTGTAGCAAGTTAAGACGCTGTGATAGAAGAAATCTGTTTTTCTCACCATCAAGTACTCAGTTCCCACCTCTGGGCAGTTTCATGGCTGACAGCTCCATTGCCATTTAATTATTGTGTAAATAAACTAGCAATTTTGACTCATGGTTTGATGGTACAGTCACTCATGGCATAAGCTGTAGCAGATGCTTGTCACAGTTGATCTCGTGACAGGCCCAGCCAGTTAGCAACAAGAGATGAAGACTAAGGAGCGTCATTCTACTTTCTATTCCATTCAAAACTTTTGAAATGGTACTTCCCACACTTAGAGTAAGTCTTCCTACCTCGATTAACTGTATCTAGAAATTTCCTCAGAGATCCCCAGAGATTTGTCTCCATGGTGATTATAAATCCACCAAACTGGCAACTGATATTACAGCTCCCAAATAATAAGAACAATCTTGAACAAAAAGAAAACAAAAAACAAAAATGAAGACACTACCGTAACTGACTTCAAACATTTTACAACGCTGTAAGAATTAAAATAGCATAGTCTTGGCATTAAAAAAAGGGGGGGGGGTGAACAGACCAATATAACAAAAGACAGAAGCCAGAAATAAACCTATACATCTACAGCTAACCCTCAACTGGTTTTTAAAGACTATGCCAGAGCATATATGGAGAAAATGACATTTTCCTCAATAATGATGCTGAAAACCCTGGAAAGGCAAAATTGAACCCTCTGTCTAACCATATACAAAACCAACTCAAAATGGACCAAGTACTTAAGTACAAGACATTAAACTATCACACAAAAAAAAATGATAAATATTTCAGGAAACTGGCATGAGGGTGGCTATATTTTTAAATAAAACACAGAAGACAAAAAAGAGCAGACAAACAGGAGTGTACTAAACTAAGAAAGTTCTACACAGCTACAGAAATTATCAACAGAGCAAAGAGAAATCCTAGAGAACAGGAAAAATGTCTTCAAATCATTCATCTAATAGGCATTAGTATCTTGAATGAGTATAGAACATAATAGCAAAAATTAAAAATTAATGTAGAAAATTCCATTAAAACAGGCAAATATTCAGAAGAGCCATTTCTCCCAAAAAGATATACAGAGTGCCAACATGGACATGAAAAAATATTTAAAACATTACTAATGCAAAGAAAACTAACTATAAGTCAAAATTATAAGGAGACACTTACTCAAGTTAGCATGATTAACTAAAAATTTATTATTAAAAATTTATATACTGTCAGAAGGAATTTGAATTAGTAAAGACATTTAAACTAACACAGCAAATAGTAAACTGAACCTCAACACTTACTGCAACATTAATAATTACCAAGATATAAAATCAAAAAAATTAATCTTGTCATTTGTTGCAACATAGATGGAACTGAGTGATAGACTGTAAGTGAAATAATACAACTACAGAAAGAAAACTATTAATATGACTTATATGCAGAAGTAAAAACAAAAAAAATTAAAAGCTGACATCATAGACTTAGAAATCAGAACAGGAGTTAAAAATGCTATACAAGGACTGTATTGTGGACAGTATAGCATATTATTCAAAACCACAACAGAGTGACCATGATTTTTAAGATTATATATATATATATATATATATATATATATATACATATATGCCTTATTTTATCTTATCTTATTTTATCTTATCTTATCTTATCTTATTTTATTTCCCTGTGTAGCCATGGCTGCCCTGGAATTCACTATGTAGACCATGCTGCTTTCAAACTCAGAGATCTGCTTCTGCCTCTCTGCCTCTCTCTCTCTGCCTTTCTGTCCCTCTCCCCCTCTGCCCCTCTCCTGCCCCTCCTGCCCCTCCTCTTGCCCCTCCTCCTGCCCCTTCTCTTGCCCCTCCTCCTGCCCCTCTTCTTGCCCCTCCCGCCCCCTCCCATGCTTCTCTGCCCCTCTGCCTGCCTCTCTGCCTGCCTCTCTGCCTGCCCCTCTTTCTTTCTCTCTCTCTCTCTCTCTCTCTCTCTCTCTCTCTCTCTGCCTCTCTCTGTCCCTCTGCCCCTCTGCCCCTCTGCCCCTCTGCCCCTCTGCCCCTCTGCCCCTCTGCCCCTCTGCCCCTCTGCCCCTCTGCCCCTCTGCCCCTCTGTCTCTGCCTCTCAAGTCCTGGGATTAAAGGTGTGTGCCACTATCAGGCTAAGAGTGACTGACTAACAAATCTCATTGCATATTTCAATGAGCTAGGAGAGTTTAAAACAAAAACAATAAATGATTCAGGAACTAAATGCTAATTATCTCAACTTATCATACCATATCCTACAAATATGTACAACTATCATGAATTAATTTAAAGTTATAGATAATGTGAATATATACATATCAATATGTATAAGGCTCACTTCAGAAGTGTTCTGAGGGAAATATAAAGCACTGATTATTGTATTAGAAAAGAAAAGACTTCCCTAGTGCTCTGTATCTACAGTCCCAACAGTCCAGCCAGGAAGCAGAACCTGACCCACACAGCTAGAACCTGTTGCAAAGGAAGTGAGGAGAAAGAGGGGCAGAGACAGATAATAGGAATTTGTGTTGCTACCTCAAAGTCTAGAAAAAAGACAAAGGCAAAAGCAAAGTGCTGGTTCTTTGAGGTTAATATAACTGACAAATAAAAAACATAAACTTAAAAAGAAGGAATATTAATACCAAAAGTAACAGGAATGCACTACATGTCCTGAAGACATAAAATGATGACAACAACAAAGACGATAAAGACAATGATGGTGAAATACAAATACTTCTATAAACACAGATGTGATATAATAAAACAGGATAATTCTCAGAAAATTATGAGTTATAATGTTCCTCTATTTACAAGCCCATCCTTTGAATAGCTTTATAACTATGGGGGTGGGGTGGACCAGACAATTTGGTTTCATTGAAAAAATGCTAACAAATATTAACAAAAGTATGCAAATCTGTTCTAGATAGAATGCAGAAGGGGAAATTCAAGTTTATTTTATCAAGCTGTTAATTATACTAATAAATAACAATATCAAACAAGCACGATAGCCCCAAAGAGTAGACACAGAAACTCTCAATATAAATAATCATAATTGGAACTTAGTATTTGCAGACTACATGCCATGACCAAGGAGACTTTCCCAGAGATCCAATGATAAATTAATATTCAAAAACCAAGCAACTAGATTACTATATTTACAAACTAAAGTGGAAAATGCATGATCTTATAAACCAACACACAAAAACAGGAAGACAATACACATTAATAATTTTTAAAAAACTAAAAATATACACATAGAGGAAAATGTTTTCAATTTGATAGAGGATTCCATGAAAATGGTATGATTGACATGACTAATAATGAATACAATATTTTTCTCTATGGGGGGATATTGTCAATAATTTTTGTCACCCTGCTCAAAAGATAAGTGAAAATTCTACCCACAACAATCAGACAATATAAAGAAACAGAATATACAATGGGGAAAGGAAGCATAGAATTCACTATTAGTAGTTGAAGAACTATGTACATAGGTACAGAAATTTTCTAGAGCTACAAATTAAATAAGAAGATCATATTACACAAGAAAAAGAAATGCATGTCTATCTCTAATGTAGTGATGAAACTACAAACACCAAAAATTTTAAAACTACACAATTTACAGTCACTCAAAAAGCAAAATAAATGAATAGATGTAAATATAACAAAGGATAGATAGAACTAGTTACACAGGGTTGATGAAAGAAAACAAGGAGGATCTAAGTAATGGAAAGATAGACCACAGTCATGGAGTAGAAGATTGATAAAGTAAACTTGCCAGCTCTCTTCTGTCCTAATCAATGTACTACTACTGTAAAGAGATGCCATGAGTACAGCAGTTCTTATGAGAGAAAGCATTTAACTGTGGACTTTCTTGTTCTCAAAGGTTTAATCCAGTATCATCAAGCAGAAAGCATGGTGGTACAAGGCAGACACAGTACTGGAGAAGTAGCTGAGAGTTCTAGATCTGGATCCATAGGCAGAAGAGAACAATACTTGACCTAACTTGGGTTATTGACACTGCAAAGCTCATCCCCAGAGATACACTTCCTCCAACAAGGCCACACCTGCACCAGTAAGGCCATATCTCCTTATCCTTCTCAGTTAGTGCTATTCTGTGATGACTAAGGTTTCAAATATGTGTGCCTATTAGGTTCAATATTATTCAAATTACCACATCCTAAATTTAACACAATTTTATGAAAATAATAGCTAAGATTCCCTGCATGAATAGATGAAAATTTTCTAAAGTTGACATGAAAACAGAAGGAATCTAGAATCACTGAAGGAATCTTTATGGAAAAGTTAGAGAAGTTCTTCGTCTCCTCCAAATCCTATCTCCCACCCTCACAACCCCATTCCACCCCATCTCTCCCCCAGTTCTGTAGTAGACCACCTGCTGTGGCCTCCCCTCCCTATAGACTCCATCTCCAGTGGATCATATACATCTTCTTCATCTTTCCTATCCCCAACTCACCCCTTGTCTATGTCCAAAACTCTAGCAGGCATTCCCTGGGAACAAGTTCCAGTCCTTGGGACACTCAAGCTTGCCAGAGAAGCAAGTAGATCATCAAAGCAGCTACAGAGCTTCAGGCCTTCACTCTCCCTCCCCTCCTCCAAATCCAATGCCTAAGTCTCATGCCCAGCTCTCTAAACGAATACTTGATGTGCCTTCTCCACACTCTGTCTCCATTCCCAGGGAACTAAGCAGATGCTAATGGAACACAAAGCTTTCCTCCCTCCTGTGGGTCCCCTCTGCAGTCCCCCTTTCTAGCCCATCTCCATCTCTAAAATGTCTGCTCCCAATACCGAGAAATACATTTTAGCTAGAACCTCCATTGATCACATTTAGCATGATTCCAGAAGCATCCCCAATGGGTAACACACAACCACTACACCCTCCTAAGAACCAGAAAGGGTATCAAAAACTAAGGAAGAGAACAACTACCCAAACAAAGGCACAATATCAGCACCTAGAATTACAATCTTCCAAAGCCAATTGTGTAGACTCCAGCGTAAAAACACAAGAACAGCAAGGACAATATGTCTCCATTATAGCCAGCAACAATACCACTGTAGGCACTGAGTATTGCAATCTAGCTGAAGCACAAGACAAAAGGCCCTAAAATAATGTTTATGAACATAATAGAAGTCTTTAAAAAGGAAATGACTATATTTCTTAAAGAAATAAATGAAAACAAAAACAGTAAATAAAAATGAATAAAACAGTTCAAGATCTGAGAGTAGAAAGAGAAGCAAACAAAGAAAATATAAACTGAGAGAATCTACAAATGAATAATGTAGGAATTTGAACAAAAACCTAATAGTCAAGCCTCACCAGCAGAATACAAGAAATAGAAGAGATTTCCAGACAATGAATACATAGAAGAAACTGGTAGCTTTCTCAAATAAAACTTAAGTCTAAAAAAAGACTTGTAACAAAACATCCAGAACAAAAATTGGTACTTAAAAATACCAAAGCGAAGAGCACTAAGAATAAAATAAAAAGAAACCAAAGTCAAACGCATTGAATACATTGTCAACAAAATCGTAGAAGAAAATTTCTCAGATCTAAGGAAGGAGATGCTTATCAATGAACAAGAAGCACAAAACACCAAAGACCGAAACAGAAAAAAAAATTCCCATTGATACAAAGTAGTCAAAACACTAAATGTACAGAACAAAGAAATAACATTAAAGCCTGCAAGGGAAAAGCACAAGAAACATATAAAGGCAGACGTATTAAAATGACATTTGACTTGTCAACAGACTCTACAAGCCAGAAGGCCCTGCACAGATGTTCTACAGACTCTAAAGGACCCCAGATCTCATACAAGACTACTGTCATACCAGCAAAACATTTGATCTCAATAGATGGAGAAAACAAGACATTCCATGATAGAGCTAAATTTAACCAATATCTACTTAAAAATCCAGCTGTAAAGAAGTTCCTAGAAGGAAAACTCCATACTAAAGACATTAACTACACACAAGAAAACACAAGGAACAAATAATCCGAGAGCAGCAAATCAAAATAGGGGAAACACACACATATACAACAACAAAATAACAGGAATCAACTAATGCTGCTCACTGATATCTTGCAACATCATCCTTCTGCTGCATTCAAGAGTCTCAACATCAAGGATAGACATCACTTTGGGGTAAAGGAACAAAATAAGATACTCCAATCAAGTGGACCTAAGAAACAAGCTGATATAACCATTTTAATATCCAATAAAAAAAACTTCAAGCCAAAACTAATAAGAGATAGCGAAGGACACTACATACTTATCAAAGGAAAGATCTTCCAAGAGAACATTGCAATTCTGAACATCTATGCACCAAACAAAAGGGCACCTGGGTTCATATAAGAAATACTACAATGGTCTCAATCACATACTGACCCTCACACACTGATAGTGGGAGACTTCAATAACTCTCCCAATAGACTGATTATCCAAACAAAAACTCAAGAGAAACTCTGGAGCTAACTAATGTTATAAACCAAATGGACCTAACAGTTATTTACAGAACATTTCACCTAAACCCAAAAGAATGTACCTCTTCTCTGCATTTCATGAAACTTTCACCAAAATGGACTATATAGTCAAGATACAAAGCAAATATCAATGGATAAAAGAAAATTAAAGTATACCCTACATCCTATCAGACCACTATGGGTAGCAGAAAAGTTACAAACTCATTGAAACCTCAAAAAATCACTTCTGAATGAAAAATTGGTCAAGACAGAAATTAAAAAAAAATTAAAGACTTTCTATAATTCAATAACAAGTACACATCATATCTAAACTTGGTGAAAACAATGTGGTTGTAAGAGGCAAGTTCACATCATCAAGTGTCTACATTAAAAAAATAAAGAAATCTCTTACCACTAACATAATAGCACACCTGAGAGCTCTATGAGAGCAAGGAGAAATAATACCCAAAAGGAGAAGATGGCAAAAAATAATCAAACTCAGGATTGCAAAGAATAAATTTAAAAGTGGTTTTTTTGAAAAATTAAATAAAATAGACAAAGCCTCGGTCAAATTAATGAAAAGGTGGAGAGAGAGAGAGAGAGAGAGAGAGAGAGAGATCTAAATTGACAAAATTAGAAATGAAAAGGGGGGTTGGCTGGAGAGATGGCTCAGCGGTTAAGCGCACTGATTGCTCTTTCAGAGGTCCTGAGTTCAATTCCCAGCAACCACATGGTAGATCACAACCATCTTCAATGGAGTCTGATATCCTCTTCTGGTGTGTCTGAAAAGAGCAATGGTGAACACATAAAATTAAAAACAGAAGAAGAAGAAATGAAATGAGGAACATAACAACAGACAGGAAACTCAGACAATCATGACATAAGTTAAAAACCTGTGCTCACAGAAAATTGGAAAGATCAGATAAGCAATTTAAATGGATCTATAACCCCTACTGAAAGAGATAATAATTAAAGCAATAATTAAAATCTTATCAATTAAAAAAATTATCAGATGGTGTTCCAGCAGAATTCCACCTGACTTTCAAAGAAAAGTTAATACCAATACTCTTCAAATTATTCCACAAAATAGAAACAGAACATTGTCTAATTCATTTTATGAGGCCATGGTTGCACTGATACCTAAAACACATAAAGATCCAACAAAGATTAAGAACTACAAAATAATTTCCTTTGTAAGTATAGATGTAAAAAAATCTCAAATAATAGTTGCAAACCAAATCTAAGAACACATCCAAAAGAATCATCCACCATAATTAAATAGTCTTTATCCCAAAGATGCAAGGATGGTCCAACATACATAAACAGATAAGTGTAATCCATCATATAAACAAACTGAAACACAAAAACCATATAATCATCTCATGAAATGTAGAAAAGGCCTTTAAGGAGATCCAGCTTCCCTTCCTGATAACGTTTTTGGAGAGATTGTGAATACAAGGAACATACTTCAACATAACAAAAGCAATTTCCATCAAGCCAACATTGAACGAAATGGAGAGAAACTCAAAGCGATTCCACAAAACTCAGAAACAAGATCTTGTTTACCCTCTCCATACCTATTCAATATAGTACTTGAGTCCTAACTAGAGCACTAACAGTTAAAGGGGATCAAGGGAACAAAAACCTGGAATGGGAGAAATCAAACTATTTTTATTTACAGATGATATAAAAAAGTGACCTGAAAAATTTTTCAGGAAACTCCTTCAGCTGATAAATAATTTCAGCAAAATGTTCAGATAAAAGACTTACTCACAGAAAAGTAAGTCCTTTCCCCAAATATACAAATGACAAACTGGAAAGAAACAATACCCTTCACAATAGTCTCAAATCATAAAAAAAAAGATATCTTAGGGAAATTCTAACCAACCAGCTGAAGGATATATATGATAAAAAAAATTAAAGTCTCTGAAAAAAGAAATTAAAGAAAATATCAGAAGATGGAAAGATCACCCATGCTCCTGAATCAGAAGAATTAATATAGTAAAAATGGCCACTGTAATGCAATCCTTATCAAAATACCAAGACAAGTTTTGATTCTTGAAAGGACATGTTCAGCTCCATATGGAAACACACATACATCCACACACACATACACACAAAAATATTTATTTGTTTGTTTGTTTGTTTGTTTGTTTGTTTGTTTAGAGAGCTAAAACATCCTAAAGCATAAAAGACCTACTGGAAGTAATACCACCCCCAGTTTTAAGTTGTACTACAGAACTATAATAATAATAACAAGAATGTTATTGACATAAAAATAGGTACATTGATCCCTACAATTATGACACATGATCTTTTTTTTATCAAGAAGTCAGAAATTACCCACAGCTGAAGGAACTCACAGCTAAAAGACAAGCATAATATTTATTCAGGAGCATGTGAATACTAGTTTTTAAAGCAATGATAAGCAAACTACAATCTATAGAACTACATATGTTAGGTATAGAGTAAGGAACTAGGGGAGACAGATCTCCCTAGGAAAGGGAAATAGAATAGTTATAGTCATAAAAATGGGTGAGAGAGAGAGAGAGAGAGAGAGAGAGAGAGAGAGAGAGAGAGAACGAGAAAGACAAGGAGAGATAGTAAATTAAAGGCCACTTGAGGGCTACTGAAATTGCCAAATAATGAGAGAGACAGAGCCTGAACTGGACATCTCTTCTCACCAAATGAAGCTTCCAATACTGGGAATAGGTTACATCTAAGTGAATTGTTGGCCAGAGGAGTTCCCTGGGAATGCTCAAATAACCCAGACTGGTACCAAGACTATAACTTGCTATCCACAAGCTGATAGCAAGACCCTATAGCTGAAGACAACACCTTATTCAACTTACTGAATATAAAGAAGTCAAACTGGTGCCTACCTAGAGCCTTCATCCCTACAGGATAGTGTTCTTGGTACCAGAAGTCACCAAAAGAGAAACAGAGACACGAATCCACCTACAAACCCTTTGATCTATAGTGGTATCCTACCTGCAAGAAACACTAGTGCAATGTTGACACAAAACTTGTACGAGTAACCTGTTGAGTTTTTGTCTTTCACTGTCTATTGTAATGCTAAGCGCCCCCAAGACCTGGAGTCTGCACGTAGTCCCTGTGACCCTGCCTCAAGTTATTTCTAATTGGTGAATAAATGTCAACAGCCAATAGCTGGGAAGAAGAGAAATAGGTAGAGTTTAGGTTTCCTGGGCTTGGAGTCAGAAGGGAAGGAGAAGAATGCAGGAGGAGGAAGGAGAAGTGGCCATGGGTTAAGAGTCAAGAGACTGAGACCCTGAGAGCTGCCTAATTAGAGCGAAGAGCAGCCTAGAAGAACCATAGTAATAACTCAGGGTTGTCGATAGGAGAATAGATTCTAACAGCATGGAGGGTAGGCAGCTGCCCAAGTCTTGTGTTGTTTATGGTTTATTGTAAATATAAAGGTTTTAAGTATGTGTTTCATCCCAAACTCAATAACCAAAGGAGAGGTAGAAACCTCAGGCTGAGATTTAGATAATTTGCTATAACAGTAACCAACCAATATCTAATGTGACTTAAGACCCACTCCATGAGATGGAACAAATACCAATACCGAACACTGCTTGGATGGCCAAGAACCAGAGACTAGATAGCACAGGGTAAAATCAAATACCAGTTTGCTGCATTATTCAGCTAACCTCAAGAAGCTTCTTTCTGGGGCAGATGGGAAGAACTATAGAGATCTACAGCTAGACAATATGCAGCAAATGTGAGACCTCAGAAAACACAGAGCTCTAAATGTGATGTCTTCACCAATCTGTTTCCTTAGAGCTCAGGAAACCCCCATGTAAAAGGAGGTAGAAAGAGGCAGAGGGGGTGGAGGCCACCAAGGAAACAAGGCCTTCTAAATCAACAGGCCCAGTGTATGTATGAACTCACAGAGACATAGACAGCACGCATAGGGTCTGCACAAATCTATACCAGCTGGGATCCTACAGCTGAAAAGACAAGTAAACACATGCCCCTGTCCCTATCCCAGAAGCTAGCTGCAACTGATAATTACTTGCAAATGAAAATTTAGTTTTCTCCTAGGGAGTCTCAGTTTGGAAACAAACTACGCAAGGGTAGGCCATATGACCAGCAATGAATAGTCAAGAGAAACAAATTTAATGGCTTTTTTCAGGTTCCTTGTCTCATAATATTAGGTCAGGGCTTTTTCTTTTCTTCTTTTTTTTTTCTTTCTTCCTTTTTCCTTTTTCCTTTTTCCTTTCCCTTCCCTTCCCCTTTCTTTCTTTCTTTCTCTCTCTCTTTCTTTCTTCCTTCCTTCCTTGCTTTCTTTTTAACCTAAAAGTTCTTTTCTTAAATATCACAGCTCCTGGTCTTGTGTTTTTCTGGGAATACTGAACACGCAAAAGAGAATCTCTGCATCTACAACTGTCAATTTCTCAGGCTTTTTCCTTCTGTTTTGTTTGGCTTTTTGTTTGTTTGTTTTATCCATTTCAATGTTAGTTTTGCTTTATCTTACAGTGTCTCATATTGTTAAATGCCTATTTGTTTCCTAATGAGAATCAGAAAGGGGGGGATACGGATGGGGAAGGATTTGGGTAAAAGAAACAATAATCAGGATATACTGTATGAAAAAATCTATTTTAAATAAAAGAAAAATGAATAAGTAATCTGGAGAAAACAATGTACCCAGTTTCAAGACTCACTACACAGCAACGATGCCCATCACTATGTGGCATCACTTTAGACATATATACCAATGGGAGGAGATGAAAATCATAGAAATATAAAAATATTCCCAACTCAGTTTTAACAAGAATGAAAATAAATTTCATGAATGCCAAGCCTCTTCTAATGGTGTTAAAATAACTAACTACAAAGCAATTGACCCTCAATAACTTTGCATAAAATTACCTCAAGTAAATGAATATTTATTTGAGATTAGTATAGGTTTGGAAAGTCAAAACTGGGAAATGAATCACTTATAGCTAATACAAATGAGTAGGCAGCTCACTCAGGGAAAGAAGTTATGCAGCTATTCAAATGGCTGGCTTATAAATTGATAAATTATAGTACCTATACTTCCTATTTATTTAAATGTTCTGGTACAAAATTTCCAAACATGCATTTGATATTAAACATTTTTCAAATATTTACTGACTTATATTAACTTTTAAGCTCTGAGTTGTCACTATCTATCAGACCGCAGATGAATTCTAGAGCCTTTACAGTAGAATGTTTATGCAGATATTTGAATTTGTATTGAATTTCACCTCATTATTGCACAGGAGTGAAAAATCTGAAGCATCTGCTTGCTGTTCCTAGTAAAAGAAAACGTAAGGCATACAAACCCAAATGAAATTGAAAGAGAGATGAAAAATTTTATATACCCAAAATAGAAAATCCTTATCTTGAACAAGATATTTGTTAGCTTTAAGACATTAATTCTATGTGAGAGTGATAAAGAGACAAAATTAAATACAACAGCACAAGACATTAAAAGGAAAAAAACTTGTTAAATAGTGTTTCTCACAAGAAAAATGTAGCTAGAAATGTCATGAATGTCCACAGCTATAAAGAAAAGTTACTCATGTTATCAAAGATAAAAAATTGCTCAGACTTTGTACACTGGACTTGTGGACACAAACATGGGACATCTTCTTGATGACACTGTTTGGTGGATCAGTCTGAAAACAAAGCTCAGAGTAGAGAGCAAAACTATTCTTCAGTGAACCTCATCATGAGGATATATAATTAAATATTACTTTATTTATATTATAGTATTTAAAATAAAAAAGTAACTAGTGATAGGGTGACTACTATACCCCACTTACCTGAGCACCATATGTAATCTAACCCAGAAATTGATTGTTTTAAACTAGTTGTATTATTTTACACCCCAAAGTTATACCACAACATTTAGAATTTTCACCTCTGGCTGGGATTATATAACAAAGACTGGATTTGCTCTATATTTGAAACAAATGAATTAATAAACCAAATATGTAACCATTTCAAGACTTAGAAGTTATATAGCAAAGGATTGGTGAACCCTGAGACAAAAGACTGAGAAAATAGTTAAGACTTGAGGTTCTAGCTTCTCTTGGAGGAGGCTTGGAGCATCATGGAAGTACCCTTGGCACTATTCTCATCCTCTGAGGACAACATGCACCAGGTCCTGCTGAGATTTACTGTGGACAAACTCTAGTTGGACTGTAACTGACTCAGAACTATGATATACCAAAAACTGACTTTAAAAACTTGAACAGGTTAAAAAGGACTTGGAAGCCCAGAGGAAATGCCATAGTTCCTGACACCTCTGCCACCGTTGCATTCTGGATTCATTGCTTCAACTATTTGAGGGGTCTGCCTCCTTTACAGATCCATCTCAAAGCTTTGTGTTTCTCTTCATCTCAGATCTTGTGTGTTGTCCCAAAGCCGTCAAACTTCTGGAAGTGAAGAGTCATAGTACACATTTCCAGGAATCATCTCTCTCCCCACTTCCTCCTTCCAGCTACTTGGGAGGTTCTGAGGCTGCAATTATGATGCCAAATTAACAATCAGAACCTTTCAATAGTAGCTGCTCCCCTGTCCTCTGGGATTTCCACTATCTACTTGCAAAAGAAAAATTAATGAGCTTTACATAGTAAATCAGATACAAGCAATGCTGATTTCACTGTTTAGCAGTTAAAATGGGAACTCATTCAACATTTGTTACTAAATTATGTTGCTTCAAGGCAATTACAATTAGTATCTCTGAATTAGTAATTCTGGTGAATTATCCATTTATTTTAATTTATTCTATTGTTATCTGTTGTGGATGGGCCTGGTGCTGTTTGTATATTAATGTTAATTCTGCTCTCCTGGAAGGGACTGCAGACAAGGAGTGAGTCACTTACTCAGGTGACTTCTTGTGAACCAATCCCCCAATGAATAAAGGAGCCAATCACTGGGTGAGTAGGAGAGACTTCAAGGTTGGATGGGGGAAGAAAGAAGCAGGAGAGAGGGTCCTTTTCGGATGGGATAACGATAGGGCAAGATGTCTCCTGGCATACGGTGATCCTGGTAGATTGGCTTATGGCATAGGATTTAGATTTAATATAGATACAAGATTAGCATTCTAGTTGTTGGGCCCAGAAATAGAGTTACCATTGTTTCTGAACTAGTTTGTGCAGTGATTTTCTTTACATAGCTGCTTGCTTGGGTTCCAGAGAGCAAGGTATGTCAGCAAAGCATGAGTTTGCCTGATGTGCACCACAAAGGCTGTGGGAATTTTGAAGCATGGAGCTGGCATGGTAGTGACCAACAGTGGGAACTTAGCGAACTGGGTGAAAAGATTTAGGGAGCCTTGGATGAGAGACCCTGCTGAGATGAGACTATCCCGCTGGAGCCATGTGGCCTGCCAGTGCTGGGCATAGTGCTGGAATTTGCCATTCATTTTTAATATTTCCTACAACAGTTATCAAGGAGTTTCATGACTGATATGTTAACCAATGAATAAAAAAAACTTAGCCTTACTATGGTGACTGCCTACTTCCTTAAGATATTTTAGGCCAAGAGAAAAGTAGAAGCCAAGCATGGGAGTAGAAAGATTCTACAGAGAAATCCAAAGATGTCAAGAAATGTACAAAATGGGCCCTCTTAAGCCTTTAGCTAAAACTGAGAATCATCTGACTCAATTAACATACAATATAATTCTATTTCAAGAGAACTATTTTTACCTCTATATCATTTATTCACTTGAACTAAACACATCTGTAATACTGAGAACGTTCATTTAACAATGAATGCTATTAATAACTAAACAAAGTAGATATGTATCATTTTTATAAAACATTATAATAAAATGAAGGTATCATTATTTAAGAACACGAAAAACCTATTAGCATAACAGCATAAAGCTAGTGAGCAAGAGTATTTCCAAAAGGAATATGTGATTGACAGGGATAAATTCAGGATGGAGGTCAAAAGTCCTGACAGTAGTGAGTGACAAGTGAGGCACTAGAGAGAATGACTAAGCCTTTACTCGAGAAATGGAGCATTGAAAAGGTAGTATCAGCCCTTTTGCCCCTGCCTGGTCCTTTGCGCTGGGACAGACACAGAGTCCGTCTGCTCCTGTCCTGTGGAGATACTGAATCCTGAGTCATCCTAGAAGAGCCAATGCACCCAGAGCAGCCAGTAAGAACTCCATCTCACTCCCTAAGCCCCAGAGATACATCTGGGAGCCAGGGACATTCAGGACACAGCAGCTACCCAAATCCTGCCCCTCCGGAATTCCACTTCCCTTCCGCCCCTGCCTGGTCCTTTGGGCTGGGGCAGACACAGAGTTGGTCTGCTCCTGTCTTGTGGAGATACTGAATCCTGAGTCATCGAGGAGCCACTGCACTCAGAGGAACCGAGAAGCCACTGCACTCAGAGTAGCCGAGGAGCCACTCCACTCAGACCAGAAGAATTTCCAGATCCAAGAGGTAGCCTGAGTCCCAGGAGTTCTTCCACACAGGAGATTAGGAGCATAAGACCACAGAGATATCTGGACTCTGAGGAGCTCTGCAACAAGCAAGATAACTGGAAATACAGACTCCAGTCTTACACAGTGAGGGCAGGTAACAGTAGAGTTAACCAGATGGCGAAAGGCAAGCACAAGAACATAAGCAACAGAAACCAAAGTTTCTTGGCATCATCAGTACCCAGTTCTCCCAATATAGAAAGCCCTGGACACCCCATAACACCTGAAAAGGAAGATTCAGAATTAAAATCACTTCTCATGATGATGATAGAGGACTATAAGAAGGAATTAAGTAACTCCCTTAAAGAAATACAGGAGAATACAAGTAAACAGATAGAAGCCCTTAAAGAGGAATCACAGAAATCCCTTAAAGAAATGCAAGAAAACACAAAGAAGGAATTAAACAAAAACATTCAGGATCTGAAAATGGAAATAGAAACAATAAAGAAAGCTCAAAGGGAGACAACCATGGAGATAGAAAAACCTAAGAAAGAGATCAGGAGTCATAGAGGCAAGCATCACCAACCAAATACAAGAGATAGAAGAGAGAATCTCAAATGCAGAAGATACGGTGGAAAATATTGACACAGTTGTCAAAGAAAATGCAAAAAACTCCTAACTCAAAACATCCAGGAAATCCAGGACACAATGAGAAGACCAAACCTAAGGATAATAGGTATAGATGAGAAGGAAGATTCCCAACTTAAAGGGCCAGTAAATATCTTCAACAAAATTATTGAGGAAAACTTCCCTAACCTAAAGAACAAGATGCCCATAAACATACAAGAAGCCTACAGAACACCAAACAGACTAGACCAGAAAAGAAATACCTCCCGTCACTTAATAATCAAAACATCAGATGCACAAAACAAAGAAAAAATACTAAAAGCAGTAAGGGAAAAAGGTCAAGTAACATACAAAGGCAGACCTCTAAGAATTACACCAGACTTCTCACCACAGACTATAAAAGCCAGAAGAGCCTGGACTGACATCATACAGACCCTAAGAGAACACAATTGCCAGCCCAGATTACTATACCCAGCAAAACTCTCAATCACTATAGATGGTGAAACCAAGATATTCCATGAAAAAACCAAATTTGCACAGTATCTTCTCACAAACCCAGCACTTCAAAGGATAATTGACAGAAAATGCCAACACAAGGAGGGAAACTACAACCTAGAAAAAGCAAGTAAGTAATCTTCCAACAACCCCAAAAGAAGATAAATATACAAACATAATTCTACCTCTAATAACAAAAATAACAGGAAGCCACAATCATTTTTCCTTAATATCTCTTAACATCAATGGTCTCAATTCCCCAATAAAAAGACACAGACTATCAGACTGGGTACAGAAACAAGACCCACAATTTTCCTGCATACAGGAAACACACCTCAGTGACAAACACAGACACTACCTCAGAATAAAAGGGTGGAAAACAATTTTCCAAGCCAATGGTCATAAGAAACAAGCTGGAGTAGCCATTCTAATATCAAATAAAATCGACTTTCATCAAAAAGTAATCAAAAAAGATAAGGAAGGACACTTCATACTCATCAAAGGAAAAATCTACCAAGGTGAACTCTCACTTCTGAACATCTCTGCTCCAAATGCAAGGACACTTATATACATAAAAGAAACTTTACTAAAGCTCAAAACACACATTACACCTCACACAATAATAGTGGGGGACTTCAACACCCCACTCTCAGCAATGGGCAGATCATGGAAACAGAAGCTAAACCAAGACACTTTGACATTAACAGAAGTTATGAACCAAATGGACTTAACAGACATCTATAGAACATTTCATCCTAAAATAAAAGAATATACCTTTTTCTCAGCACCTCATGGTACCTTCTCCAAACTTGACCATATAATTGGTCACAAAACAGGCCTCTACAGATACAAAAATATTGAAATAATCCCTTGTATCTTATCAAATCACCACGGACTAAGACTGGTCTTTAATAATGACAAAACCAATGGAAAACCCACATGCATATGGAAATTGAACAACTCTCTACTCAATGATGACTTGGTCAAGGAAGAAATAAAGAAAGATATTAAAGACTGTTTAGAATTCAATGAAAATGAGGACACATCATACCAAAACTTGTGGGACTCCATGAAGGCAGTGCTAAGAGGAAAACTCATAGCTCTAAGTGCCTACAAAAAAAAACTGGAAAGAGCACACACTAACAAGTTGACTGCACAACTAAAAGCTCTAGAACAAAAAGAAGCAAATACACCCAGGAGGAGTAGAAGGCAGGAAATAATCAAACTCAGGGCTGAAATCAACCAAATAGAAACAGAAAGAACAATACAAAATATCAATAAAACCAGGAGCTAGTTCTTTGAGAAAATGAACAAGATGGATAAACCCTTAGCCAGATTAACCAGAAGGCACAGAGACAGTATCCAAATTAATAAAATCAGAACTGAAAAGGGAGACATAACAACAGAAACTGAAGAAATTCAAAAAATCATCAGATCCTACTACAAAGGCCTGTACTCAACAAAACTGGAAAACCTGGATGAAATGGACAATTTCCTAGAAAGATACCAGGTACCAAAGTTAAACCAGGAGCAGATAAACCATCTAAATAGTCCCATAACCTCTCAGGAAATAGCAGCAGTCATTAAAAGTCTCCCCACTAAAAAAAGCCCAGGACTAGATGGTTTTAGTGCTGAATTCTATCAGACCTTCAAGGAAGACCTAATACCAATTCTCTTCAAACTATTCCACAAAGTAGAAACAGAAGGAACACTACCCGATTCGTTCTATGAAGCTACAATTACACTCATACCCAAACCCCACAAAGACGACAAAGAAAGAGAACTTCAGACCAATCTCCCTTATGAACATCGATGCAAAAATACTCAATAAAATTCTAGCAAACTGAATCCAAAAACACATCAAAACAATCATCCATCATGATCAAGTAGGTTTTATCCCAGGAATGCAGGGATGGTTCAATATACAGAAATCCATCAATGTAATCCATTATATAAACAAACTCAAAGAAAAAAACCACATGATCATCTCACTAGATGCTGAGAAAGCATTTGACAAAACTCAACATCCCTTCATGATAAAACTCTTGGAAAGATCAGGAATTCAAGGCCCCTAGCTAAACATAGTAAAAGCAATTTATAGCAAAACAGTAGCCAACATCAAGCTAAATGAAGAGAAACTTGAAGCAATCCCACTAAGATCAGGGACTAGACAAGGCTGCCCACTCTCCCCCTACCTATTCAATATAGCACTGGAAGTCCTAGCCAGAGCAATTAGACAACAAAAAGAAGTCAAAGGGATACAAATAAGAAAGGAAGAAGTCAAAATATCGCTATTTGCAGATGATAAGATAGTATATTTAAGTGACCCCCAAACTTCCACCAGAGAACTCCTAAACCTGATAAACTACTTCAGCAAATTGGCTGCTTATAAAATCAACTCAAACAAATCAGTAGCCTTCCTCTACATGAAAGATAAACAGACTGAAAAAGAAATTAGGGAAATGACACCCTTCACAATAGTTGCAAATAATATAAAATACCTTGGTGTGAATCTAACCAAGCAAGTGAAAGACCTGTATGACAAGAACTTCAAGTCTCTGAAGAAAGAAATCGGAGAAGATCTCAGAAGATGGAAAGATCTCCCATGCTCCTGGATTGGCAGGATTAATATAATAAAAATGGTCATCTTGCCAAAAGCAATCTACAGATTCAATGCAATCCCAATTAAAATCCCAACTCAACTCTTCACAGAGTTAGAAAAGGAAATTCTCAAATTCATATGGAATAACAAAAAACCCAGGATAGCGAAAACTATTCTCAACAATAAAAGAACCTCTGGAGGAATCACCATTCCTGACCTTAAGCTGTACTACAGAGCAATAGTGATAAAAACTACCTGGTATTGGTACAGAGACAGGCAGGAAGATCAATGGAATAGAATTGAAGACCCAGAAATGAACCCACACTCCTATGGTCACTTGATCTTTGACAAAGGAGCTAAAACTGTCCAGTGGAAAAAGGACAGCATTTTCAACAAATGGTGCTGGTTCAACTGGAGGACAACATGTAGAAGAATGAAAATTGATCCATTCTTATCTCCTTGTACAAAGCTCAAGTCTAAGTGGATAAACGACCTCCACGTAAAACCAGATACATTGAAACTAATAGAAGAGAAGGTGGGGAAGACCCTCGAATACTTGGGCACAGGGGAAAAGTTCCTGAACAGAACACCAATGGCATATGCTCTAAGATCAAGAATTGACAAATGGGACTTCATAAAATTGCAAAGTTTCTGTAAGGCAAAGGACATTGTCAATAGGACAAAACAACAACCAACAAATTGGGAAAAGATCTTTACCAATCCTTCATCTGATAGAGGGCTAATATCCAATATATTCAAAGAACTCAAGAAATTAGACTCCAGACAACCAAATTACCCTATTAAAAAGTGGAGTATAGAGCTTAACAAAGAATTTTCAATGGAAGAAATTCGAATGGCCGAGAAGCACCTAAAGAAATGTTCAGCATCCTTAGTCGTCAGGGAAATGCAAATCAAAACAACCCTGAGATTCCATCTCACACCAGTCAGAATGGCTAAGATTAAAAACTCAGGTGATAGTAGATGCTGGCGAGGGTGTGGAGAAAGAGGAACACTCCTCCATTGTTGGTGGGACTGCAAGATGGTGCAACCACTTTGGAAATCAGTCTGGCAGTTCCTCAGAAAATTGGACATAGCATTACCTGAGGATCCAGCTATACCTCTCCTAAGAATATACCCAGAAGATGCTCAAACATATAACAAGGACATATGCTCAACTATGTTCATAGCAGCCTTATTTATAATAGCCAGGAGCTGGAAAGAACCCAGATGTCCTTCAACTGAGGAACGGATTCAAAAAATGTGGTATATTTACACAATGGAGTATTACTCAGCTATTAAAAACAATGAATTCGAGAGGTTCCTAGGTAAATGAATGGAACTAGAAATTATCATCCTGAGTGAAGTAAGCCAATCACAAAAGAACACACATGGTATTCACTCACTGATTATTGGATATTAGCCCAGAACCTTGAAATGCCCAAGATGCAACTCATAGGCCACATGATGCTCATAAAGAAGGAAGACCAAGTTGGGGTGATTTGGTCCTTCTTAGAAGGAGCAACAAAATACTCAAGGGAGCAAATATGGAGACAAAGTGAGGGACAGAAACTGAAGGAGGGGCCATCTGAAGACCATTCCACCTGAGTATCCATCCCATGTGCAGTCACCAAAGGTAGATGCTGATGTGGAAGTCAGGAAGTACATGCTGATAAGAGCCTGATATGGATTTCTCCTCAGAGGTCTTTAAGAGTCTGACATATTCAGAGGCAGATGCTCACAACTAGCCATTGAACTGATAATGGTGTTCATAATGGAGGAGTCAGAGTGAAGGCCATTGGAGCTGAAAGGGTTTGTGGCCCCATAAGGAGAGCAACAATACCAACCAACCACAGCTCCCAGGGTCTAAACCACCAGCCTGGGAGCACTTAGGGAGGGATCCAGGGCTTCAGCTGAATACATGAGTGGAGGGCCCTGCTGGGCATAGGTGGAAGAAGAGAACCTTGACCTCATGAAGGCTGGATGCTCCAGGGGGTGGGTATTTTGAGGGTGGGAAGGTGCGAGTGGGGGGGGTAGATAGAGGTTACATCCACAGAGAAGAAGGAGGAGGGGTGAAGGGATAGGAGGTTCCTGTGTGGGTGGGGGATGGGGTAAGGGGACAACATATGAAATGTAAATAAAACATCCAATAAAAAAGAAAAAGAAAAAGAAAAGGTAGTATCAGAACCCAGAGAATAATTGGAAGGTTACTACAATTTTATCACTAATAAAAAGAACTAGGATTATGAGGTCTCCAAACACCATGGCCAGCAAAGTACTGAGAGGCAAGACTAGGCATCCAGTTCAACATGACTGTTGCTGCTGCTTCAAACTGAGAGTCTGACCCTGAGTCATAGTTAAGCACAGCACAATTTGAAAAAAAAAAAGTTTCTTGGTGGTAATTAACTCAATCCCATGTGTACAACAAAACTTAAGGCAAAATTACATTAAAACTCTTTGTAAAGTACATGAGACTTCTTCATAAAGATGGCTTCTCTAGATTGTCTGAGAAACAATGAGATAAACACAAGAGTCTTGGACCAGACTAGCACAAAGCTCACCAGGTTAGTAAATACCTACACTCCCACTGGAAAAGTACTTGTGATATCTCCCAGAAAGATGAGTTCTATTGACTGAGAAAAACAATGCCCAAGATAAGGGTTTAGGGAGGACTCCTGAGATAAACTAAAGAGTTATGGAGACAAGGGAGGGGGGCAGGGAGCAGGGACAGGGGCCTATTACATACAGACAGCACAAAGATCACCAGGCTATTAACCAAATCCATGCCCAGTATTCTGGGTGGAAAACAAGTTATACATATCTTCCTAGAAATTGACAACCCTGCATGTTTAACATTCCTGGTTTCCCTAGTACTTACCTGTGAGCACAAGGACCTCTGAGCCCTCACATAGGATATCTATGTAATGCTGTCTAATTATTTCATATAATAATAGAACAATAAGTAACATGTGGCCTGCACAAAAAGAAAAAAACAATTTCTGCCTTATTTAGGGGAACAGAAATGATATGAGATAAACGGCATTTCTGGCTTCAAAAGAAAAGTAGGTGAGATTATACTTGCCCTGAGAATGAAGTAATTTTCACTCACAAAATAAAATTGTTCTGAAGGATACAGAAACTGTATCTTAAAAGCAGTCAATTAAATGTAGAGAACAATGTGATCAAATTAGCCTTGATGTATCATTAAAATTGAATATACTTTACAAGAATGCTCTGCATACATTACCAAAAATCCCCAACAATCAAATCTGCTTTACAAAATCTATGTATAGAATTTCAAATTGTTCCTTAAACATGTTACTCTACATGCAACAGAAATCACATTCCTTGATATATCCTGGGAATGATCATCTTTGGGCTTCACACTTTAAACAATAAAATACGTAAGTTGATTTCAGCCCATGTAAAAAATTCTTAAGTGTATCATCTTAAAATTCTGATCATGTGAGCATTTTTAAATGTCTCAGACTTTCAGGCTATATTTAGACATCTTTTTAAAAACTCCTAAATGACTAGTGAATTTATATTGATCACAAATGAAACTGTTGTTTTATTAATCATTTATGTATGAAATTAAATCAGAATTTGCTAATGACATTTTCCCCAAGAAAACTTCAAATTGTAACCAAACATAACAGATTGGTTATAAAAGGCTATTTGAATGTCTGTGTAGTTTTTGTCTATATGGTTTTCTGTGGGAAAGGAATAAAGATAACCAAATCTGGTTCTTCTCTAAATTGTTACTGATAAACATTCTATGAACTTCACACACTCCTATCAGTGCCTAACAGGAATGACCTCAGCATACCCAACCTGATTTGCATGGTAGGTGTTGTAAGTTCTAGAATAGATAAGAAACATAGTGCATTCTTCTCGGTTCTTGTTCATTAAAGAAGTATCTATGTTTGCCAGGTGGTGTTGGCAAATACAGTCAATCCCTGAATTCTCAAGGCAGAGTCAGGCAGATAGCTGAGTTCAAGGCCAGCCTGGTCTACAAAGTGAGTTTCAGGACAGCCAGGATGACACATAGAACCCACATCTCAGGGAGAAAAAGAAAAAAGAATTAGTTGTGGTGATAAGCATCTGTCTGTCAAGATGCGTAGCTTTTGGATAACTGACACTTCTCAGGCAAATATCTATTCAAATATTTTATCAATGATGTGACACGGAAAGGGATAAAAGTTCAGAGAATATTTATAACTATTTAACATGTAAGTGTTAGAACAAATCAGTAAGGCCCATTTTACTCTTGTATCACTGTTGTCTTCGTTCAAATACATCGTCAGAGTCACTGCAATTATTCTGGAGATATATGATTTGGCAGCTGATGATGTTTAACTCTCATCCCTTGTTACTGTTTAATATCCATTACTTACTAAGTTTGTAATGCGTGCCTTCCACAAAATGAACTCTGCATTGAGATCTCTTCCTTCAGCATGCTTCAAAAAAATAACGTTTTGTGAACAGGAAGATTAAAACACTCATGCTTCAGTCACCTATAGATTGAAGGGCCTAAATAATTCAGTTTCTCTCTCAGCATTTGTCACCTTTAAGTTGCCATCAACCCTGTAAAACTGCTATGGATGATAAAAAGATGGCTTCCCACAGTTGTAGGTTTATCCTCATAGCTTTGCTTTTAACAAACAATTACTAGCAAAGAGGGCCTTGGCTTTAAGCAGAGCAAATCTCTGACCCAGTGATTTTGGACAAAAGAAAATGCAATGTTCTCTATAGTTAAACTTGGATTATACACATACTGGAGACATATCTAAACCATATAGATAGAAATGGTTGGCAGATCCTTCTCTACCTAAGATCACCAGGATATCAAGAGGATAAACGTGGGTCAGGACAAATCTATGCAAGAAAAGTAAGCCCAAGTCATTAGGGTATGAGTTTTAGACTTCTTTCTGTGGAGAAGTAGATGAAGATCTGTCTACCCTTGCCTTTTTTTGTATACAAATGCAATATTGCAATGAGACCTGGTAGTGCATTATAACTGTATTATAGCCTAAAGAGCTTGAGTCCTAGGTAAGTTCATTAAAACTTGTACATAATTTGTTCTCTTCCTGCCTTATTTTCCTTAGCTATGGAATGTTAATCATACAACCTACCTTGCATGGTTCTTTTTCTCCCCTTTGGGCTTATGTAACATCTATTTAGCCAAAATTGACCTTGAAATCACAATACTCTTTCCTACATGTCTTGACTGTGAGTATTACAGACTGGTATCACTGTGTCTAACTTCACCCTTATAAGGATACATGTTAGATTATGAAAAGATAACTGTGTGAATCATTCAATGAGCACTATTGCATGCAAGGTGGCTCACCAGAAATTGCCCCAGAACAATATCCACATTTATGTACAGATCAAGCTGTGGCCTTTGCAAAATCACTACAATACTAATATTCTCTGATGCCAGACTACCTGAATCTTAGATGCCAAAATACATAGTTTCTATTAGAAACTACCATTTTTCCAACTGATAAAACCTGTCAGAAGGAAAAAGAAAAAGAAAAAAGAACAAGTGTTAACCTGAATATTCTATATAATACATGGTCAAGTGAATAAAATAAAAGTAAAATGATAGAACTTTTGCCTAGACTCGAAGCTACTTACTGCACCCAAGAGGGTTACAGTGGAGGGAGTCAGGGAAGTGGGAAGAGGAGAGAGGGAGGAACAAACTCTGCCCAATTCAGCCAGAAAATATGTTACTCTTCTAATGCTTAATCCCTTGCCCACTTACCACCCAACCACAAATCCAGCCCTAAATAAAGACATAAAGTTCCAAATCAGTATGGCTACTGGACCCCCCACTGACTTTGTTCTTGAGCCTAATAAACTCGTGGTGCATTCCTCAAAGATAACCCCCGACTTGTTGTAGTTGCAAACCTGCTTTGTACTTTAGTTCATCTTTCAGAATAACCTGAGCCCCTAAATCACCTACAAATAGCTCATCCATTTGTTCTGTGAATATTTAATATGCACATAAACACTGTGTTAGGCAACATAGAGGTGGATGGCATCATTGCATCTATTGCCACTTCTAGTCACACAATTTGTTGACCACTGAGATGATAGTGACTCACCAGTATTCCTTCCTGACACCTATCACCTGAAAGTTTGCTTTACAAGTGCCCCAGGGAGCGTAAACAGCGACCAAGAGAAACATGCTATGTATGTGCCCTCCCTAAGTGCTAGAATAGAATCTTTAGAGAAATCAGCGAGCATGTGTTCATCTAGTGATCCAGGCAAAACAAAACAAAAACTGTCAGCCCAATGGTCTGATGCTTAAATCTATGGCAGTCTGATAGGTACAAACCAATGTCTAAGCCTTTAAATAATATTAGCAAACTATGATTGCTTCTTACTTTCTTTGATATATTCCTTATATTTACATATCATTTCTTCTAATAAATTGTTCACCCTTGTAATCTACCAGGCATAGGCCTCAACCCCATGATCAAAGAATAAAGGATATTATTTTTGTCACACAGATTCAACCACCAAGAAATGAATCTGTTCTCTTGACTAGTGAGGAATTTTAGGTGTCAGAAAACTTGGGGTGTGTGTGTGTGTGTGTGTGTGTGTGTGTGTGTGTTCCATAAAACTAGATTAAGAGCAATAATATTGGTTGACATTGAATACCAAGCTGCAGCTTTTAAAGCTATCTAACCTATAGTGTTTCACATTTCTACGGATGTTTGCATAATTATCTCAGCTGAAAGTCTGAAAACATAATAAAAAATGTTAGCAAACTGCAACTGAAAGGGAGAGTCAAAGCAACGCTGGTTCTTTGGAAAGCATGTTCATTGGAAATTGATAATGAAAAAGCCTAACCTATCTTTGATGGTCATTGAAGAGATGAAGTACATAAAACAAAATCTCATCTCTATTAATCATAAATCTAATCATTGCAGAGTTTAAAATATTCCTGTCTTAAGACTGTTCTTACAATGAATAGTTTTCAAAAACTTTGAAAGGCCAGTGTGAATGTTGGATTGTTACAGCGTCACCTAGATGAGGCAGTATGCTTTCCCAGATCTTCAAATTGACTTAGCTTTTACTTCACCTCCCTGATTTCCACTTCGTTTCTACCACCTTCAGTTTTAATCTTCAGAACACCATGCTTTCTCCTTCCAAGAGATCTGTGTGTGTGCTTTCCCTCTGGAATATTACTCCATCATGGCTCACTAGCTAATTTCTACATGCCCTTCCTTTGCCTTCTCAGGCTTCTCCAGTTAACATCACTTGGGCACATGAAAGTATATTCTATCCTTATGCACATTTATTATACTGGTAGTTGTATTTTTGGTATGAATATCTTAATTATCAATTATCTCCAATGAGACTAGAAATACAATGAAAAGATAAACTATGTTTGGTTTTGCTCATCACTAAGTCTGCAGAACCAAGTACTATTTATTTATAATAACTCAAAATCCACTGACTTTCAAAGGGTTAGCAAACGTTAGTAGTTAAAAGCAATATTTTTGAAATTAGAAACTTCCAGATTCAAATCTTGTGTCTACATTTCCCACTCTTATAGTTTTAGACTGGTCACCTAATCTTTTAAGTCTTGATGGTTTATTATTTATTGTAGTAAGTATAGAAATGATCTAACCAGACCATAGATTATTTGAGGGTATTTTAAAACCACATAGACAGCAAACATAAATGCATAGTTCTTTCCAACTGTTCAGCACCATTTCTCAAATATATCACTCTATTTGGAAGGAAGGTGTAATAGTTTAAATATATGCATCATCTTGACAGGGCTAAGCAGAGGCACATTATATAATGAAATATTATGTGAGGGTGTTTCCAGAAGACACGAGAGTATGGATCAATAAATTCAATAAGGGAGATCTGAGCTCACTAAAAGTCAGTAGGCATTATTCAAAGAGCTCAGATAGAACAAAAAAATAGAGAAAAGCAAATTCATACTTTTTTTATTTTTTAAATTTTTTAACCTGACACTGTGGTAGTCTCATCCATGCCACTGTCCTCGGCTCAGACTTGTTCCCCTCCAGTACTTCTCTGCTTGAACAGGGAGTGTACTGTTCCTGCCTTCCCCTGCACAGACTTTGTGATCTGATTAAAACATGCCCACATCTTTGGCATTCTTAGATCTGTGATTTTATTCCTAACCTTCAGAATAATGAGAATAAATTCCTATAACAAATCTATTTTATATCTATACATATCTGTGGGTGTTTTACTGGGTCTGATTCCTTGAAAATCTGAAGAATACAGAAAGTGAATGTTGCTTTAATTATAGTCTTAACAATAAAATTACTTACAGTCGCTATGAATTCAACCCAAAAAGGATAAATTCAAAACATGTTCTCTGATGCAGGAAACCCTAAAGTGTTCGGTGAGTTTAATAACTCGTATGAGATAAGCTGAGATGGTAACTAAGCAATGATGACCTGGTCCTTAAATTAAGAGTTAAAGGCTAAGCAAAGAATTCTGGCATAATTAAAGATGAAGTTCTCCCTAGAACATAAGCCAAAGTCTTAATAACAAAGGTGATAATGAAACAGAACTGCTCATTAACTCTAAATCCTATTTGGAGACAACTTGGGGTCAGGCCACATACCAAGGTAAAACATACACCCACATACATATTCACTTCCATCTGGTATCAAATTAATAGACACCTAAACTGCTTTTATTAATGGAAATAAAGTCTAGGGATGAGGTAGTTAATTCACTTAACTTTAGTGTTTTTATTTTAAGTTATCCTCAATATTAACATAAAGATAATTTTTAATTTATACAAATCCTTCTTATATGTTAGACCATTGACCCAATTGTACAGCAGTGTTTATTTTAGAAAATCCAAACCTTAAGTCATTAAAAAGAAAAGCAATATAAAGTGCAAATAAATTTATTTAAGTTCTAAATTCCAATATAAGCTTTGACACTGTCATGCATCCTTCCCATTTAATTATAAATAAATCATTCTGTAGGCAACGCCATTTATGGATAGGTTTGATGACTGTCCTTTGTTGCTTTTTTCCATCTTTCACTGACTCTCCTTATCATTTTAACCTGGAATTATTTTAATTACATTCTACAGCTATGCTTCTGAATGACTGAGAATTCTAAAAATGTTCACTGTATAAAACCCTAACTATTATGCATATGTGTTCTTATTTTATACCAGAGTGAGGCTTAGATAAAGAGTCTCTTAGAATGAGCAGCACTCCTGAATCCCATATGACAGGCAAACGCCAAACATTTAAGCTATCACATGTGAATTCTAAATTGTAAGCCCAACACAGAACTCAAATACTGATAGATGATAGATAGATAGATAGATAGATAGATAGATAGATAGATAGATGATAGATAGATGAAGAATAAATGTTGAGAACTGAAATTATTTTTCTTCAATACATGAAGAAGTGTATTTACACAACTGACACTGAGAACAAGTGAACCAGAGACCAAACTGACTCAAAGAAGGTGACAAGCAAAACCCAGCTATCTGCCAAAGTTTTCCCTGGGAGGTGAATAACATTTTCTGTAAGTCTGTGGAAATTGCAAAATTGGTTTGGTAATGAAATCTTCTTAGTCAATTTTTATGTTTGATTTAACATTTCTGTTCTCTACTGAACAGTATGGGTTACATTAATTACATCAGAAGGGAGCCATATTTAGACTCAGTGGAAAGATTAGCAATGTTTTATTTCACTGGGGAAACTTTACCATATGTATAAGTGAAATATGCATCTGACACTTATTTTTGATAGCATAAGACTATTTATACAATTACAGTGCAACTCACCAAGATTAAAATCAAATACAAAAATTTCAGTCAGGGGCACATGGTATTATATAATGCTAATTTACAAAGCATTGTAATTAAGAGTCATAATATTCATAAACTCATGTTTTTAATCCCAGATCATCACTACAAAGTTAGATATCCAACTTTAACCAAAAGATGTAGATTTTTTTAAAATATTGTTCCTGTTCAATTTCTCCTGAAGTACATCCCTGGCAATTTTCAAACAACAGAACATTTAACATGTGTTTTTGACTTCGTCAAAGTGTTTGTAGCTTTGACCCCATCTTCAGCTATCTTTTTGGTACTTAGTGTGTTTATAGACAGCAGCCATAACTGTGTATAAGCACTCAGAAGGAACCATGGAAATAGAAATGGTGCTGTGAGATTAGGCTGGTGCTCCTGACTGGTCCCCATCCTGAAGCCAATGTAGGCTCTTTGCTGTGCCCCAGGCATTTCAGCGCTGGGGCTATACCACATGCATTAAAATACATTCAAAAGAGACAAAACATGCCTGTGTCCTCAACATTAGATTCCAAGTATTATATGTAAGGCCGGCACAATTCCCTTGTTGGCATTTTTGATGACCTAATTAAGGAATACTAAGGGAGGTTGTGCTCATTTGATGATTTATACAAACATTACACTGATTTATATAATATGTAGCTACTTTCTGACAGAGGAAAATAAGGAATCCACAGAAGGGCTAATCAAGGTCTAGGATTTGTTTTTCTTTCTCAGTCTGAAGTTCAAAGAGTCAGATCTTCTTTTCAAACCAAAGGAAGCAAGAGGCAGATGAGGAGGAAAAATTTAATTTTGACTCTTTACTCTTAGGTACCTCCCTCTGTCCAGTTGTTAGTCCTTTCCTTTGAGCTGTCTAGTGTCCCTCTCTTGTAACTACAGCAGCTTTCCCCTCACTCCCTATGTCTTTTCCTGCTTAGTAGCTATGAAGTTAACCAAAAGCTAAAGACTGCTTTAAGTAATACTTATTTCAAGTATACTTCTGTGTGTGTGTGTGTGTGTGTGTGTGTGTGTGTGTGTGTGTGTAAGGATGGATATTACATACATACATGTATGTATGTAGGTATGTATGTATGTATGTATGTATTGACTTGGTTTTGTTTGTTTTGCCAGAACATAAATTTGCCACAACAAAACTTGCACACATTCTGTTATAATACATTCAGCTATGATTCAGGTTTGTAGTATCAAAATTACCCATTCATTAAGTATTTACTGGCTTTGTCTAGTATTCTACTGAAGACAAACTCCATAAGGGGTAATGAGGAACAAATAATAAACCTGTCAGCCACTTAAACTTAAGTATGAGCTACTAAAATTTCTTTAAAATCAAAGATAATTTTAAGTGATATAACATTTTTTAAGATACATGCTACTCCTGAGAGAGAGTGTCAGAATGAGCACATTTACGTTTCCCTCTCTCAAATAACACTCAAAGGAGTCTAAAAGTAAAGAAAGAAAATATAGTACCTAAGTGGATAAATTACAAAAGAAGAGTGGCCAGGAAAGCATGCACATTCTGAAGTGTTCAGTGGACCTGGAGAAGGCAGATTCAAGTGGGAATGCTACTCATGGAGAAGACAGTGTGCAGTGGCAGGTAAGGGCTGCTGAAGAGTGTGTGATATCTTCCTCTGAGAAGACCCACTGCCTTCAAAGACATTAAGCTTTTGCTGGATCTTGCAACCTAGTTAATGGTATGCCTTGAGATCATTCAAGACTATTCAAGCTGGGGCCCTGCTGTGTATGCATCATCTCTAAGTTTAACCTCCCTGAAAGAGAACAGTGTAACCAACCTACTATGCCTAGGATTCCCCATGTAATCAGCTTTACAAACTAAGATGGACACATAGATTTAATCTTAAAGTATGCACTCTTCCATGCCCCTAACCCAGAGGTATGGGAGTGTGTGTGTGTGTTTACGTGTGTGCATGTATGTGCATGTGCTGCTGAGAGCAGACAACAGAATGAAATCAATCTTAAAAAAAATTAATAGTCACCATAAATGTTCAAAGCAACCTGTGGATACAGGTTGCTAACATTTATATGTAGATTTGAGCGCTGTTTCACATTAGTCAAAGCCAGTAAAACAACTTAAATTCAAAAAAAAAAGAAATTAAAAAAATACTGCTTCAGCATTTTTTGAATATTTCCCCATACTTCTTTTCTTTCTTTATTCTCCTACTTCTGTATCTTCTCTTCCTCATCCCAGATATCATCCTGTGCCCTCACACTGCCCTTCAGATGTTAAAAGTGAGCACACTTTGGCATTCAGCTCAGGCTAGCCTGAGGGATAAAATTACTTCCCTTTTCTCTCTTCCTGACCCTCATCAAAACTTCCATTACCTAGAAAAAAAGCAATTTAATTAAACTAAGTCACATTGGACTGTGAATGATTGATTAATAGACTATTTAACCCTCCCTGGAATATATTTTTTAAAGAGGGCACTGTAATGTAAGTAAATGTGCAGTATGCAGAATTTCAATCAGCTCAAGAAAGCAAAGAGAAATATATAGGCTTCATGCAAGCAGATATGTTTTGATAGAAGAGCCTTCTGACTGGCCTTTAAATTATCCCTGCTGGTGGCCACTGCTCAGCCTCTGCTCCTAACTAGAAGACTACAGTGATGTCAGAAATGCCCTTTTTCAGTTTTATAAGTGAACAGCAAAGTACTCTCAAAGGAAGGCATTTGACTTTGAAACAGACTTCAGAAGTCAGAGTATGCTTTAATACTCCTTTGAGTGAACTGATAAATTCAAATGCTTCTTTTAACTTGGTGACAAGTTTCCAAGAGCCACCCTTAAACATCAAACATCACTATGACAGAGGCCAAATCCTTTGCCACGTGGAAGTAACCCTACAGGTAGTCTTTTAAGATTAATTACATACTTTTAACGTAGGCATGAAAAAGATCACCAGATGTATCTGCTGTAATTCTCTATCACAGAGATGCATGTAAGACGCAGATGTGAAGGAACCTCTACGAGCTTCACACCAAAACTCAGTTTCTCAGCAGTTCTACCTCCTATGTTTGCTCCCACCCCCTCCTCCCCTCCTCTCTCTTTTAAAACACCTATTTTTCAAAATATTTGAAGAGTATCTTCTTAAAACTTAGCAACATACAATCTAATCATTTTACCAGGTTTATAATTAAATGGTTTAAATTGCACTGCTGGTACAACTGCATTTTTGTGTAATTTTCCCCTACCTAATCTCGTGTATCAAACGAAGAAATGAGAAATTTCTTATTGTTTGCCTTTTTAAATATATTTACTTATTTTATGTGCATATATGTGTGCCTAAGTATATGTATATTCATCAAATATGTGCAAGAGCCAGAAGGGGCAAGAGGCAAGAGGTGGGCATAGTTTTCCTAGAACCAGAGTTCTATATGTTTGTATGTTGCCAAGTTATCTGTATACAAGAACAACAAACGATCTTAACCACTGATTTATCTCTCCAGCCTCTCTTTGCCTTTTTGTTTGGGTTAAGTTGAGTTAGGTTGGTTTTGGGGGGATGCAGGGGGCAAGTCTTGGTCTTGGTCTTGGTTTTTGAGACCAACTCTTGCTATGAAATCTTGGCTGTCCTGGAACTCACTATAGAGCAAGCAGCCCTTGAACTCATAGAGATCTGCCTGCCTCTACCTCCCAAATGACTTTGTTTGGCTTTCTTTCTGACAGAAATTAAGGCAGACCCTCTGTTCGAGCTACTTACAAATTTTTCCCTCCCTAGATGACAAAGCACTCCTGTCTGGTAATAGTAAAAGCCACTGCCCTTGTACTGTTTAATTAAAAATTTAACTGTGGTTTTCAGTCAACTACATTACTGTCTCAACACTGTAAACTTTTTTTTAGAAATGTGAGGCTACATTTAGCTTCTAATAAATATTTCATATCATTAAAATATGTACTTAGCTCTTGATAAACTTCTCTGAGTTAAAATACTATATTTAATTCTAATTTTCAAATTTTTCATGGAGATAGAGTGGAGGGATTAAACGTTACTAAATTATAGAGGCTTCTCTGCCAAGCTTGTTGGTGCACACCTTTAATCCCAACACTCAGGAGACAGAGACAGTTGAATCTCTGCGAGTGGGAGGCCAGCCTGGTCTACAAGTAAATGTCAGGACAACCAGGGCTATAAATAGAAACCTTATCTCAATAAGAAACAAAGAGAACATACCATGCATTCCCTTTTGGGTCTGAGTTATCTCACTCAGGATATTTTCTAGTTCCATCCATTTTCCTGCAAAACTCATGATATCCTCATTCTTAATAGCTAAATAGTATTCCATATTCCATTGTGTAAATGAACCACATTTTCTATATTCATTCTTCTGTTGTGGAACTTCTGGGTTATTTCCAGCTTCCAGCTATCACAAATAAGGCTGAAGGAAAAGAGGTCCAGTGACCAGCCCAAATTGGGATTCAGCTCAAGGGGAGATCCAAGGCCTGACACTATTACTGATGCTTTGTTGTGCTTGCAGACAGGAGTATGGCTGCCCTCTGAGATGCCCATCAAGCGCTGAATGAGTCAGATGCAGATACTTACACCCAACCAATGGACAGAAGCTGGGAAGCCCTGTGGCTGAATTAGGGAAAGGCTGGAAGAAGCTGAGGAGGAGGGTGACCCCATAGGAAGACCAGCAGTCTTAATGAACCTGGACCACTGAGATCTCTCAGAAACTGAGCCACCAATCAGGCAGCATACACTAGCAGATACAAGCCTCCCACCCACACCCCTCACACACATATAGAAGACTGCCAGGTATGGCCTCAGTGAGAGAAGATGCACCTTACCCTGGAGAGATTTTAGACCCCAGGGAGTGGGGAGGTCTGGTGGGGTGGGAGAGGGGGTGGAGACCTCCTCTTGGAGATGAGGAAGGAGGAATGGGATGAGGAACTGTTGGAAGGTAAACCCAGAGAGGGGATAATGACTAGACTGTAAAAAAAAAGATTGAAGATAATTTTTTAAAATGTACAATCTCCCTTTGGGGATGTGGTTCATATCCTGAACTATCTGCTTCCCTGAGTGCTCAGTAAATAAAGCTTTTATTTAAAGAAAGAAAGAAAGAAAGAAAGAAAGAAAGAAAGAAAGAAAGGAAGGAAGGAAGGAAGGAAGAGAAGAACTGAAAAAGAAAGAAGAAAGGAAAAAGAAAGGAGAAGGAGAGGGAGAGAGATAAAGAGAGGGAGGGATAAGGAGAAGGAGAGGGAAAGGAACGGGGAAAGGGGAAAGAGGAAAAAGGGGAAAGGGGAAAAAGGAGAAAGGGGAAAAAGGGGAAAGGGAAAAAAGGGAAAGGGGAAAGGGGAAAAGGGGGAAAGGGGAAAAGGGGAAAAGGGGAAAAGGGGGAAAGGGAAAAAGGGGAAAGGGGAAAAAGGGGGAAAAGGGAAAAAGGGGAAAGGGGAAAAAGGAGAAAGGGGAAAGGGGAAAGGGGAAAGGGGAAAGGGGAAAGGAGAAAAGGGAAAGGGAAAGACTTCTTACTTGTGGTATCTATAACCCAAACAAGAACTTTTTAATTAGCCTGTTTTTTTAAACTGAAGAAGAAAGAAAGAGAGAAAGAAAGAAAGAAAGAAAGAAAGAAAGAAAGAAAGAAAGAAAGAAAGGAAGGAAGGAAGAAGCAAAGAAACAAAGAAACAAAGAGTGAGCTATTCCCCAGGGAAGATTATTCAATTGGCAAGTGCTTGCTTGCTACAGAGGCCTGAGGACCTCAGTGTGAATTCCAATCACCCACACTTTTAAAACCCAGGTTCTTTGATACTGATCAAAATAAAACCTTATGCTCACTACCTAAACTTGTATTTTAAAATTATAAGACTCAGACTCTGTTGCCTGGCCTTAGATCCCATTCCCCTAGCTGGGCTGCCTTGTCTAGCCTCGGTGGGAGAGCATGTGCTTAGTCCTGGTGAGACTTGATATGTCAGGGCAGGTTCATACCTGTGAGAAGGGGGTTCCTTCCCTGAGGAGAATGGAATTGGGGAAAAGGGGGAGGGAAGGTGGAACTGGGAGGAGGGGGGGAGGGAGCTTTGCTAGGTTGTAAAGTGAATAAATTAATTAATTAAAAAAGAAACAGAAATGTACAATAAATCCCAAGTGGAATGAGAAAAAAGAAAATATTAAAATACAAATTCCCATCACATATTGGTCAGATAATTTCATTGTAAATTACAACCTATGCTGTGTCATATTAAAAATCATGTTGGAAGTTCGTAGCTAACTTCCTTCCCCTGAAAACATAAAGTTAGTCATGCTATGTATAAAGCAGCTCTAGAAAAATAACCTTTTATCATCAGAATTGCTTACAATCTGTTCTGAACGAACAATTCAGTCTTTATACCAGGCTAATTATCTCAATCAAAGTGATAGGACAGTTACTTTAAGGTGGTTATGGTGCTGTCTTTATATTTTAGGCTTATCACATCTTAGTATGTTTATTGGAGTTCATTACAGCTTTTTATAATAAATGAAAAATATCAAACACGTTCCCAAAGGGGTTAGATTTGGATGATCTCCCCCCCCCCAAAAAAAAGACCCATTCACCTCTATTCCAGTCACTTAGGAAAATTTAAGAATACTTTCACAGAATAATTTATTTGATTTATCTCCTGGGTCCATAATTAGCATTTGACCCAAAGGACAGCAATCATCAAAAGTAAAAGATATATACTACTGACAAAGATCCTATATATTATGATACTGAGCCATCTCCCCAGCTCTTGGAGACATTTCACAATTGGGGTAGTCCTACATGCACACAGTAGACACAGGCCAGAGATAACACTAACCACACTACAATACACAGAATAGCCCCAGAAATTGACAATAGTGTGAAAATCAGTGCTACTAGGATCCAAGCTCAGAGCACTGACTAATACAAGAAGCTTCAAGTTACAATAACACAGAAGAAAAGCTTGGATTAATGTGTATCTCCTTTAGTAGTCAATTTAACCCTGGAGATTATTCTAAATCTTGGCACTTGAAGCCCACATTCCTTAAGTTCTCATTCTAGTTAGAGACTATCAAGGACTTTCTTTATGCTATTCCAGAGAAATGCTGAAGGATTTCTCTGTATAATTAAAACTAAGAATATTTTTTAATAAATTCATTAGGATCATTTACCCATCTTGAAGAAAAGCTCAGAAAGAAGCTAATCAGAATACATCTTTTCTGTCACTGTTTGTTCAATGCTTTTTATTTAAACTATTTAACTTATGTTCCCCTAAATGAAGCTGATTACTCACTAGTAATTTTCATATTTCTATTGTATTTCCCAGTTCTTTGAAACTACAACACTGTTCATGAAAAGAGGGACTCTAAATTAAAATCATAGGCTCTCTCTATATTAAAAACAATATAATATCACAAGAAATATCAAAAAAAGTGCTTCCCCAATCAGATACTTGCTATGAAATATGACACACCTAAACCAACTTTAGGCCATGCCTCAAATGTACAAGCTCCCCAGCCACTGAGATAAAAAAAACAAGTACTAATAAGTGGGCAACCTTAGCTGTTGCAAAGCCAATAAATCAACATCACCAAGATAAGTTAAATGCATTTTCAGTGGGTACAGATTTATCATCAAAGACCTAATAATCATTCAGCTACTAGAAAAAGCAATGTGTTTGCCATGACCTTGATCATAATTTACCAACACTCCCAATGTATAACTTTTCAACATTATATCACTCTCAAAAAATGTCAAAAAATGATTTCAAGAGCTTGGACTTCTGAATGAACATTCGATAGATAGATAGATAGATAGATAGATAGATAGATAGATAGATAGACAGACAGACAGACAGACAGACAGACAGACAGACAGACAGATAGATAGATAGATAGATAGATAGATAGATAGATAGATAGAGATAGAAATTTTTTGGACGCTAGATAGACCATAGTACAAAAGCTGTAAACATCTAATATGTCAAAAATATACTAGTAGATAGAAAAGCAAAGAATGTAGGACTTAAAAGTCTTAGAGATTTTCTAGAAATGAAAGTGTGGCTAGAAGTTTGGGTAGATCCAAAGGAACTCTGCAAATATTCCCCTTTAGCAATGAATTCATCTCTTAAATATGCCCTATTCTTGTAGTTGGATTCTCTGTCAAAGAGGTAATAAAGCAAGAAGGAAAGTCACCATGCTGAGATGAGAGGTTCTTAGCTTTCTGTTGCTTTTCAGCAGTGGGGGAAAGTCTGGCTGCCATTAAACTTTCCAAAGAAAGAGAACATGACACAAGATGCTACAAATGTACAAGATTTGGACAAGTGGGGAGATTGTACTTTTGAGGCTAACTTCTCTGTGCTTTCATAGCTGAGCTGTGAATGCTATAAAACTCTTTAAAACACAAAATGGAAGGAATTAATTGATTTCATAGTGTCAGAGGCTGTTCACAAAATTTCATCTTCACAATTGAGATTGGAGTGAAGGAAAAATGTTTTTTGTTTGTTTGTTAGCTTTTTATTGGATATTTTATTTAGGTACATTTCAAATGTTATCCCCTACCCCAGTTTCCCCTCTAGAAATGCTCTATCTCAGTCCCTCTCCCCCTGCTTCTATGAGGGTGCTCCTGCAACCATCTACCTACTCCTGCCTCCATGCCCTGGCAGTCTCCTACATTGGATCAACAAGCCTTCACAGGACCAAGGGCCTTTCCTCCCATTGAAGCCCAACAAGGCCATCCCCTGATACATATGCGGCTGGAGCCATGGGTCCCTCCAATGTGTACTCTTTGGCCGGTGGTTTAGTCCCTGGGAGCTCAGGGGGTCTGGTTTGCTGATATTGTTGTTCTTCCTATGGGATTGCAAACTCCTTCAGCTCCTTCAGTCCTTCCTCTAACTCCTCCTTTTGGGACCCTGTGCTCAGTCCAATGGTTGGCTGTGAGCATCTGCCTCTGTATTTGTCAGGGTCTGACAAAGCCTCTCAGGAAACAGCTATATCAGGTTCCTGTCAGCAAGCACTTCTTGGCATCCGGAATAGTGTCTGGGTTTGATGTCTGTATATGGGATGGATCATCCAGTCTCTGGATGGCCTTTCCTTCAGTCTCTGCTCCACACCTTGTCTCCTTATTACTCTTTCCCTACATTATTCAATGTAATACTGGAAGTCCTAGCCAGAGCAATTAGACAACAAAAAGAGGTCAAAGGGATACAAATTGGAAAGGAAGACGTCAAAATTTCACTATTTTCAGGTGATATGATAGTATACTTAAGTGACCCCAAAACTTCTACCAGAGAACTCTTAAACCTGATAAACAACTTCAACAAAGTGGCTGAAAAAAAAGTAATCAAACAAATCAGTAGCTTTCCTCTACCCAAAGAATAACACACTAGGAAAGAATTTATTGAAGTGACACCCTTCACAAAAGTCAACAAATCATATAAAATATCTTGGTGTGACTCTGACCAAGTAAGTAAAAAATCTGTATGAGAAGAACTTCAAGTCTCTGAAGAAAGAAATCAAAGAAGAACTCACAAGATGGAAAGATTTCCCATGCTCATGGATTGGCAGGATTGATATAGTAAAAATGATCATCTTGCTGAAAGCAATCTGCAGATTCAAATTTCATCTCAATTCTTCATAGAGTTAGAAAGAGTAATTTGCAAATTTATTTGGAATAACAAAAAACCCAGGATAGCGAAAACTAGTCTCAACAATAAAAGAACTTCTGGGGGAATCACCAGCCCTGACAGCAATAGTGATAAAAACTGCATGGTATTGGTACAGAGGCAGGCAGGTAGATCAATGCAATAAAATTGAAGACCCAGAAATGAACCTACACACCTATGGTCTCTTGATCTTTGACAAGGAGCTAAAACCATCCAGTGGGAAAAAAAGACAGCATTTTCAACAAATGGTGCTGGTTCAACTGGTGGTCAGTATGTAGAAGAATGAAAATCAATCCATTCTTATCTCCTTGTACAAAGCTCAAGTCCAAGTTGATCAAGGATCTCCATATAAAAACAGATACACTAAGACTAACAGAAGAGAAAATGGGAAACAGCTTCAAATACATGGGCACAGAGTAAAATTTCCTGAACAGAACACCAATGGCTTATGCTCTAAGATCAATAATAGGCAAATGGGACCTCATATAATTTCAAAGCTTCTGTAAGGCAAAGGACACTATCAATAGAACAAAACAGCATCCCACAGATTAGGAGAAGATCATTACCAATCCTACATCTGATAGAGGGCTAATATCCAATATATACAAAGACCTCAAGAAGTTAGACTCCAGACAACCAAATAACCCTATTAAAAATGAGGTACAGAGCTTAACAAAGAATTCTCAACTAAGGAATATCGAACGGCCAAGAAGCACCTAAAGAAATGTTTAACATCCTTAGTCATAAGAGAAATACAAATCAAAACAACCCTGAGATTCCACCTCACACCAATCAGAATGGCTAAGATCAAAAACTCAGGTGACAGCAGATGCTGGCCAGAATGTGGAGAAAGAGGAACATTCCTCTATTGTTGGTGAGAATGCAAGCTGGTACAACCACTCTGGAAATCAGTCTGAAGGCTCCACATAAAATTGAACATAGTACTACTACCTGAGGACCCAGATATACCACTCCTGGGCATATACCCAAAAGATGCTCCAACATATAACAAGGACACATGCTCCACTATGTTCACAGCAGCCTTATTTATAATAGCCAGAAGCTGGAAAGAACCCAGATGTCCTTCAACAGAGGAATGGATATAGAAAATATGATACATTATTTGCACAGTGGAGTACTACTCAGCTATTAAAAACAATGAATTGATGAAATTCTTAGGCAAATGAACGAAACTAGAAAGTATGATCCTGAGTGAGGTAACCCAGTCACAAAAGAACACACATGTATGTACTGACTGATAAGCTCACAGTACCCAAGATACAATTCACAGACCACATGAAGCTCAAGAAGAAGGAAGACCAAAGTGTGTATGCTTCAGCCCTTCTTAGAAGGGGGAACAAACAAAATGTTTTTCAATATTTAAGTAGATATTGTTCCTTAGAACAAAAGGGCAATTACCTAGATGACTAGAATTGAAATTTTTCAGTAACTAAAACATTATAAAATAAAATAAACCACCAGAATTGAAATATTGATGTAAGACATTTTCTGAAGAATGGACAAAAGTCACACAAATCAATAAACCCAGTATTAAAGAAACAGACAGGAGAATCAGAAGCTCAAGTTTAGCCTGAGCTACAGTTTATACCCTGCTTGTAAGAAAAAAATCAACTCCAATTTAACAAAAGAGCTTTTCTGAGTGTAAAACTTTAGATGGGTTGTATAACAATTCTAAGTCTCTGGGTGTATTTAGTTTTTTTTTTTTCAGTTTGGGGGTTGTTTTTCAGCTATAAAATACAGAGCTTTAAATCGTTCTTCTCTTTTTTATATGTATTAATATATGCAAGGGATTTGAGACATATGCAAAAGGTTTCATGTCATTAAAAACTGAACTTTTAATAAAACATATTGGAAGGACATCCATACCAAAAGACAAAAGGCAGCCACAGAGTAGGCTGGTTCCAGCCACAGAGTAGGCTGGCCCCCCACACCCCCAACAGGGGTGCCAAACACAGTCCAAAGTGACAACTGTAGATCTTTGTTGACTGCTGGGTAAGATATCAGTCTATTCAAGAACGTAAGCATCTAATGGTGACAGAAAGTATTGTGTCAAACACCACAATCATACTTATTATCCATTAGTAATCTCGTCCTGTACCTTCTAGAAACATGTGCTAAAGTATTGGGGAGCTTTTTTCAGATTATGAGCAGAAAATAGAAAGCATGGAGCCAAGTAGTAGCTTAGAATGAAACAATATCAACAATGGACAGTGAAAAACATAAAGCAAGCTCTGCCACAGTAAGTCCTGGATGCTAGATTACCAATAAAACACTGGCAGTGCTCCCATATGGACTAAATTATTAAATTTTCTTTTCATTCATTGCACACACTCACGCACACACACACACACGACATATATATATATGGTTCATGAAAGTATCAGCAACTATAAAAAAAGTAAAATAACATCATGTATCATATCAAACTACCACAGATTAAACCTGGATATGAATAATAACAGAAGTAAAAGAAAGCCTACAAACTCATGGAAACTGAACAACTGCCTACTGATTGACTTCAGGATCAAAGCAGAAATAAAGAAATTAAAGACTTACTAGAATTCAATGAAAATTAATGCACAATATACCTAAACTGATGGGAAACAATGAAAGCAGTGATAAGAGAAAAGTTCATAGTACTAAATACCTACAAAAAGATTTTGAAGAAATTTGATACTAGCAACTTAACAGCACACCCGAAAGCTCTAGAATAAAAAAAAGCAAACACACCCAAGAAGAGTCAATAATAGGAATCAGGGCTGAAATCAATAAAACAGAAACAAAAATCACAATGCAAATAATCAATGAAACAAAGAGTTGGTTATTTGCAAAAATGAATGATACTGACAAGCCGTTATCCAAACTAACTATAAGATAGAGAATATCCACACTAACAACATCAAGGATGAAAAGGAGGACACAACAAGAGACAACAAGGGAATACAGAGAATCATTACATTTTTCTTCAAAAACCTGAACTGCACAAAAGGGAAAAAATCTAAAATAAATGGATAATCTTCTTGATAGAAACCACTTACCAAATTTAAATCAAGATGAGATAAACAATTTAAATAGATCTATAGCCCCTAGGGAAATAGCAGTAGTCATTAAAAATCTCCCAACTCCCCCCCCCCCAAAAAGCCCAAATCCAGACAGTTTTAGTGAAGAATTTTATGAGACTTGCAAAGAAGAGCTAATACCAATCGTCGGTTTGAATATGCTTGGCCCAGGGAATGGCATTATTTGGAGGTGTGGCCTTGTTGGAGTAGGTGTGTCACTGTGGATGTGGGACTTAATACCCTCATCCTAGCTGCCTGGAAGTATTCTGCTAGCAGCCTTCAGATGAAGATGTAGAACTCTCAGCTTCTCGTACACCATGGCTGCCTGTATGCTGCCATGTTCCTGCCTTGATGATAATGGACTGACCCTCTGAATCTATAAGTCAGCCCCAATTAAATGTTGTCCTTATAAGAGTTGCCTTGGTCATGATGTCTGTTCACAGTAGTAAAACACCAATATTCCTCAAACTATTCTTCAAAATTGAAACAGAAGGAACATTGCCATATTCGTCATATGAGGCCATAGTCACCCTGATAGCCAAACTAAACAAATATTCAACAAAGAGACTTACAGATCAATTTTCTTCATGACCACTGATGTAAACATACTCAACAAAATACTTGCAAATAGAATCCAAGAACACATCAAAAAAAAAAGTCATCCACCATGATCAAGCAGGCTTCATCCCAGAGATGCAGGGATGGTTCAACATATGAATATCTTTCAATGTAATCCATCATACAAACAAACTAGAATAAAAAACATGTGATCATCCAATTAAATACTGAAAAAGCCTTTGACAAAATCCAATACCCCTTCATGGTAAAAGTCTTAGAAAGTCCAGGGATACAATAGACATACTTAAACATAAGAAAGGCAATTTACAGCAAGCCTATGCACATTTACAGCCTATACACATTTACAGCCTATACACATTTACAGCAAGCCTATACACGACATCAATTTAAGTGGAGAGACTCTAAAATCAATTCCCCTAAAATCAGGAACAAGATGAGGCTGTTTTTTCTCTCCATAGGTATTCAATATTGTACTTGCAGTTTAACCTAGAGCAATAAGACAACTAAAGGAGATAAAGTTTATACAAATTGGAAAGGAGTATCACTATTTGCAGATGATATGATAGAATACATAAGCAACCCTAAAAATTCTACCAGAGAATTCCTACAGCTAATAAACACCTTCAGTGAAGTGGCTGGTTACAAGACTAACTTAAAAATAAAAACAGTACCCATTCTATATATAAATGAGAAGCAGGCTGAGGAAAAAATCAGGGAAACATGCCCTTTACAATAGCCACAAATAATATTAAATATCTTAGGGTAATTCTAACCAAGCAAGTAAAAGGCATGTATGATAAAAGCTTCAAATCTCTGAAGAAGGAAATTGAAGATGATAGCAATAAGATTAACATAGAGAAAATGGCCATCTTACCAAAAACAGTCTACAAATTCAATGCAATTCCCATCAAAATTCTAACACAATACTTTTCAAACCTGGAAATAATAATACTCAACTTCATACGGAGAAAAACGGATACCTACAGCAATCCTATACAATAAAAAAAACTTCTAGAGATACCACCATCCCTGATCTCAAGCTGTATTACAGAAGTATAAAAGTGACATGGTATTGGCATAAAAATATACAGGTTTTCAGTCGAATTGAATGGAAGTCTCAGACATAAATCCAAACACCTATGGACATCTGAATTTTGTTAAAGAAGACAGGAATATACAATGGAACAAAGAAAGCATCTTCGAAAAATGGTGTTGGTTTAACTGGATGTGTGCCTGTAGAAGAACACAGATAGATCCATATCTATCACCCTACATAAAACTGAAGTCTAAGTGTATCAAAGACATCACAAAAAACCTGATACAGTGTAACTGATAAAAACAGAAAGCTGGTAATAATCTTGAACACATTGTCACAGGAGACAGTCTCCTGAACAGAACATCAATAGTGCAAACACTAAGATCAAAAATAAAAAGATGGGACCTCATGAAAGTTAAAAAGCTTCTGTAAGGCAAAGGACATTGTCAATAGGACAAAACAGCAGCCTACAGAATGGGAAAAAATTTTCAACAATCTCATATCTGACAGAGGGCTAATATCCAAAATATGTAAAGAACTCAAGAAACTAGACATCAGAAAACTAAATAATCTAATTTAAAGTGATATATACCAATCTAAACAGAGAATTCTCAATAGAGAAATCTCAAATGGCTGAGAAACACTTAAAGAAATGTTCAACATTCTTACTTAGCCACCAGGGAAATGCAAAATCAAAATGACTCAGATTCCGTCTTCTACCTGTCAAAATAGCTAAGATCAAAAATACAAGTGACAGGCTGGTCCAGATGTGGAGCAAGGAGAACACTTCTCCATCGCTGGTGGGAGTACAGATTTGCACAGCCACTTTGGAATGCAATATGGTGGTTTCTCAGATCATTGCGCATTGACCTACCTCAAGACTCAGCTATACCACTCCTGGGCGTATACTCAAAGGACACTCCACCCTAACACAAGAACACTTGCTCAACTATATTCAAAGGGGCTTTATTCATAATAGCCAGAAAATGGAAACAACCTAGATGTCCTTCAAATGAAGAATAGATAAAGAAAATATAGTACATTCACACAATGGAGTATTACTCAGCTGTTTTTTTTTAATGCATCATGAAAGTTTCAGGCAAATTGATAGAACTAGAAAAAATCATCCTAAGTGAGTTAAGTGAGACCCTGAACAATAAACATAGTATATACTCACTTATAAGTGAATATTAGGACCTAGAGAGGCCAAGTAAGAAGGAGGGCTTTAAGTAGGATGAAAGGATCTTCCTGGGAAAGGGAAATAGAATAGATTTCAAGGATTGACTGGGAGTTGGTAAGGTTGAGGGTAGGGAAAAAATACTGGGAGAAAGGGTAAGGAGGGATCAGGTTAGGAGTAGGGAAAAATACTGGGAGATAAGACTGAGTTAGGGGACATTAAGGGGGGCAAGGTAGAAATCTAGCGCAATGAAAACTTCGTGGAACCCCCAAGAATAACTTGGCGTGAGCTAGCCATCTTCTATAACCAGGAAAGACCACAAGTGGAGGGATTGGGACACTAACCCAGCCACAAAATTTTGACATACTGTTTGTCCTGCCTACAGAATGTTCTGGGACTGGAGCATAACAGAATCTTCACCAAAGATACCACAGAGACTTCACCAAGCTCCCGATGGGAGCAGATGCAATGTAACACAGCCAAACATTTACATGGAGCTCCAGGAGTCCTGCTGAGAAGGAGGAGGAGGGACTGGAGGAACCAGAGGTATCAGGGACACACGATAAGAACATAGAATCGACTGACCAGGATTCATGGACTCATGAAGAGATTGGGGAGCCTGTAGGAGTCTGATCTCAGTTTTCTGCATATATATTAACAATGGCTGAGTAGCTTGGTGTTCTTGTGGGAATCCTAACAATGGGAGCAGAGGCTTTCCCTGATTGTTTTGCCTACTTATGGGGCTGTTTTCTTCCTACTGGGTTGTCTTGTCCAGCCTTGATGTGATGGTATGCTCCTGGTCGTATCATGCTATGTTTGGTTGATGTCCCTGAGAAGCCTGCTCTTTTCTGAGAGGAGATAGAGGGGGTGGATCTGGGGACAGAGGAGGTTTGGGAGATGAGACTGGAGAAGGAGAGGAAGGGAAATATGATGGGGTTATAATATATGAGAGAAGAATAAATAAATAATTAAAAAATAAAAAATGAAGCATTTAAAATAATGAAGATCTAAGTGAAGATGAAATAATAACTCCAAATAAATGGAGTGAATAAGTATAAAATAAATATAATTGAGACAATCACCCTTCCTTTGGAAAGAAACTGTCCTCATTTTCCTCTCTTGCTGTGATTAGCACCATGACAAAAATCAGTTTGGAGAGAAAGGTGTTTCTTTGTTCTACAGGCTACTGCCCATCCTGGATGAAAGCCAATGCAGAAGCTAGAAGCAGAGACCAGTGGAGGAAAGTTTCTTACTGGTTTACATTGCTGGCTCAGTGTTCTTTCTTATACAAACCCAGACACTATCTATGCAGGGAGTGACACCACCCACAGCTGGCAAGGCCCTCCCATATCAATCAATAATCAAAAACCTATCCCCACAGACCAATCTGTTAGATGCAATTAATCAACTGGGTTCCCAGGTAACTCTTTGTCAAGTAGACAAAAACTAACTGGCAAGGATACCGACTTCCTATTATTCTGTACAAGAAGCCAACTCTACAAAAAAAAAAAATGTAATTTTATGAGTAAATATCTGATACCAAACACTAAACTTTTAGGAACCATATCTGAACTTCACTACTAGAGAAACTTCTCTGAACATGCAGAGTACCTAAAACCAGGAGGCTGAGATGCAGTGTTCTCTCCTGAGCACAAAGCGAGCTCTTTCTGCGCCTATGCTGCCACAGCCTTCTGCCATTGATGATCTTTCTTCTTTCCCCTTGGGAGAGCTAAAGGAAACACAATATGAAAGACTTTCTATTTGAGAAAAGAAAAATAGAAAAGATACCATTTTTAATCAGGATATTTTTATATTGTGATTAGTCTAAGGTTAACCTAAAGATCAGAAATCATACAAGAAAATATTTAAATCTTGAATATTTTAAATCATAATTTTTTTTTACTCTAGAAAGTATACCATAAATAAAGTCAAGTAAAGTATTTTTAATGTATAGGACTAATATATTTAATCACTACCATGTACTTTTGAATCTATTTTGATGAAGAAGGAACAATCTAGTTTTTAAACTATCAAAAGACCCATACTCACAAAATAATGCAAATACTCACTAATGAAAAAATTTCCAATCTCACTAATGATCAAAAGATAATAAAACAACACATTTTCATGTGCTTGTCAAGTATTGTATTATTAATACCTAAAAGGATGTAGCTGAGTCTCTCACATCATTATTAGAGAGTGCAAATCGGTACAAATTTTCTGAAAAAGTGTCTGGAAATCTGTCTCAAATTCAAAATATGTTTGCTTTCAAACAGCCATTCCAGAACATCTAAGAAACTAATTTGACAACACTCTATGAGTTGTGAGCAAGTTATTTGCTGAAAAAATATTTAAAATACTGACAGCTTTTAAACAACTCATGTATGGATCAAATTATGTTGTTTAAGCATCATGAAACACTATTCACATTCTTAAGAAAATAGTGTGTCAGTATTTAAAACATTGTTCCTAATGTATTGCTGTGGTACTGAAACAGTATAAAATAATTTTATAGCATTATACAACTTATTTTCACACTTTTCATAATACTATCCTTTAAAAACAGACAAGAATAACCAAACTCCATTAGAAGGGTTGGAGAGATTGCTCAATGATGAAGAACACACACTGCTCTTACAGAGGACCTGAGTTCCTTTCGCAGGACTCATATTGAGCATATAGCTCACAATTGCCTGCAACTACAGCTCCAGGCAATCTAAGGTTCCCTGACCTCCTCAGACACCTGCTCTTACACACACACACATACACACAAACTAAAAATAAAGTATAAAGTATTTTTGTAAAAAGTGAAAAATTGGAAGAGTCCATTAAAGTTAACATGGTTATTTTTCTTTATTTTCTTAATCTTTTGTCAATGAGTCTTGTTTTATCTTTGTAATAACTACATGAAACAGCAAAAGAATTTGTATTAAAATATAAAAATGCTCATCTTTTTAATAAGCTCATAAACAACTATAAGGGAGCCTATTTGTTTTTATAAAATGATTTGATTTTATTTCTGCTGTTACAGAAAGATACACCAATCTTTTCAGTATTGTTTGTTCATATTTAAAATAAATTAGTTGTTTCTAAAATACAAAATACATGACCTGTTTCTTATAAATTATAAATGGTTACATAGGACAATTTCTGTTTGAAGAAACATGGGTAGTTTAGAGTTAATATCTTATGTGCACTATTAAATTAGCTATTTCTAAAAATGTATAAAGTATCATGGTATCTATATATACCAAAATGTGATGATATATTATATTCTGAACAGGTTATGATCATAAACAAAAAAAAAGAAAGAAAAGAGAAAGATCCCCAAATTAACAACAAATCTCGTGGACCACAACATATTTTTTGGTACATCCATAATATCTGGAAACTTTACACAATTAATTTTCAAATCTCCAATCTTGTTCTTGAAGCATACACATTTAAAACTGGTTGGTTATTTTAGTCTCCATGCCCACTCTTTCTCCTGTGAAGCTGCCAATCCTATCAACAGCTAGCCCTTGGTAACAGGACTAAGTTAACAGCAGATATTCCGTTTTGAACTCTTAGATATTAAAAAGACAGAGTTGAACTAATCTAAGGTCATTAAATTGGAATAAAAAGTTACCTACAAGACAGTTTAAATTGCACAATCAAACCTTAAAATATTCACATGTTCTTCTTAGTAATCACTTCCCTATCTTAAGTACTCTAGTTTTTTTTAATTTGAATTATAAAGTATCCAGCTCTTGCCTGTGTTCTTGGAGATCTCTAGAAGCCTTGGAGAAACCCAGATAAGAATATGCTTAGCAACATAGCTTAGGTTACACAAGCCCCAACTCTATGCCTGTCTTCTTGGGCCTTCTCCACAATATCAGTGAAAATTCATAGAGATTCAAATCAGTAGATATTAATGTAAAATCCCATGGTTGTTAGATTGCTATTGAGAATATAAACTGGTTCAGCTGCTCTGCAGGGCAATAGATGACAGCATTCTAAATATCCTCCATGTACTTTGCAGTAGTAGTTCCATGTAAGTATTTACATTCATTCAGTATTATTTGAGTCATACCAGATTTGCTTGCTAGATCTTTCCAAACATTGATCAGGGAGTATTCTAATCCACAATGCACATGTTCATTCACAAGCATTAAAGCCATAGTAGATGGAAGCGGTCTTTTAACCCAGTGATCACCAGTGATTTCCAACCAAGGCCCCAAGAGTTTATTTAGAATTGTGACAGTGTTTGACAGCCCTAGTGGACAGCTTATAATGCTTATAATGCCTACTATTTTTCAGAAAATAAAAAATAACTGCAGTGTCCAGATCCCCTTTTCAAGGCCAATGCATGAACTCAGATTCTGAGCCTATCACTAGTTTATGGCTCATTGAGATAGCCCTAAACACTGCCACAGAGAACTGCCTTGTCAAAGCCTCACCTATGAGGCGTGAACAGATGATACATGGCTGATATAGAAAACAAATGCCTAAAAGCATATGCTTCAATTTGAGAGAATATGGTCCCCTTCTTATGCCCACAGCATCCTATAGTGTAGTTAGAGAGACCTCTGTTTCTATCCTATTGCAGGGAAGACTATCCTAGCTCTATCCTGTCATTTGGCTATCATTAGAGAACTATCTCCTGTGAATGAGATCAGTAAAGCTTCTACACTTGACTCTTCTTTTCTAGTGTTCCCACAGAGCACAATCTAAGCGATGTCCACTAAGATGCACTCCTTTGACAACGCCCTCATATACTAGGATGATACCAAAAGGGTAAGGATCATGTCTAAAATACAAATGAAGCTAGTACAGCACTCACTGCACAAAAACGTGATAAGTTAGAGAAATAAAGAAAGAACTGAATAGAAATGAAATCTGATTATTATGGTGGAGCACTCTAAGCACCCAAATGTTTGCAAAAAGCAAACATTTCCACCTGACCATGTGAAAAAGTTACCTAGTGCTAGAACCTGAGATTCAGCAATCACTGTCTACTAGGGCAGCAGATGCTGAAAAACACCGGGGTATTTCAGTTTGGGAAGCTACTGACTAGCTAACTACCAACAGTCTGAATTATTCATATTTAATATTCATGATGGTAATAGAGATGGAAAAAAACATTGGGAATTTTTCTCTTATAAACAAGGAACTGTGGGAGCTGGGAAGTGTATCATTAAGTATAGGAAACAATTGCCAAGCCCAGTGACCTGAGTTTTATCCCTGGAATACCCATGGCATCAGGGGAGAACCAACTCCTGCAAGGTATCCACTGACTTTGATGTACATTTAAAAAGTAACATAATGAATATATGATATGTAGTAAGTGTAATAATTTTTAGTTTAAAGACAGCTTGTAGGATATAGAAACTACTCAGTAGGAGTTTTTTGAAAACATGAATAATGAAACATCTTCATCTACAATACGTATTTCTTTCTCTAGAAATCACAGTGAGTTCTAAACACTCACTCTCTACCAACATAGCCCTTTTTATGCCCAGCATTCTCTTTCTGGACATTTGTCAACTCTGAAAGACATGCCATTTCCACTGTCAATGCTTCTGCTCTTACTTTAACACAGTTCTTTTTAATGCAGTTCTTAAGCAAGCTATTAAAGTATTTCTATCTTTCAATGTTTATACTTGCAGTCTATTTATTCTACACTATATGCAGAAGTTTTACCTGTTATTTTCAAAAAACAGTGTAAAAAGAACTGCCACATTGCTGAGCATTGCCATCGTGAGCTAACAATGACCCCTTCCTCTCCAAAGCAGGGAAATGAAATATGAACATTTGGAGAGACAAAAAAGTTCACACTTGGAAAGCAAAACTAAGGCAAAGAAATTAGTAAGGCTTTATATTTTTGCATAAAAGGAAAATTGCCTTTTATCACACTGCCTTTCTTAATTTTCTGAAAATCAAATTAGTACCTTACAAAAAAGAATAGAGCAAGCTGAGTGAATGGAATCATTACCAAAGCAAATGTGAACAGGAGAATTTCTCCAAAGTCTCATTTGAAAAGAATTTGATATTTTAATGTGAAAATTCACAGAAATCCTTTGAGTTTAACTAAGCATCTCAAAATATTATGCCAAATGCTTAACATTTATTTTTGAATCTTTTGAATAACACTTTAACTGTATACACGTCCAAAAAACAATCTCGGAAAGGATAATTTTTCTAGCTTACAATAAAAATGGCCTGCTTTTCAAAGTCCAAGAGGTAATATGAACAAATACTAGATTCTTATTTCTTCATGATATGAAACAAATTTTGTCCAATACCTCTATGGGAAGTACTAAGTTGAATTTACTGCTAATAATTTTCTCAATTTACTGTTCATCTGTATGAAGGAACAATAGAAAGAAGTCAAGCCTTAGGACTTGCTTTCTACTGGGTTGCCTCATCCAGCTTTGATGTTAGGATATGTGACTAGTGTAATTGCATCTTGTTATGCTAAGTTCAGTGGTATCATTGGGAGGCCTACTATTTTCTGAAAAGAAACAAAGGAGTAGTGGATCTGGGAGAAATGGGGCGGGGGCAGGGGGGAGGTTGGAGGAGGAGAAGGAGGAGAGCCTGCAGTTGGGATAGAGGAGGGGAAGGAGGAGAGCCTGTAGTTGGGATGGAGGAGGGGAAAGAGGAGAGCCTGCAGTTGGGATGGAGGAGGGGAAGGAGGAGAGCCTGCAGTTGGGATGGATTGTATGAGAAAAGAATATATATATGGCAACTTTTGAAAACAGTTGCGGAGTGACAGGTATTATTGTCAGATCTCATTCTTTCATGTAAACTCTGGTTTTACGTCAAAGCACACCATAATATTATTTTAGTCATCCTCTGATTCACTGGCCACAATCTCTTCCAATTGCACACAACAATCATATGTTTAATTAAATCTGGAAAAAGTAATAAGCATCCTACATTTCAGGGGTAGCAATATAGACCTCCTCCTGTGTTAAATATATCCCAGTTCATGGTAAGCTGACAATTCAAAGGCTAAACTAGAAAAGTCGGGACAACTTGACTTTCTTGGTTTCTCAGTTGCGCAGCTTTCAATCTTTCTACTTCATTGAGGGAGCAGGACATCATAACAGGGACAGATTGTTCCATCAACAGAACAAGAACTGAAGCAGCAGCAGCTTTCTCCAAAACTGAGACTGTTTTGCAAATGTGCATGCTCTAGTTAGGGCTAAGGTTATTTCTTCAAATGCTAATAGAAGTTAATTTGGTCACCAGCTAAGTTGAATTTAGAAACTATCTTTTCTCTCTTGCCTGAAAGATCTGGTCATACTCCTACATTCTGTTCGCAACTGTTAGTTTCTGAACCAAGTATTTATTCTCTTGTATGAAATTATCACTTGACATTGATCTATATGTTTGGCACAGTGTAATTCCACAGTCACATTTAGAAAGTGGCAGTGCGTCAGTTCTTCTCTCACAGGTCACTCTGTCTTTTGTTGTCAGGTTATCTCCACCACCACCATGTGTCACTTTGAAGAACAGTTTTGTGATCAAGAAACAAAAGTACTTGACACCATATATAGTTGTGGAAATAGATTCTTGTTGATGATTTCTATAAAGTCTGCTCAGTTTATACCCTTTTTGTTGTCCTTGGGATAAAAATTAAAGTCACTTGGTTTAGCATGCAAGGACTCCACCTTCTGCTAAGGCCTTCTTTCCCCAGTGATGTCTATCTTCCAACCTGACGAATTTCTTCCCACTGTACGAAACTCTCCAAGTTCTTTCTTGCCCATCCTCCTCCTTGTCTGAATGCTCTAGAGTATCCCCATCCCTACCCAATATACATACACTCACACACACACACTCAAACACATACACATTGTTGTATGACACTTTCCCCTCAAATTGAAATATTCCCTCTAGGAAGGAAGCTCATATGACTCAGGAAGTAAATAGAAACTACCATGTTTGGGAGAAGAAACACTTGGAAGATACTTGAGGGCCCCTCCCCAGCAGTATAAAAAAGAATGAACAACCACAGGGGAGAAGACTGACAGGAGACTATAGTTGATTGCCCAGATGGATGATGTGAGATCATTAGTTTCATATTTCACAAGTTCTCTTTCTGGAGTGAGCCAACATGTGTGATTGTGTGTGTGTGTGTGTGTGTGTGCATTGTATGTGTATGCATTGTATCTCCCAGAAAAACAAAGAGTACACAGAATTTATAAGTGCCTGATAGAATTATATTGCCATCAAAAAATAGTCTTAAAGTATCTTTTACTGGGACTTTAAAAAAGAAAACAAACATTTTGAGGTTTGAATAGGCTTATCTATGTAAAATAAATTTAAGGAAGGGAATAATAGTCTGCTCTGTGTATATGCCAGACAGAAAACAGAGCCTCAAGAGAATGTCTCCTAGTAGACAACAGATGCGGATTTAGAAAGGAGCCCACGCTAAGGCTGTGTTCATCTCGGCGGTGGTGCAGCCAAAAGGGGACCAGATATTGATGTTTGTCAGTGAACTCTGTCACAGGACATTGGAAAGCTAAATACTTCTATCAGAATCAACACAGTATGCTTCATTGAGAAACTCTGGTAAACAAACAAACTAGCATAACAGAGGGACACACACCTAAAGTCCCAGCTTCAGGATACTGCAGCAAAAGCACTTGAGCCCATGAGTTCAAGACTAACCTGGAAAATACAGCAACACCCTGTCTCATTGTGTGAGTGTGTACATGTGTGTGCATGTGTGTGCCTGTGTGTATGCATGCGTGAGAGTGCTCACGTATAAATATAGTTAATAAAATTAAGTGATGTGTTTATTGATTTTCTTAGTGCTATTGATCTATAGTACAATCTGAAAGTCTTAGAAAAAGACTAGAAAGGATCATAAAACAAAACAAAACGGCAGCCCCAGAAATGCATTTTTTAATCTGCCAGTGTTATCTAAGGAGGCTTTGAATTAAATTAATAACTCCATTCTTTGCTTTCTCTTACTGCCAACATACTATGCCTAACTATGCTACTAAGTGAAAAGCTTTCTAATTCTTAAATGAGGGCACAGGATTAACATTATTTTATAGCAAGCGGGTTGCACCAAGCCACAGAGTCTTAATCGAAGATTAGTCCCATGAAGCCATCCCTAGATTAGCATTTTTTCAACATACAAACACACTATATGCAACAAAGAAGGAACTTCATAAGAAGAGACCATTGATTCTGCTAAATATTCTCCAGTGCCCGGGACTGCTCCCTCCCTGCACTCACCAGCGTGTGTACCACCACCTCCCACTAGTGAGCCACCAAGTCCAGGGTATTAATAGTGCTGCTGATGAGAAACCTTTGTGTAAATAATCTAAATTTTCTTTTTCTCTAGTATTCCCTGGTTCTGTATGTTTAGAGTCACAAGAAATTGTGTTAACTTTAGCGAACTAATGATATGTGCAAAAACTGATGCCTTTAATATCAGCGTCTACATTAATATCAACATAACCTTTAAGAAAATAAAGTAAAATACTTTTTATAAATTCCAAAACAGAAATATTATAATGCTCAAGCTAATTCTTTATTCTGCATAATTATACCAGTTTTTGTATGATAATTCTGTAAACTCTTTAACCTAGTAACTATCCCTCCTAGATACAATTTATACAATGTGGCTAAATTTCTTTTATAATAAAGTTAAAACACTAACTCAAAACAAAATACATTTGGTTACATGCAATTTTTCTACCGATGCCCTCCAAATTTTTCTTCATAATTAACACTGTAGATTCACCAGAAATCAGATCTGACAACCTTTTTAGTAAGAAAGTACCAGAGTCATAAAACCCATCAGTTATGTCCCCAGAATTACATCCTTTGATCTAATTTGGTCTAGTTCTTTCAGCTGCACCTGCATACTTGAAAAGAGAGGGAGAAGGGGAGAGGGAGGGAGAAAGAGAGAGGGGAAAGAGAGAGAGAGAGAGAGAGAGAGAGAGAGAGAGAGAGAGAGAGAGAGAATTATCTTTGCCCCAGAGAAGCCTTTATCCTCCACCCTCTCTTGTCATCTGCCTATCTCTGCATTTCCCACTAGTTTTGGAGAGTGCTTCCAAAACACTTATGTTGTGAAGTCTTGGATTTTTCTTGAGGATTCAGGGTCATTAGGCTTTTTATGTTCCTACTTTTAAATAGACATGGTATCAGAAACCATGGTTTTATGTAAGTATTAATGAGTACATACTTAGCATCACAAGAAAAATAAGTAATCATGATTTTCATTTAAATTTAAACATGAGGGAACTTTTGCATAAATATCTGTGCTTCTCTAAGGGCATGAGGTGATCTGACAAAGAAAACAAACGATTAATGCTTCAAAGAGATGGGAAATAGTTCTTCAAATACTGAACTCTTTCGTTGCTACCTATCAAGTGCATTATTATCAAATGTTGAATTCTTCTCAAACCACTGGCACAGAGGTTGTCTCTTCTGCAGATTTAAAAGAAAATCATTTCGAAACCATTCTTGGGCAACCACACTGAGTTGTAGCTAAGAGGGGAAACACCGGATAATGATTAGGTCAGTAAAAATTAAGTCTTGGCTCTGCCGTCAATAGCTGTGTGACCCTGACAAAATCCTTTCTCTGAACTTCAGTTTACTAACCTATAAGACAGATCTGAGTAATAATATCTACATTGTGGGATAGTAAAGATCAGATACCAAGGGCACTGATAATCTCTGGAAACTAACTATTGTGTACACGAGTGCTCACCAAACTGCATTGTTTTAAATGAGAGGGAAAAAAAACCCCTCATTCACCTTCCTAAAGAGAAACTAAAGGACTCGAACTGGAATGTCATAATTAACATAGGATCATCTTAGGATTAACACCTGTTTCTGGTCACTAGACATCACTGATATTGGTCCCCCCCCAATTTTTTTAAGTTATTTGAAGCAGTCTTATCCCCCATTTGACTGCTTTACTGTAGGGTTTTACTTCAGAGTTGCCTTCGCGGTTTCCAATGCTTCCTCACTGCAGAATTAGGCAAAAGCAGACCAATATACAGAAATACTGGAAACAGGTGTTCAGAATCAGCAACGGTGAGTGTGAACCTGTGAGACTTCCTGGGGTGGCAGCAGAGAAGCAGCTATTTCAGCTTTAAGCCCCACCCAAGTGCGCGGTAATAGTATGAGTACCTAGATCAATATGAGGCCAACTCCCTACTAAGCACATGTAAGAAGGCACAGAATGAAAAACCTGAAAGAGCCAGACATTGTTCTGTTTTCTATCACGTTGAAATGCAGTCCAAACTTTTTATGGCATGTTCTGTATAAAATACTATTATCTGAAGAATGTAAATATGCATTTTTTCCAATTTCTCTCTACCCTCACGCAAGAGAACCCAAAAGCCCCAGGACCATGCTCACCTTAGCTTCAGGCTCAGAGTCACCTTCTGCGACTCGAGAACCTTCAAGCCTTTTTAGTGGTTGTGGAGTCACGCCAGCCCCACCCTTGTTGTCGCCCTAGCTCCGCCCCCAGAGCACTCCCCCAATCACAGTTGCCCTATCAGGCCCCATTAGTGCCCCCTCTTCTCCTCACAACACTGTGGATTCACTAGCCTAATTCTCTCTGGGGGCAGCAGGACCTTTGCTGCAACACCCCTGAGGGCCAGGACCTCCTGGCGCGGTGAGCTGCCAGGCTTCCTAGCAACCGCCAGAAGGTTCCCTTGGATATGAACATTTCCCACTGTGACATTGAGGATCATCTGTTTTTGAATCTGTACGTTCTCTGTTCTGCTCAGAGAACCAGAGATTCTACTATGGTTGCATTCCACAGCCAAAGCGTACAGAGAGGGAGCTCCCGTTTGGAGGGACCTTCTGTGTTTTGATGAAAACTAGGATCACTTTATTGTAGGTTATAGAATGAAGACTGACCAAGAAGTTCTACTGAGAAAGGAGAGAGGGGCTTTTTGCTTTGTTTGTTTTGAACTTTTAAAATAATATATTTTTATTATTTGAGAATTTCTTACATCCATAGAATGGATCTTGTACCCACTCTCCTCCTAACTCTAGGAGGAGAGTGCTAGCCCCACCATCTCTCCACTCTCTTCCACGTCTGTATCTTCCTTTTTTTTATAAACCACTAAGTACAATTTGCACTATCCATAAGCTCACAGGAACATGTTTTACAAACCTTGTTTATTTGTTGAGAATATTCCCAAGTAGTGAGTGAAAACTGATGTTACAAAATTTAACTTTCATTCACAAGAATTGTAGCCAGAAACCTTTTTATGGTACCAAAATTTTGGTTTACCACAAAATAGCATTTGTTCTTATTTTATAAAAATTAATTAAGAGTAAAAAGAATAAAGTTAGAGGTTATTATTGGTAAAGTACCATTCCTAGGGCCCCTTTGTGACTTCACAATTCCCAGGTAGTTGGCTAGGTTTCTAGTACTGGGCATGATTTTTCTCTTTTTGACCAGGTCTTAAGTCTTCAGTGAGATATTTGTTATGGCCAAGGTATGCACTGCACCCATAGAGTAATCGTGCCATACTGGTCATAGTTTTACTTCATAAGCATTGAAGCTACAGAAGACTATTTGGTGGCTTCCCTTCTTTGGAAGTTTGTATTGTACCTTCTGATATCATGAAAGCCAGTCCTCAGGGAGAACGCATTCAGTTCATAACCACCTTGGGTCTTCTGGGTCCTGTGTCTAGAGTACAAGTGCTTTGTATCTTCAGCAATAGGACCTTACCTTCAATATCTAGGAGCGGACAACAAGGGCAACATTAATAGCCTATACTGTTTGGAAGTCTCTTGGACAACATTGACCAACAACTCAGAAGAGACATCATCACCACCATAACCACCGTCATCATCATTGACTCTACTCTTTCAGAGTAGACTTGCCTGGTATGGAGCATGCTATGTAGCTATATAGACCAGGTTAGCCTTGATCTCACAAAGATTTGCCTGCCTCTACCTCTCAAGTGTTAGAATTTAAAGCATGTCCTTCCCTACACACAACTGGCTATCTTTTTGTTTTCATTAATTTATTTATTCACTTTACATCCCAATCACAGCCCCTGCTTCCTCCCATCCTCCCAGCCCTACCTTTACAAATCCTTCCCCAGTTATCCCTTCTCCTTCCCAGAGAACAGAAGCTTCCTCGCCTTGGGTACCACACTGACCTGAGACATCAAATCAAAGCAGGACTAACTAAGCACATTCTCTCCTACTGAGGGCCAAGCAGGTAGTTCTGCTAGGAGAAGGGGATCCAATGCCAGGCAACAAAGTCAGAGACAGCCCCTGCTCCAATTGTGAGGGGACCCACATGAAGACCAAGCTGCACATCTGCTACAAATACGTAGGGGCCCTAGGTTTGGTGCTTCCATGCTCTTTGGTTGTTGGTTCAGTCCCTGTGAAGCCTTATGAGCCTAAAGTAGTTGATTCTGTAGGTCTTCTGGTATCCTTGACCCCTCTGGCTCCCTAAGTCCTAGAACACACTCTTTCATATGACTTCCTGAGTTCTGCCTGATGTTTTGTTATGGCTCTCTATATCTGTTGCATCAACTGCTGGATGAAGCATCTCAGGAGACAGTTATGCTAGGTTCCTCTCTGCAAGTGTAGCAGAGTAACACGAATAGAGTCAGGGGTTGGCTCTCTCCTATGGGATAGGTCTCAAGTTGGACCAGTCATTCGCTGGCCATTGCCTCAATCTCTGTTCCAGCTTTATCCATGTGCATCTTGTAGGCAGAGCAAATTTGGGGTTGAAGGTCTTTTGGATCTGTTGATGCCCCCTCTATTCACTGAAAATCCCTCAAGGCTATAAGAGGTAGCCACATCAGTCTCCATATCCCTCTGTGGTAAGAATCTCAGCTAGAATCACCCCCACAGACCCCCTGAACCTTCCCCACAGGCCTCCAGCTAGTCCCAAAGATGCCCCCTCCACTGATTTCCATTCTTATTCCCAGTCCTCTCCTGCATCATTCTTTCCCCACCTGATCCCCATGCCATTCCCCTCCTCACCCCCTCTCTCACCCAGTTCACTCTCCATCCACCTTTGATGACTATTTTGTTTCCCATTATGAGTATCTTAAGATTCATGCCCTCCTTATTACTTAGCTCAACTATGTTCATAGCAGGTTTATTTGTAATAGCCAAAAACTGGAAACAACCTAGATGTCCCTTAACTGAAGAGTGGATAAAGAAAATATGGTACATCTACACAATGGAATAGTATACATCTATAAAAATCAATGACATGAAATTTTCAGGCAGATAAAGGGAACTAGAAAAAGTAGTTTGGAGTGACATAACTCAGCCCCAGGAAGATACATATGGTATTTACTCACTTATAAGTGGACACTGCCGTGACATACAGGATAACCATGCTACAATCCCCAGATACAAATAACCGGCTATCTCTAAACCCACAGGTAGTGTAGTTTTCATCCCTCATTGAGGAAACTTCTTGCAACAGACAAAGACCATTACAGAAAAAAACACAACCAATCAAAATAGATAGTTGTGGAGCCCAGTCCAAAGTGATAAATCCACAACTCCTACCCTAACATTTAGATTATTTTGGAAGAGAGGGCAAAATGATTATAAGAGCCAAAGAAAGAGAAGGCTGTGTGTGAGACTTCATCTCCTAAAATTGTTTGAGAAGCTATACCCATGGTGCCTCATCAACATGGTTGCCTAAACAAGACTGGACAAGGAGAGCACCCATAGACATGACAATGTGAAGTGAGGAAGCACACCATGCTACAACATGAACTACTAACAGCTGACAAATGCTGAAAGCAGGAAAGACAGCCTTCCCAGGGAGGACCACACCAATTGGTTATCACATATCAAATGGTTAATCTTGGAATGCATAAGTAGTACATGGACTGAGCAGGCTATACCTATTATGTATAAATTTATGAATATATATACGTATATATGTAATAACAATTAAGAGGACAGAAATTTGAGAATGAGCAAAGGGTATACAATGGAAAAGAGAAGGGGAGGACAAATGATATAAATATAATCTCAAAAAATTAAATTATAATAAGATTCTTTTTAAAAGATAATAAAAAAGACACTCTAATTTTCTTGCATCGAAGCATGTTGTTTTCAATTTTCCAAGCAGCCACTATTTATTACCCTACTAGATTTCAAAAATACCATGGGAGATTCCCTCAGTCCATCATTCAGGTCCATTGATCTGGCCTTTGTGGTTGCCTCCCTCCACAAAATGGGATTTAAACTGTAGTTAACATGAAGCTGAGAACAAATTTATCCAATGAAGGTGTGCACTTGTTCAGTTTCTGCTTAGATATAAAGACTTGTGTTGATTTCTTGGTATTTTTCTCCACTCTTACAGTAAACTGATGTCACACCAGGCTAGCACATCTGGCCATAAAATACTGTTTCTCTGTACTGTTTGTTGTTCTGAGGACTTTTTCCTTCTTTGGGCAGGACACTTCTTTATAGGCAGGCATAGCCATCTTGCTCCCAGGTTTAATCATCTAACTTACTGTTTACTTAAAATTATGAAGGAACAATATCAATTATTTTATACATGATTATGCACTGCATATAACTAGACTATAAAATGCTTTGTCATTTGTGCCAGTAAATTTGAATTGCTAAATTAAAACAATCTTGTAACGTCAAGACTAACTTAGAATTTTGTTATAGATTACTTTGTAGAGAACCATGAGGGTATAATAAGTATGTATCATCTATATCTCTGACTTATGTTCAGGTAAGTAGCCTAAAAGGTCCTATCCACTAAAAAGAAAATATGCTTTAAGGTCTAATTCATAGGATATAATGCAAAAACTTTGAGGCTCTCATATTCCAAAATAATACATAGCTGCTTAATTAGATAATTAATTAAATAGGTATACTTTACCACAGGATTTTTTCTGGCAAGTACAAAGCTAAGTCATATCTAATTCACATAGGATCTCATTCTTATCTTTGAATTGACTCAAATAATCACAACTATGTTTTATTACATTATTATACAGCTGTGTTGAAGGGGTTGTAAGTCTTCTCATGTCTTCAAATTGTCTTTTGAAGCACTTGTTGGTTGATGCCAACAGATCTTTATATTTATAATTTCACTTGGACATGATTCTTTTTCTATTTATTCCAATATTACTCCAGCTCACTAGTAGTGACTAATGCTTTGACCAAATAATTCAATTACATAATTTTCATTTTCTATGTGTAGAAAAATGTAGTGGAATTCAATTCCTACTGCATGCAGTTATGAATCTATATTGTTAGTATTTTATAGAAAATAAACCAAGAAAACGTCCTAATGTAATCCTTGCTATACCCTCTCTTTAAACACTGAGAAATTTTGTTCTGAATTCATAGCTTCACATTCAGACCTTTGTTACACTGTCCAGGAACTAAAGGGTCCTCAAAGAGAGTGTGCTAGCACGAGAATGAAAAAAATAGTTCAATCCTATTTTACTTCTAACATTTAAAATCAGAAACACAAGATGAGATTGGAAAATTATTCAAGAATAATAACATTCGTAGTTAATGAGAAGAAGATGGAAGGAGGAATATTATGCCTGTTATATGGGACTCACATGTACATGTGCACGTCCTATACGGATCAATACTTCCATCACTACTTAGGTATGGGATAGACACAGCATAGTTGTATTTATTGTGACACCCAAAAAATAGAGTCCCATGTTGTCCTTGGAAGCCAGCTGGAGGCCATTTGGACTTAGACAAAGAGTACCAAGATAGGCCAAATGTTAGTCTAGAGTAAGGATGGGGTTCTAGACAGGTACCTATACAGACCTTACTTCTTTCTGATGCTGTCAGAGAGTCACAGACAGGAAGAGCTCATGCAACCTGTTTTTAGGATAAAATTTGCTAAAACTTAATGGTTGTTGTCTATGAGCAATGTAGTAGTTATAGATGTATACTACTGAGGAGAATTAAAAAAAATACTACAAGTGATCAAAGTATCTTTAAGGCTGTTTACCTTTAAAAAACAGATTTGGGTAATTTAATGTCCCAAAAAAGTAATTAGTTGGAATGTTTCTTTTCAAATTTTACTTTTTTTTTTATTCTTCTTCTGCCACTACTTGCCATTCTCACTCGAAATGATCTATGTTCACTGCCCATAAAGCCACCAAGAGAAGATGCGCTCGTTATAGTGCCCATCACCAGAACTCCATGCTCCATGTCAAAAGACTTAATACCTCCAACTTTTTAATATCATATTTATTCTAATAACTTCCAAAAAAGAAAAAAGATGACATCCTCTTCAACTGTTTGACTATTGTCAGTTGGCTCTCCTGCCTCTGAACAGCTATTTATTCCCAAATTTTAAAATAAGAATAAGTGTGTGTGTGTTGTTTAGTCCTATACATTTCTGAACCTATTCATCAATAAAGCTTTCCCAGAGATGAAAATATTATTTTATTTAAATTCCTTTATTTAAATTTCTCATGTCCTTTGTAAAACAAAAATCTCGTGTATATATAAAGAGATATAAGTGGATATCATCTATGATTAATGAATTGAAGAGTCTCCTATAAAGGTAGTAAGAAATACAACTTACAGATCATAATGGGGACCAAGCATGCAAATATATGAGAATATAGGGGCCATTTTTCTTTGAACCACCACAGCATCCAAGGACAATCTTATTGTTTAACAGCAGGGATATGTTTTAGGAAATACACTTTAGGCAATTTCTTCTTTGTGTAGACATGAACGTGTAATTACACAACCTAAGATAGTAATAATATCACAAGGTAGTAGAATGTTATGGGAGTATCATTCTGGATATGGTCAGTACTTATGAAATGCATAACCGTATTTCAGAATTGCAGAAGTAAACCTAATCTCTGGATGCAAAAGGACAGACAACACTTCTCTATTAGTGCTTCTGTTGCTGCATTAGCTTTCAGGGATATAAACATTAGAAGCTCTGGCTCACAATGACCAATGACCAGTAATGTTGGTCTCAGTCTAATCCTTAAAAGGAAATGCTTAGCCCTTGGCCTTCTCGCCCTACCTTGTCACTGTGCCCTGGGCACCAAAATGAGCAGATAGTCCTGACTTAACCACAGGCTGAGCCTGCCAGAACAGCAGATAGGCTAGTCTCAGACCTTCACTCACTATTCCACCAGACTCAATTCTCAGAGTTACCACTAGCTCTGCAACAGAACCTAGCTGCACCCTCCTCTCCCCCTTCCATGCTTATTCACTTTACATTCCGCTCACTGCTCCATTCACAGTTACCCCCTCCAACAATCCTTTCTCCATTCCCCTCCACTTCTCCTCTGAGTGGATGTCTCCCTTGGTTTCCTTCCCCCCACTCTGGGACTTCATGTCTCTGTGACAATAAATGTATCCTCTCCCACTGAGGCCAGACAAGACAGCCCAGCTAGAAGCCCAGAGACAGGCAACAGTTTTTGGGATAGAGCACTCTCCAGTTGTTCAGGATCCACATGAAGACCAAGCTACACATCTGCTACATACATGTAGGGAGGCCTAGGTAGAGTCTATATATTTTCTTTGGTTGGTGGCTCAGTCTCTGAGACCCTCAAGGGTCCAGATTAGTTGATTCTGTTGGTCTTCCTGTGGAGTACCTATCCTCTTCAGAGCCTACAATCCTTCCTCCTATTCTTTCATAACAGTCCCCAAGCTTTATCCACTGTTTGGCTGTAGGTATCTGTGGGACCATGAAAGGATAGCTTGGTTCCTGGTCGAGCACAGGCCTCAAAACCCAGACCCAAATGGAACGGTAGGTGTTCGGCCTTGCTCTCACACTCCAGGCTCCTGACATGAGGCCAAAGACCTCCATTGATCTGTGTCTTTCAGTCACGTAGGGCAACGCCCCTACAGCCCCTCTCAAAGAGAGGCTTGTGTCACCTAGCACAGGTAGAAGGTGTGGGACTACACTTCAGAGCCTCAAGAGATCTTCATATTAATGAGATACCTAAAGGCCAGAGGACGTAGCCAATTAAACATTCCTCCCCAGACCTTCCTCCCTCCCTCTTTAACTCAGGCCTGCCCTGAGAAACAGGGGGAGTACAGCCACATCCACTTTCCACCATGACAATAAACCTTTTAAAACCATGGACTTCCTCGTGTCTTTGGGGTCCTGCCATGGGGAACCATGGAGAAGGCCTTTGACTACCAAGCCACTGCCTAATCTCCCGCTAGAAGACTTCTCTACGTTCCCTCCACAGAGGCTGCCAACTCAAGCAAGCTAGCCGAGCTAGCCAAGTGAGTGTCGTAATCAAGAGTCTCTTACCTGTGGGTCATCCCTCTCAGCTGCAGGCCAATCCAGCCCATATGCCCTCTCCGTCTCAGTTCATCCGTGGCTCCCAGCTGCATCTGAGAGCCCAAGGAAAGAGACCACTGGTTTCCCAATCAGCTGCTTCAGCCTGGAGACCCCCAAACCAGGAGCTCTGCCTCCGAAGGACTTCAGGCTGAGACCTTTCCACGCCCAGGAGGAGCCCCTAAGCTTCTCACAGCCTGGGGTCTGCACGGTGCCACATGGAGTAAACTCAGTCAAATTCTCGCAGTTTTGCCTCCCAGAGCCGTGACACACAGAAACCACCACACAGTCCAACAGGACCCACACCCATGCGCAAGCTATAGCCCTGCAGATATCTGTGTATCTGTCAGCTGCTAGGTGGAACCTCTGTAAGAATGCACAGACAGTGGCTCAAACAGAGACTTGGGGAATGCCTGACAACCAACCCCAACTTGAGACCCATCCCATGGGCAAGCACCAAACTGTGACACTATTAATGATACTGTTATGTTTGAAGACATATGTTTACTGCATGGCTATTCCCTATTTTTAATTCAGTTATTTGGTTTATTATTAATGCATGGTTTTTGAGTTCTTATATATTTTAGATATATGTTCTTGGTCAGATATAGTGTTGGGCCCCATTTTGACCCTGGTTTGGGCCTTGAGGACAAACCCAAGCCTGGCTCAAGTTTCTGCGGCCTTGTGGTTGAGCCTAAGCCTGGCTAGAGTTTTGAGACCTATCCCAGTCACTTCTGTATTGGGGTGACTCAGCATGACTTGATTGGTCCTGCCTCTGCCCCGCTGCTGCTAATCTAGAACTTCGCCATTGGCCCTGTCAGTCACCCCATACCCTACGTCACCTTTCCCTGCCTCCTTTGTCATCTCACCCTCCTCCCTATCCTCCATGTTTATATAATCAAGAGGCTGATGCAATAAAGCTGAGTTCCTGCTTTGACAAGACTCCTGGCCCAGTGTGTTTCTTTTGGGCCATAAACGCTCGCCATCCTGCTCACCTCCAGAGAGACCCAGCAGCCGGACCTGGACCACTCTCCTCTCTCCTGGACCTGCCAGCAAGGAGCCAACAACGTAAGGTTGGTGAAGACCTTTTTTCCTATTTTGTAAACAGACATTTGTCTTATTGATGGTGTCTTTACCCTTGAAAAAGCTTTTCAGTTTAGAGAGGCCTATTTATTAATTATTGATCTTAGTGTCTGAGCTATTGGTATTCTGTTCAGAAAGTTGTCTCCTGTGCTAATGTGCTCAAGGCAGTTCCTCACTTTCTCTCTTAATATATTTAGTGTGTCTAGCTTTGTTTGGGGGGTCTTTTATCCACTTGGACTTCAGTTTTGTGTAGGGTGATAAATATGGACCTATTTGCATTCTTCTACATGCAGACATCCAGTTAGACCAGTAACACTTGTTGAAGATAGTGCCTGTTTCCATTATATGGTTCTGGCTTCTTTGTGTCTATAGGTGTGTCTATAGAGATTATTTCTAGATTTTCAATTCTATTCTATTGATCAATCTGTCTGTTTTTTATGCCAATATCAGTGGGTTTTATTACTATTACTTTGTAGTACAGCTTGAAATCAGAAGTGACTATACTTTCAGAAGTTCTTGTATTTTATGGAACTAATTTAGCTATCCTAGGTTTTCTTTTTTATGTCCATATGAAATTAAGAATTGTTCTTTCAAGGTCTGTAAAGAACTGTGTTGGAATTTTGATGGGAACTGGATTGAATCTGTAGATTGTTTTTGGTAAGATGGCCATTTTTACTGTGTTAATCCTACATATCCATGAGTATGAGAGATATTTTCATCTTCTGATACCTTCCTCAATTTCTTTCTACAGACATGAAGTTCATGCCATACAGGTCTTTCAATTGTATGGTTAGAGTTACATCAAAATATTTTATATTATTTGTGACTATTACAAAGGGTGTTGTTTCCCTAAATTCTTGGTCAACCCATTTATCATTTGTATAAATGATAGCTACTGATATTTTGGAATTGATTTTGTATCCAGCCACTTTGCTGAAGGAATTACCAGTTGCAGGAGGTCTCTGATAAATTTCTTGAGGTCAGTTACATAACTATCATATTGTCTGTGAAAAGTGAGACTTTGACTTCTTCCCTTTCAATTTGTATCACCTTGATCTCCTTTAGTTTTCTTATTGCTCTATCTAGAACTTCAAGTACTATCATGAATATATATGGAGAGAGTGAACAACTTTGTCTTGTCTCTGATTTTGGTGGAATTGCTTTAAGTTTCTTTCCATTTAATTTGATGGTGGGTATAGGCTTGTTGTAAATTGCCTTTATTATGTTTAGGTATGGACCTCGTATCCCTGATCTCTCTAATACTTTTAACATGAATGGGTTTTGGATTTTTGTCAAAGGATTTTTCAACATCTAATGAAATGATCATGTAATTTTTTTTCTTTTAGTTTGTTTATATGGTAAATTCCATTGATGGATTTTTTTATACTGAACCATCCCTGCATTCCTGGAATAAAACCTACTTGATCATGATGGATGATGTTTTTTGGTGTATTCTTGAATTAGCTTTGCAAGTATTTTATTGAGCATTTTTGCATCAATACTCATAAGGGAAATTGATCTGAAATTCCCTTTTTTTGTTGAGTCTCTGTGTGGTTTAGTTATCAGGGTGCCTGTACCTTTTGTTTTTATTTTGTGGACTAGTTGGAGGACTATTTGTAGTAGCTCTTCTTTGAAAGTCTGGTAGAATTCTGTGCTAAAACTATCTGGCCCTTTATAAAGGTTGGGAGATTTTAATGACTGCTTCTATTTCCTTAGGAATTATGGTAATATTTAAACAGTTTACTTGATCTTGGTTTAGCTTTGGTATGTAGTATCTATCAAGAAAGCAATCCTTTTCACTTATATTTCCAATTTTGTGGAGTACAGGCTTTTGAGGTAAGACCTAATGATTACTTGATTTCCTCTGTGTCTGTTGTTATCTCCCCCTTTTCATTTCTGATTACTAATTGTGATACTCTTTCTTTCTCTGCCTTTTAGATTGTTTGGCTAAGGATTTGACTATCTTGGTGATTTTGTCAAAGAATCAACTCTTGATTTTGTTGATTCTTTAGTATGTTCTCCAATTTCTTTATGAAGGCTCTTAATGCTAAGAATTTCCTCTTAGCACTGCTTTCATTGTGCACCATAAGTTTGGGTATGATATACCTTTATTTTCATTGAATTCTAGAAAATCTTTAATTTCTTTATTTCTTCACTGACCAAGTAGTAACTTAGTAGAGAATTATTCATTTTACATGAGTTTTGTAGATTTTCTGTTGTCTCTGTTGTTGTTGAATTCCAGACTTAATCCATGGTGGTATAAAATACAAGGGGTTATTTCCATTTTGTTGTACCTGTTGAGACTTGCTTTGTGACTGACTATATGATCAGTTTTGCAGAAGGTTCCATGAATTGCTGAGAATAAGGTATACTCTTGTGTTTGGGTAAAATGTTCTATAGGTATTTGTTAGGTCTATTGATTTATAACCTCTGTTAGTTTCATTATTTCTCTGTTTAGTTTCTGTCTTGATGGCCTGTTGAATGGCAAGAGTGAAATGTTAAAGTCTCCCACTATTAATGTGTGTAATTCAATGTATAATTTAAGCTTTAGTAATGTTTCTTTTATAAATATGAGTGTCCTTGCATTGGGACATAGATGCTCAGAATTAAGACATCATCTTGGTAGATGTTTGCTTTGATGTGTCTGAAGTGTCCTTCCCAATCTCCTTTGATTAAATTTGGTTGGAAGTCTATTTATTAGATATTAGAATAGCTACTTCAGCTTGCTGCTTGGATCTGTTTGCTTGGAAAATCTTTTTCCAACCCTTTACTCTGAAGTAATGTCTCTTTGTTTCTAAAGTGTGTTACCTGTATGTAGCAGAATGAAAGATCCTGTTTTCATGTCCATGCTTTTAGCCTGTCTTTTTATTGGGAAAATGAGTCTATTGATGTTGAGAGATGTAAATGACAAACAATTATTAAATACTGCTATTTTGATGTTAATAGTGGTTGTGTGTGTGTGTGTGTGTATATGTATGTGTGTGTGTCTGTGTGTCTGTGTGCCTGTGTGTCTGTTTTGGATCGTTTTTCTCCTAGTATCTTATGTAGGGCTAGATTTATGGAAAGATGTTGTTTAAAATTGTTTTTTTTTTTCATGGAATGTATTGTTTTCTCCATCTATGATAATTGAAAGTTTTGCTGGGTATAATAGTCTGGGCTTATATCTGTGGTTTCTTAGGGTCTGCAAGACATCTGCCCAGCCCCCTCTGACTCTAGAGTCTCTGTTGAGAAGTTTGGTGTGATTGTGATAGCTTTGCCTTTATATGTTACTAGGCCATTTTCCCTTATATAGCATTTAATATTCTTTCTTTGTTCTGTACGTTTAATGCTCTGTTTATTGTGTAGATGGAGGGTTTTCTTTTCTGGACCAGTATATTTGGTGCTTTGTAAGCTTCTTTTACATGTGTACCTTTCTTTAGGTTAGGGAAATTTTCTGCTAAGATTTTGTTGAAGATATTCCCTGTGCCTTTGAGCTGGGCCGCTTCTCCTTCTACTCTATTCCTACTATTGTTAAATTCGGTCATTTCATAGTGTACCAGATTTCTTGGATGTTTTCTGTCATGAACTTTTTAGAATTAGCACTTCCTTTGACCAATTTATCAACCTCTTCAATCAAATCTTCTTCATCTGAGATTCTCTCTTCCATTTCTTCTGTTCTGTTGGTGATGCTTGCATCTGTAGTTCTTGTTCTCTTTCCTAGGTTTTCCCATTCTAAGATTGCCTCAGTTTATGGGGTTTTTTGTTGTTTCTATTTCCATTTTCAGTTCTTAGACAGTTTTGTTCACTTCCTTCATCTGTTAGATTGTATTTCCTGTATTTCAAGTGATGTATTCATTTCCTATTTAAAGGCCTCTATCATCTTTATAAAATTGTATTTAAGGTCATTTTCTTGTGCCTGAGCAGTGTTAGTTTATCCAGTGCTTGCTGTAGCAAGAGAGCTGGGCTCTAGTGGTGCCATAGTGCCCTGGCTCTTGATGGTTGTGTTCTTAAGCCGTTCTTTAACCACTTTAATATATCTGGTGCTGGCTGTTTGTTGTTCCTGATGCCATCAGGACTCCTCAAAGAGAAGGAATGTAGGCTTAGATTTTTCAAAACCTACTTAATTTAGATTTTTTCAGTGTCTCAACCTCCCTTCTAGTCCACTGACCAGAGGTAGGGGAGAGAGAAGGCTAATAAGAAAAAGATGTTGTGGACCTGTTAAGAAGTAGTTTTTTAAGGTGATTCCTCCCTTTGTTGTCAAGATACCAGCAGTCCAATTCAATAGAAAACATCAAACATGAATTGGTAGCAGCTGCATAATCCAGCAGAAACAGCAAGGCTCTGCCAAATCAGCAAAACTCAGTAGAAGCAGCCAGAATCGGCCAGAATACTACAAGAACTTCTTTGATGCATTTCTTTCTATGAAGTGAAAACCAGAAAGACCAGTGAAAACAAGCAAAGTGTTGCATGGCATAACAATGTCAGAGCATCTTCTCACAGTTTTGGAGTTCTGTTTATATTCTTTCTAAACATCACCACCCTCCCAAATGTCTGTTTTCAGCAAAACATTGCATGCCCTCTCACAAGACAGCATCCAGAAAAATATCACATGACACAACTGAGTTGGTAAAGAAACCAGAAATTTCTGCTTCAGATCCCACTTTCTGTTAAAAAAATAAAAAAGTCTTTTTTCTCTAACACTATCAATCTACATACAATGGAAATAATTATGAGAACCATAAAACTAGAACTTTCCATCATATTTTCAATAAGCTGCTTATGAACAATATATTAAATAATAGTCAAACAAAACAACCTTACAATTTTATCAACATATAAAACAACCTTAAATTTCTATTATGATATATGATAGTTAAACAAATTAAGCAAAATAACCTTCAATTTCTATCAATATACATTAATCTATGCCAAAATAAAATATTTAAGACTAGTAGTTTTTTCTTTTGAAATTATCAATCTTTTTTTCCCTTTTTGCCCATTATTAGAAATAGGAGAGACATTCGTGATTTTAACTTTATTTTTTCCTCCCTGATCATAACCAATAGCAACCAACCATTCTAGATGATAACAACCATAACACATCAAAAAACCAAACCATCCATCAAAACATTTATTCCCTAATTAAGAATAGGGGAGTCTTCCCTTCCACCCCAGCCTGGTCCTTTGGGCTGGGGCAGACACAGAATTGGTCTGCTCCTGTCCTGTGGAGATACTGAATTCTAAGTCATCCTAGAAGAGCCACTGCACTCAGAGCAGCCGGTAAGAACTCCATCTCACTCCCTAAGACCCAGAGATACATCTGGGAGCCAGGGACATTCAGGACACAGCAGCTACCCAAACCCCGCCCATACGGAATTCCACTTCCCTTCCGCCCCGGCCTGGTCCTTTGGGCTGGGACAGACACAGAGTCGGTCTGCTCCTGTCCTGTGGAGATACTGAATTCTGAGTCATCCTAGAAGAGCCACTGCACTCAGAGCAGCCAGTAAGAATTCCATCTCACTCCCTAAGCTGCAGAGATACATCTGGGAGCCAGGGACATTCAGGACACAGCAGCTACCCAAACCCCGCCCATTCGGAATTCCACTTCCCTTCCGCCCCGGCCTGGTCCTTTGGGCTGGGGCAGACACAGAGTTGGTCGGCTCCTGTCCTGTGGAGATACTGAATCCTGAGTCATCGAGGAGGCACTGCACTCAGAGCAGCCAAGGAGCCACTGCACTCAGAGCAGCTGAGGAGCCACTGCACTCAGAGCAGAAGGATTTCCAGATCCAAGAGGTGGCCTGAGTCCCAGGAGTTCTTCCACCTAGGAGATAAGGAGCATAAGACCACAGAGACATCTGGACTCTGAGGAGCTCTGCAACAAGCAAGATAACTGGAAATACAGACTCCAGTCCTAAACAGTGAAGGCAGGTAACACTAGAGTTAACCAGATGGCGAAAGGCAAGCACAAGAACATAAGCAACAGAAACCAAAGTTTCTTGGCATCATCAGTACCCAGTTCTCCCGATATAGCAAGCCCTGAACACCCCATCACACCTGAAAAGCAGGATTCAGAATTAAAATCACTTCTCATGATGATGATAGAGGATTATAAGAAGGAATTAAGTAACTCCCTTAAAGAAATACAGGAGAGTACAAGTAAACAGATAGAAGCCCTTAAAGAGGAATCACAGAAATCCCTTAAGGAAATGCAAGAAAACACAAAGAAGGAATTAAACAAAAACATTCAGGATCTGAAACTGAAAATAGAAACAATAAAGAAAGCTCAAAGGAAGACAACCATGGAGATAGAAAACCTAAGAAAGAGATCAGGAGTCATAGACGCAAGCATCACCAACCAAATACAAGAGATAGAAGAGAGAATCTCAAATGCAGAAGATACGGTGGAAAATATTGACACAGTTGTCAAAGAAAATGCAAAATGCAAAAAACTCCTAACTCAAAACATCCAGGAAATCCAGGACACAATGAGAAGACCAAACCTAAGGATAATAGATGTAGATGAGAAGGAAGATTCCCAACTTAAAGGGCCAGTAAATATCTTCAACAAAATTATTGAGGAAAACTTCCCTAACATAAAGAACAAGATGCCCATAAACATACAAGAAGCCTACAAGGATGGTTCAATATTCGGAAATCCATCAATGTAATCCACTATATAAACAAACTTAAAGAAAAAACCACATGATCATCTCACTAGATGTTGAGAAAGCATTTGACAAAATTCAACATCCCTTCACGATAAAAGTCTTGGAAAGATCAGGAATTCAAGGCCCATACCTAAACATAGTAAAAGTAATTTACAGCAAACCAGTAGCCAACATCAAGCTTAATGGAGAGAAACTTGAAGCAATCCCACTAAGATCAGGGACTAGACAAGGCTGCCCACTCTCCCCCTACCTATTCAATATAGTACTGAAAGTCCTAGCCAGAGCAATTAGACAACAAAAAGAAGTCAAAGGGATACAAATAGGAAAGGAAGAATTCAAAATCTCACTATTTGCAGATGATATGATAGTATATTTAAGTGACCCCCAAACTTCCACCAGAGAACTCCTAAACCTGATAAACTACTTCAGCAAAGTGGCTGCTTATAAAATCAACTCAAACAAATCAGTAGCCTTCCTCTACATGAAAGATAAACAGACTGAAAAAGAAATTAGGGAAATGACACCCTTCACAATAGTTGCAAATAATATGAAATACCTTGGTGTGAATCTAACCAAGCAAGTGAAAGACCTGTATGACAAGAACTTCAAGTCCCTGAAGAAAGAAATCGAAGAAGATCTCAGAAGATGGAAAGATCTCCCATGCTCATGGATTGGCAGGATTAATATAATAAAAATGGCCATCTTGCCAAAAGCAATCTACAGATTCAATGTAATTCCCATTAAAATCCCAACTCAATTCTTCACAGAGTTAGAAAAGGAAATTCTCAAATTCATATGGAATAACAAAAAACCCAGGATAGCGAAAACTATTCTCAACAATAAAAGAACTTCTGGAGGAATCACCATCCCTGACCTCAAGCTGTACTACAGAGCAATAGTGATAAAAACTACATGGTATTGGTACAGAGACAGGCAGAAAGATCAACGGTATAGAATTGAAGACCCAGAAATTAACCCACACTCCTATGGTCACTTGATCTTTGACAAAGGAGCTAAAACTGTCCAGTGGAAAAAGGACAGCATTTTCAACAAATGGTGCTGGTTCAACTGGAGGACAACATGTAGAAGAATGAAAATTGATCCATTCTTATCCCCTTGTACAAAGCTTAAGTCTAAGTGGATAAAGGACCTCCACCTAAAACCAGATACACTGAAACTAATAGAAGAGAAGGTGGGTTCCTAGGTAAATAGATGGAACTAGAAATTATCATCCTGAGTGAGGTAAGCCAATCACAAAAGAACACACATGGTAATCACTCACTGATTATTGGATATTAGCCCAGAACCTTGAAATGTCCAAGATGCAACTCACAGGCCACATGAAGCTCATAAAGAAGGAAGACCAAGTGGGGGTGATTCGGTCCTTCTTAGAAGGAGCAACAAAATACTCAAGGGAACACATATGGAGACAAAGTGAGGGACAGAAACTGAAGGAGGGGCCATCTGAAGACCACTCCACCTGAGTATCTATCCCATGTGCAGTCACCAAAAGTAGATGCTGATCTGGCAGTCAGGAAGTGCATGCTGATAAGAGCCTGATATGGATGTCTCCTCAGAGGTCTTCAAGAGTCTGACATATTCAGAGGTAGTTGCTCACAATTAGCCATTGAACTGATAATGGGGTTCCCAATGGAGGAGTTAGAGTGAAGACTGAAGGAGCTGAAAGGATTTGTGGCACCATGAGGAGAGCAACAATACCAACCTACCACAGCTCCCAGGGTCTAAACCACCAGCCTGGGAGCACTTAGGGAGGGATCCAGGGCTTTAGCTGTATATGTAAGAGTGGAGGGCCCTGCTGGGCATAGGTGGAAGAAGAGAACCTTGACCTCATGAAGGCTGGACGCCCCAGGGGGTGGGAATTTTGAGGGTATGGAGGTGGGAGTGGAGGGAGTAGATAGATGTTACATCCACAGAGAAGAAGGAAGAGGGGTGAGGGGCTTGGGGGTTCCTGGGTGGGTGGGGGATGTGGTAAGGGGACAACATATGAAATATAAATAAAACATCCAAAAAAATAAAATAAAAAAAAGAATAGGGGAGTCATGTGTTTAAAATGACTTATCTGGAGGCAAAGATATCATTTTGAGTATACTATGAAAATTGGAATATTGGCCAAATCCCAGGAAACCCAGCTGTATCTTGATCTCTCCAGTATCTGTTGTCTGTACAGTCTCTGTGCTGTCCAGTCTCTGTGTTGTCCAGTCTCTGTTGATCAGTTATTTGGGCTAGCCCTTCTAAAATCTATTTGCATTCATATTTCAGAGAAATCAGTAACTGAGACACTGGGAGAGTGAATCACATGGGCTATTTGTGTTGTGAAGACATTTCTGTCTCAGCTGATAAGTTTTCCCTAGTGAGATCTACTCTTTATAAGTTTTGTTGGTAACCATATTTTTTCATTCTTGCAGATATTTAAGGATAGCTGAAGTAGAAATTTCTGGTTTCTTTGGAGAGTTAGTTGTGTATGTGATGTTGTTCTGGAAACAGTCTTATAAGAGAATATTATGTTGAAGCACACAGATGAGAGGATGTTTGCTGAGAACAGACAAGTGGAGTTTTTCTGAAAACTGCCTGGTGAAAAGGCTTGTGATGTTTGGCTGGAGTAGATGCTGAAGAGGACACATGATGTTTGGAAAGGGTATAAGTATAACCCAACAGAGAGTGAACAACACTCTGACATTGGTTCACCTTGCCTCCTTCCTGATGTACTGCCAGAGCTGATTTGTGAATGATGTTTGTGAGTACATTCAGCTACAGCTGCTGATTCTTGTAAACTGAACTGCTGATATCCCGACAATGAAAATTGGAATTGCTAGCCTTACAATGCTTCCTTGGTCTCACATCTTCGCTGATCTTCATTTCATTGAGAGAGGTTCAGCAAAGAACTTCTCCTGGTGTCCTGGATGGTCTTTCCTGATGACTCATGCTTATTTGGCAGAGGCCTGGTAGTTTCTACTGGATCATGCCACCACTGATGATTCATATTTGGTATCCTGACACTACTGAACTGAACTGCTGGTATCCTGACAAACAGAGATTGGTATTGCCCCCAAAGAACTACTGCTAAACAATTACATATTCCCTTGTCCTATTTAGCATCTTTTCTCCCCTACCTTTGAATGGTATGTTAAAAAGGGGAGTGTTGAAGTAAATAGTTAAAAATCGACCACTGGTCAAACTGACGATCTAAGCTAAGGTGGCTCTGAGAAGCTCAGCCTCCATGTTTCTCAGCCGGAAGCCACATGGGCGATACAGCTAGAAAACGGCCCACCAGAAACACCAGCCCTGCCACCCACAAGACATCAGCATGGGAGATGGCTCTGCCAATCTTCCATGCTGTCTCCACAAGGCTGTGCATTGCCCAAACCATCCCGCCATCCATGAGGGCCCAGTGGGAAAATGAAACTCTAATGCTTAAATTATCCAAAAGCTTATATATTTGGAAATAAACAGTAACAAGATGCCCATACGATCAGAAGTGTAACCCAATACCCAACCTAGATATACCAACTACCTTTGACTGCTACAGACACGTGAACATCTGTCTCCATGTTCCTTTCCTAGCTCCTCCTCTTCCTTTTCCTCCTCTCCTCCTACTCTTCCTCTCCCTCTCCTTACTCCTCCCACCTTAGCTCCTTCTACAGGGGTGTTGAAGCATTTGAGAATCTTTATTAAAGTAGGTTTTGAAAAATCTAAGCCTATAGTATACCAATAGTGCAGACTATAGGATCAAAAATTAATACATGGAACCTCATGGAATGGAAAAGCTTCTGTAAGGAAAAGGACACTGTCAATCAGACAAAGAAGCAACCCATAGAATGGGAAAGGATTTTCACCTACTCCACCTCCAATAGAGGTCTAACATCAGAAATCTATGAAGAACTCAAGAAATTAGACCTAAGCAAACCAAATAGTCAAACTAAAAATAGGACACAAACCTAAACAGTATTCTCATTAGAGATATCTCAAATAGCTAAGAAACACTGAAAGAAATGTTCAACATCTTTAGTCATCAGAAAAATACAAATCAAAAGTACTTTGAGAGTCCATCTTACACCTGTCAGAATAGCTAAAATAGCTAAGACTGACAGTGGGGTCCCATTACCAAGAACAACATCTACAAAACTTGTTGAACGTAAAGAGGTTGAGTTGGTTCCTTCATGGACCCATCACTCCTGCATTCTAATCTTTTTGACAAGAGATGATACTCTGCAAGCAATGGAAAGAGACACCTGGACACCAACCCAATAACAAAACCTTTGACCTACAATATCTCTTGCCTGCAATATGTGTTGGAGCAATGGCAGCACAGAACTCGTGAGCATGAACAACCAATGTTGTTTAACTTGAGGCCTATGCCACCAGAGGGAATCCATGCCCTACACTGCCTGGATAGTGAGAAACCAAACTGGATAGCCCAAAGATCTAGGCTAGATCCAAACCCAACTGGCAAAAAAATAAAAATAAAAAATAAGGGGATGTTTAAAATTTTTTTAAAAATCAAAAAAATCATTCCTAATAATATTCTGCTATACTCATATATTAGTGCCTTGTCCAGTCATCATCTACAGGAGCAGTTGTAAGGAGATACAGAGGGCTCCAACATACATATGTGGAGAAAAAGTCTAAAATGGACTCTATCGTGTCCTTCCCCTCAGAGATTGGGGAACCCTGCAGAAGAGGGGGAGAAAAGATTGAAGGAGTCAGAGGGTATGGAAAGCACCTGTAGAACATGGCCCAGTGAATCAACTAAGCAGGGATCACATGGGCTTACAGAGACTAAAGGGACAATCCTGGGGCCTATGTGGATATGCACCAAGTCTTGTGTATGTTATGGTGTAGACAAAATCTCTTCTAAGAATCACCTGTCAATAAACAGGCCAATGGTCAATGATCTGAGGCAGGAAATGGGAGGTGGGACACTGCCAAGAAGAGAGGGGATTCTGGGAAATAGTAAAAGATAAAAGAGAGACTCAGAGAGACAATTTGAGAGACAGACTAGCATGTAGATGAACTAAGGGAGATAATCAGAGATGTAATCTGACTGGGACTGAAGAGAGAGAGATTTTTGAATGGGTTAAATAAGTTATGAGCTACTTAATAAATAAGTTATGACTCATTTCAGAGAATGAGTCAAAGATTATGGCCTAGGTATTTAATAATAAATAATTACTCTTAGGGTCATATTTCTGGGAGCAAAACTAGGAAGGAAAAACAAAATTTAATATTTTTTAACAATATGGCCAATAGCTTAGCATTTCTGTAGGACTCCTAAGAGTGGGAGTGGATATATTTCTGACTATTTTGCTGCTCTTGGGATTCTTTTTCTCCTATTGAGTTCACCTTGTCTTACTGTACCTTGTTTTGTGCTGATTGGCTAGCATCTCTTGGAAGCCTATTCTTTTCTGAAGAGGAAATGGAGACAGAGAGAGAGAGAGAAAGAGAGAGAGAGAGAGAGAGAGAGAGAGAGAGAGAGAGAGAGAGAG